>NC_090389.1:88561610-88935997 GCF_036365525.1 Heterodontus francisci | reverse complement strand
CGGGGCCTAGATTTATCATCTCACCCAAAAGATCGCACCTCCAACAGTGCAGCACTCCCTCAGAGCTAACACCAGAAGTGTCAGCCTGGATTATGCACTGAAATCACTGGATTGGGACTTTCTGATTCAGAGATGTGAGTACTCAGCCAAAGCTGACACAATCCATCATGTAGCAAATATAATAGAATATGAGTATTGGATAATAGCAGATCAAGCCTTAGATCATTGGGTGTGGACCTGTGTAAAAATAAGCCTTGGTGGGATGTTGTACAAACATGTTTAGAGTTTCCAACTGTTGTTGATCTCAGCCTTCACCTCCCTTTAAGCAAAAGCAACTTATAAATAAACCTGATTCTCTCTCCACAGATGCTGCCAGACCTGCTGAGTATTTCCGGCGTTTCTTGTTTTTATGTCATAAATAAACCGTTTCACAGTGGAAATCTAAATTAAAAACAGAAAATGCTTCCGGTCAGTCCACAAGCATGACCCTGTGCTTCCAGTCGCCTATCATTTTAATTCTCCACCTTGCTCCTGCTCTGACCTCTCTGTCCTCGGCCTCCTGCAGGGTTCCAACATAACTCAATGTAAGCTCGAGGAACAGCACCTCACCTTTCGATTAGGCACTTTACAACCTTCTGGACTCAACATTGAGTTCAACAATTTCAGATTGTAATCTCTGCCCCAATTTTGTTTCCTTTTTCTTTGCAGGTTTCAGTTTTTCTCTCGTTTTTCTTTTGTTTTCTGCTTTCTGATAGCAGTTGTTCATCATTCTGCAATTCACACCTCATCTAGACACATCTTTTGTTTCGTTACTTGTCCCATTACCCCTCCCTTTGGCCTTGCATCACCAACGCTTTTGTCATTTAATCTCTCCTGTTCTCCACCCTATCACAGAGCTTCCCTTTTATTCTTCCCATCCTCCCCCCTCACTTGCTCAAAACCTATCACATTTCTAACTTTTCCCAGGTCTGATGAAAGGTCATTGACCTGAAACGGTGGGCAGAATACAGAGGCTGATGTGTTGCCACCGGAGTTGAAAGCAGGACCCCGTTGTGAAGGACGCTAGCGGTGGTCACTGCTGAGGGTCACTGCAGCTCCAGGATGAGATGCCTTAATGGCTGAGGTGCCCTCAAAGACTGATGAGGGTGGTTGGGGGGGGAGCGAGGGCTGGGCAGGCAGGCTCCGGTAATTGTGGTGGGGATTGTGGTGGGGGTGTTTGTGCTGCACCAGTGGCCTATTTAGGCACGGGGGTGGCAATTGACACCAGGAGGCGCCACTGTGGACTATGCAGCACCCATGAAGGAGGGCACTGCACCGCCCCGCCCCCACTTCTCCTTCCCAGAACCAACTGGGAGACTCCCCAGGGTCTACTTGGCGGTCAACCCACATGGCAGCCCTCCCTGCCGATGTGGCCAAAATGCCCACGGGTGCGGGGATTTGCCCCTAATTGGCCACTTAAATGACTCAATTAGTGGGCGCCTTGCTGTTAAGGTTCCCGCCACTGTCAAAATCCCATGGTGGCAGGAATATGTCAGGGTCCCCTCCCAACGTCTTCCCACGCTATATTGACAGCCCCCCCTGCCTCGCTGCCAATCTCCAGCCCCTTAACTCTGTTTCTCTCTCCACAGATGCTGCCTGGCCTGCTGAGTATTTCCAGCACTTTCTGTTTTTATAACCATGTCGCTGTGTTGTCTGACTTGAGCTGTTTTTTTTCTCCCTTTCAAAGTTGGGGTTCCTCCTGTCAATCTACCCCATCCCCCAGTTCTCTCCTCCCACCCTGGGGACCTTTCGCAGTCCTGTCCTCCAACAAACCCCTACAGAATTCCTGCTCCTGTGCATTGTTGCTCGACGGGCAGCTTCAGGGTCCTAGAGACCTCAGTTCACCAATCAGCAACCCAAGGTCTCTCTAAGGCAGTTGCACAACTCTTCAACGTTGACTCCATCATTTTGGTTAAGGCCTCATGTAAGCTACTGCCTGCACAAATCTGTTTGTTTATCTCCTATTCCTTGTAACTTATAGCAACTCCCATTGCTTCACTTGTGGACTCATCAATCTCGTTGCTCTGTGTTAAGATCCTGCATATTTGGACAACATGCTTATGCAACATTTGGATCCCTCTCCTTCTGTCCAGTGAGAGAAAACAAGGGAATGTGAGGCAGCTGTGGCTCACTGTATAACACTATCTCCTGCTTCTACCTCCGAAGGCCATGGGTTGGAGTTCCGCTCCAGAGACTAAAGCCCATAATGCAGGCCTACATTGTCAGTACAGTACTGAGGGAGTGCTGCACTGTTGGAGGTGCATTGGGACACTGTCACCTCCAAGTCACACACACCACCCTGATTTGGACATATATTGGCTATGCCTTTACTGTCACTGGGCCAATATCCTGGGAGCGCCTTCACAACAAGGACTGCAGCATTCTTGCATAGCATGTGAAGATATTCAGCTAGGGAAGGCCACACATCCAGTGAGGCAGTGCTGAAGCAGCAACAAGGAATTTCCTGAATGCAGACTGGTTACTCAAGTACTGCCTCGTCCAGGAGACCCGCCCCCTCATTCAATTTGCATGTGAGAATTTGGCCTTTTCCCCAGAATTTGCTCCATCTCCTGACATTGAGCTTTACCTTCTGTGATCAAAAATAACCCTTCCATTATAAGAATGAGGACAAAGAGAAACTCTCTGAAAATACTGTCAACATTTGTGCCCTCAATGTGAAAATGTCCATATACAGAATAGAACAATTTCCCAGTGTAGAGCTCCCTCTACGTCCCCATAAAACACTCCCAGGACAGGTACAGAACTGGGTTGACTGCTGCCTAATTGGATTGCTGAGTGCTGATGGCAGCAACAAGGTGGAGCTGACAGTGCTGTAATCAGTCAATTGGAGGAACTGCTGCTGGGGAGAGCAGCTGCCACAGGACAAGCAAGTGCGACAGTTTTTTCAACAACTTTTACTGCGAGACTTTACAGTCAGGCTGTGTTTGGAGGTGGATGAGAAGTACCTGAAGCTTTCTTTGTATTGGAGGTCAGAACAACAAGGGGTGGGCCTGCCAATTCCGAAAGGAGCTGTGCATTGTTCACTAAGCACACAGGCAAGTTCATTCCTCACCCCAATTGCCCAGCCTGGGTCAGCAAGAGTTGCCTGGCTAAGGAAAGAACAGAAGAAGGATAATGCCTCGACAGCCTTCAGCTGTCCCAGGTGAAGATGCCTCCCATAATCGGAAGAACAGAAGACTAGAAAATCAGGAAGTTTCTCAGAGACTGTTTTCTGTGCTCACCACAATACCATAGCAAAGCCATCGCTCCCAGCCTGTCTCTTTTTCGTGCACACCAACATTCTCTCACCTAATTTATTTATTTATTATTTAGTTTATTATTATTGCTTTTTGTTTCTTTTCTTGCAACCTTCGTAATTGGTGGGCCTACTAATGGGAGTGAGCGTGGCTGTTGAACCCATGGCAAGCCCTCCATCACTGGTGGCGGGGCCCTCAAACACCTCTGCGGCTGCAGCCTCTGTGGCCACCCACGTGACCTCGTCACTCTTTAAATTAATAACATCTAACCATGGGTAAAGAGCTATCCCCACCCCAACATGTCTATAGAGGCCTGAGTAAAGGCAATGGCCGAGGTTGTTGGCCCCTCGGCCATTGTTGCAGCCTCAAAGATGTACGGGAGGGCTGTGTTCTTCCTGAAGACCGAGCAGGCGATGTCTCTGGCCCTGGGTAAGGTGCTCACAGTGGGTGGGACTTTCCTGCCAGTGGACCCTCTGGAGGCCACTGCAGCACGTAATGCTATCCAACGTCCTGCCCTTCATTCCTGGTGAGCTCCTCCTACCCCACCTGCACCATCTGGGGGAGGTGAGGTCGGGGCTCACCCCAGTCCCGCTCGGTCTTCGGGAAAACAGCCTCCGATATGTCTACTCCTTCCGCCGTCAGCTATTCATACAGCTGGGGCGGGAGGAGGTTTTGGAGGGCCACTTCAGTGTGGAATTCCAGGGGAAGGCCTACCGTGTCTTCTGGACCTCAGATGGGGTCCGGTGTCATGTCTGCAAGGGGGTGGGGCATGTTAGTAAGAACTGCCCCAACCTCCCGGCTGCCAACTCCACCTCGGCAGCCCAGGGTGGCGCCACAGCACCTACTCCCACTCCCCCTACACGTCCACCAGATACCGTTTAGTCGGTTCTAGAGGCAGTGGTTTTCACGGTCTCCGGTGGGGGGTTGGGGGGAGGAAGGGTGGAGAAAAAATAAACACTGAGAGGCGCATCCCTTGGACACAGTAGCACAACCCGAGCCTGAGCTCAGCCCAAGGCTCGCTCCCGGGGAAACCACCTGCCCCAGGGCTGCGCTCAGGCTCAGGGTAACCAAACAAAAGGAGGGTGCGGAGGAGGAGGCCTCTGATGACATGGAGATCTCTGAACCTCTGCGCCCTAGTGGGAAAAAGAGGAGAAGGCACCCCTTCACAGAGGTAACACAGGGTTCTGAGGTGCAGGGCCCATCTGTTGGAGGGGAGCTGTCTCCTGGTTCTTGTCCCCAGGTTCCCCCTGCTACCACCACCATCAAGGCTGTAAAATCTGGGCAGGAGCTCCCTACCCCTCAGGATGGAGGGGATGGGGAGATCCCTGTACATGAGGAACCTCCTGAGGGAGCAAGTGGAGCCCTGCCTGTGGTGGGGGAGCCTGGGGACGCTCCTGGAGAAGCATTCCCATCTGCCACTGGGTCGGGTGCCCTGAATGGAGGGAAGGGCGAGGCCCCAATGGGTTGACCCTCCCACCCAAAATCCACCACCAACCATGATGTACCTGATCCAGTTACGGGTGAAAATGCTGCCCGGTCGGCTGGGCCTGCAGGTGCCGGCGGAGCGGGAAATGGCCTCCTCTCTCTGTCCCCGGTCTCGGCTCCGGCTGGATTTCCGGAGTTGGCAATTACCGTCTCCCTCGGCCTCGCACTGACCTGGGGACGGAGGTGGAGGGGGGTCATGAACCGCCGGCGCCTATAGGCTCCAGTTCCATTCATGAACCCAGAGAGGACTCCCCTGCCATCGATCCTGGGGGTGAGATCATGAAGGAGGCGGGACCAGCAGGCGTGGCCGGGACGTCCGCCCAACAGTGTATGGTGGGTGTGTCGGCCGCTGGCAGTGACGACCCGGAAGAGGATGGGGACTCGGTGTGGGGCACAGAGGATGATCTTGAATCCATCACCAGTGAGGCAGTGGGCTCCCTCGTGCCTCCCACCGAGTGTCCTCTCATCCCCACGGCGGAACTCCAGGATTTCCTCGCAGCTTGCAGGGGTTGCCGCAATAAAGTTCAGCTGGCACTCGGCCGTTGGTCGAATCTGGTGCTGATCATCCAGTCCATTTGTGCCGCCCTCAAGAAAGCGGGAAAGGGCGCGGCCTGAAACTGGTTGAGAGGCGCCGATTTAATGTATTCCACAATGGGTTGCTGGAGGAGTGGAAGGCGAGGTGCACTTCCACTCCCTCCTCACAGTGAGGTGTCGGTGACGGTTTTTAAGTACCTTTGACATGAAGATAACCATAGCCAGTCTCAACATCAACGGCAGCAGGGGGTCTCACCACAGATTTCACAATCTCTCAGTCCTCAGGGAAGGGAGATATACGGTGAGCTTTCTGCAGGAAACCCACACCGTTCCGGGAGACGAAGCCACCTGGCTCCTGGAGTGGTAGGGTGGGGTCTACATGAGTCACCTCACCCCTTTTTCTAGTGGGATGGCTATCGTGTTGGCCCCGACTTTTCAGCCAGAGATCTTGAGGGTCAAGGAGCTTGTGCCGGGTCGCTTGCTCCACCTCGCCGTTCGCCTGGCTGGCGTGCCGCTGCATTTTGTGAACGTGTATGCACCCAGGCCCGGCGCGTTGCAAGCGCGCTTCTTTGAAGAAGTGTCCGCTCTCTTGACAGTGGCAAGTGCATCATCCTTGGGTGGGATTTTAACTGTACCCTCGAGGTGGGGGATCGCTCCGGTCCCCAGCGCAGCCAATCATCGGTGGAGAAGTTGAGGGAACTGATCAGCTCCCTCAACTTGGTGGACGTCTGGCGGAATCTCCATCCTGACTCCAGCGCCTTCACATGGAGATCTGGAGGAGGAGAGTCCCGAATCGACTGCCTCTACATAGAAATTTAGAATCTAGGAGCAGGAGTAGGCCATTCAGCCCTATGAGCCTGTTCCGCCATTCATTATGATCATGGCTGATCATCCAACTCAGTAACCTGTTCCCGCTTTATTCCCATACCCTTTGATCCCTTTCGACCCAAGAGCTATATCTAACTCCTTCTTGAAAACATGCAATGTTTTGGCCTCAACTGCTTTCTGTGGTAGTGAATTCCACAGACTCACCACTCTCTGGGTGAAGAAATTTCTCCTCATCTCAGTCCTGAAAGGTTTACCCCGTATCCTTAGACTGTGACCCCTGGTTCTGGACTCCCCCCAACATCGGGAACATCCTTCCTGCATCTACCCTGTCAAGTCCTGTTAGAATTTTATAGGTTTCTATGAGATCCCCCCTCACTCTTCTGAACTCCAGCAAATATAATCCTAACCGACTCAATCTCTCCTCATACGTCAGTCCCGCCATCCCAGGAATCAGTCTGGTAAACCTTCGTTGCACTCCCTCTAGAGCAAGAACATCCTTCCTCAGATAAGGAGACCAAAACTGCACGCAATATTCCAGGTGTGGCCTCACCAAGGCCCTGTATAATTGCAGCAAGACATCCCTGCTCCTGTACTCGAATCCTCTCGCTATGAAGGCCAACATACCATTTGCCTTTTTTACCGCCTGTTGCACCTGCATGCTTACCTTCAGCGACTGGTGTACGAGAACACCCAGGTCTCGCTGCATATTCTCCTCTCTCAGTTTGTAGCCGTTCAGATAATAATCTGCCTTCCTGTTTTTGCTACCAAAGTGGATAACCTCACATTTATCCACATTATACTGCATCTGCCATGTATTTGCCCACTCACTCAACCTGTCCAAATCACACTGGAGCTTCTCTGCATCCTCCTCACAACTCACCCTCCCATCCAGTTTTGTGTCATCTGCAAATTTGGAGATATTACATTTAGGGGGGCGGCACAGTGGCGCAGTGGTTAGTACCGCAGCCTCACAGCTCCAGCGACCTGGGTTCAATTCTGGGTACTGCCTGTGTGGAGTTTGCAAGTTCTCCCTGTGTCTGTGTGGGTTTCCTCCGGGTGCTCCGGTTTCCTCCCACATGCCAAAGACTTGCAGGTTGATAGGTAAATTGGCCATTATAAATTACCCCTAGGATAGGTAGGTGGTAGGGAAATATAGGGACTGGTGGGGATGTGGTAGGAATATGGAATTAGTATAGGATTAGTATAAATGGGTGGTCGATGGTCGACACAGACTCGGTGGGCCGAAGGGCCTGTTTCAGTGCTGTATCTCTAAAAAAAAAGTTCCCTCATCTAAATCATTAATATATATTGTGAATAGCTGGGGTCCTAGCACCGATCCCTGCAGTACCCCACTAGTCACTGCCTGCCATTCGGAAAAAGACCCATTTATTCCTACTCTTTGTTTCCTGTCCGCCAACCAATTTTCTATCCATCGCAATACACTACCCCCAATCCCATGCACTTTAATTTTACACACTAATCTCTTATGTGGGACTTTGTCGAAAGCCTTCTGAAAGTCCAAATAAACCACATCCACTGGCTCCCCCTCATCAACTCTACTAGTTACATCCTCGAAGAATTCTAGTAGATTTGTCAAGCATGATTTCCCTTTCGTAAATCCATGCTGACTCTGTCCGATTCTACCACTGTTCTCCAAGTGCTCTGATATAAAATCTTTGATAATAGACTCTCGAATTTTCCCCACTACCGACGTCAGGCTGACTGGTCTATAATTCCCTGTTTTCTCTCTACCTCCCTTTTTAAAAATGGGGTTACATTAGCTACCCTCCAATCTGTAGGAACTGTTTCAGAGTCTATAGAATCTTGGAAGATGACCACCAATGTATCCACTATTTCTAGGGCCACTTCTTTAAGTACTCTGGGATGCATACCATCAGGCCCTGGGGATTTATCAGCCTTCAATCCCATCAATTTCCCCAACACCATTTCTCTACTAATACTGATTTCCTTCAGTTCCTCCTTCTCACTAAGCCCTGTGTTCCCCAACATTTCTGGTATGATATTTGTGTCCTCCTTTGTGAAGACAGAACCAAAGTATGCATTTAGTTGGTCAGCCATTTCTTTGTTCCCCATAATAAATTCCCGTTTCTGACTGTAAGGGACCTACATTTGTCTTCACCAATCTTTTTCTCTTTACATACCTATAGAAACTTTTACAGTCAGTTTTTATATTCCCCACAAGCTTGCTCTCGTACTCTATTTTCCCCTTCTTAATCAATCCCTTGGTCCTCCTTTGCTGAATTCTAAACTGCTCCCAATCCTCAGGTCTGTTGTTTTTTCTGGCAGATTTATATGGCTCTTCCTTGGATCTAATGCTATCTCTAATTTCCCTTGTAAGCCATGGTTTGGCTACCTTTCCCCTTTTACTTTTGCGCCAGACAGGAATAAACAATTGTTGCAGTTCATCCATGCACTCTTTAAATGTTTGCCATTGTCTATCCACCATCATTCCCTTAAGTAACGTTTCCCAATCTGTCATAGCCAACATTTCGCAGGCATACTTTTCCCGTGTCTCGGCGGCTTCCATGCGGTTGGTGCCGTGCTTGTAGCACCACCTGGTATTGGCGGAATTCACTCCGCTCCACACACAGGCGGGGTCCACGTACTGGCACTATAACAACCGGCTGCTGGAGGACGAGCAATACCGAAACTCGTTCCATTGATTCTGGGCTGACCGGAGACGGACGCCGGGGGGCTTTAACTCCTTGAGGCTATATTGGGATGTGGGCAAGACTCACATCTGTGTCTTCTGTCAGGACTACACGAAGAGGTCGACCAACAGGTGGGAAGGCGAGATCGGGCACCTAGAGAGGGAGGTGCTCGACTTGTGTCCCACCTCGGTCATGCCGTCGCGGACTCGGCCCTGTGGCAGGCATGCAAAAAGAAGGGCGCGTTGAGGGACCTGCAGCTCATAGGTCCTGAGGCGTGTACGTGAGGTCGCGGATTCAGATCCCAGAAGATTTGGACCGCGCCTCACCCTCCTACTCGCTGGACAAATGGAGGGGGGTACGTAAGTTGTACGTAAGCTGATCATCGAGCTGCTGGCCGACGACGGATCCTCCATCACGGATCCGGAGGGAATGGGCCTCCTGGTCCGTACTTATTACCGTGCTTTGTTCACCCGGATTTGTCCAGCAAGGACGCGCGTGGAGTTTTGTGGGAGGACCTGCTGCTGGTCAGCCTGGAGGGTGCCAAAGGATTGGAGACTCCGCTCACATTGGCGGAGCTGACCGGCGCCCTCCACCAGCTCTCGAGGGGCAAATCCCCAGGGATGGATGGGCTGACTGTGGAGTTCCTCAGGGCGTTCTGGGATGTCATGGGGGACGATTACACGCGGGTCCTGGGGGAAAGCCTGGCGACCGGGGAGATGCCCCTCTCGTGGCGCAGGGCGGGCATCGTCCTGCTGCCTAAAAGGGGCAATCTCCGCTTGCTTAAGAACTGGCATCTGGTCTCCCTCCTCAGCACGGATTATAAGATCTTTGCCCGGGCTATGTCTACCCGCCTGGGCTCCGTGCTGGCCCACATGATCCACCCCAACCAGTCCTACACGGTCCCGGGCCGGTCCATCCAGGACAACATCCACCTGGTCCGGGGCCTGATCCATCTTTCCCAGAGGACTGGTCAGTCGGTCGCCTTTCTCTCCCTCAATCAGGAGAAGACGTTCGACAGGGTGGATCACAAATACCTTTTCGGGACTCTGCGCGCATTTGGACTCGGGCCGCATTTTTTATACGCCGCCGCAGAGTGTCTAGTCAAAGTTAATGTGTCCTTGACGGCGGCCCTTCGCTTTGGGAGAGGAGTGCGTCAGGGATGCCGCATGTCCGGTCAATTGTATACCATCTGCGTGGAGCCCTTCCTGTGCCTGCTTCGCAGGAGGTTGACAGGTTTGGCTTTGCGCAGGCCGGCCAAGCGGGTTGTCCTCTCGGCTTACACTGATGACATGCTCCTTGCGGTCACAGATCCCATTGACCTGCGGAGGAGAGCACCTCAGCTGTCCAGGCGGCCGCCTCTGGGGACAGACCGATGGGCGGAGGAGTAGCCGAAACCCCTGGGACACCCCTCCCCGCTGGTGATGAGGGGGCTCAGGAATGCCGAGCTCTTCGAGCTGAGCTGACCCCCGCTTGGCTGGAACTGCTCATCGGACCCAGGCCCCAAAACCCTCCTCGGGAGCTGGTTCCGCACAACCTGAGCATCCTCTCGGAAATGCCCTCTGTGCCATTCCACATGGCATGGAGGGGTTTCCTGTACGGGCTGTTTTTGTGCACTCTCCACTTTCTTGTCCTCATCAGCCGGCCGGGCACACCCTGGAGGTTCATGTTGCCATCTGTCGGCGAGGGTCTCTCTACGTGGGAGTCTTCCCCCTTTACATCGGGGACCTGGGGTGGAGGGTGCTGCACAGGGCAGTCCTGTGGAATAGAATCTTAAGCAGGTTCATGGACTCCCAGGCCGCATGTAATTTCTGTGGCCTGGACGAGACCATGTTCCACATATATACGGAGTGTGTGAGGTGGCAGGCCCTGTTTGCATATTTCAAGGGGCTGCTCCTCAAGTTTTGGCTGCACATCTGCCCCATTCTCCTGATCTTTGGGCACCCAGTGCGGAGGGGCACGGGCCGGGAGGAGGATCTCCTCATCGGTCTGCTCCTGGGCCTGGCCAAGGTGGCAATTCACAGATCCAGGCTGTGGGCCGTCGGGGGGTGCGTCTGCCCTGATTGCCTGCCCCTCTTCCGCGGTTACGTTCGCGCCCGGGTGTCCCTGGAGAGGGAGCATGCGGTGTCTGCCGGCACGCTTGAGGCCTTCCACGACCGGTGGGCACCACAGGCTGGAGTGCATTGTCGATGCCGAAAATGGAATTTTGAGTTTTTGTTTATCTATCTGGTTTTAATAGTTATTTTATAAAATGGATATAAAGGGGGCCTGAGGAATAAAGGTCCTCTCAACAAAAATAATAAAAGGGGCCTGGGGTATAAAGGCCACCTTTTAAAAAAAACGGGTTTAGATACATAAAAGGGGGTTAGAAAAATGGGTTTGGCTGAAGAGTTTGGAGCAATTCCTGTGTGCAATTAGGTGAATCAGGTGAACCTGAGCAGGTTGTGGGAGCTGGAACTGGAGAGGAGAGTGGAGAGGAAAAAAAAACAGGGTTAGATAGAGAGTTAAAAACTCCCTCTACTTTGTACCAATGATGTGCATTAACCCTTTTTTGCCAATGAGACATCTCACATTCCCATACCAGCCGCACCAAGCTGATTAGATTAGATTGGATGGTGTGGGCCCACACCCACTCTCAGGCAGCACATTCCAGATCTTAACCATTCGCTGTGTGAAAAAGTTTTTTCTCATGTCATTTTTGCTTCTCTTATCAAATACTTTAAATCTGTGCTCTCTCGTTCTCAATCCGTTCACAATGGGAATAGTTTCTCTCTGTCTACTCTGTCCAGACCCCTCATGGTTTTGAATACCTCTGTCAAATCACCTCTCAGCCTTCTCTTCTCCAAGGAAAACAGTCTTAACTTCTCCAATCTATCTTCATAACTGAAATTCCTCATCACTGGAACCATTCTCCTGAATCTTTTCTGCACTCTCTCCAACGCCCTCACGTCTTTCCTAAAGTGTGGCGCCCAGAATTGGACGCAGTACTCCAACTGAGGCCGAACTAGTGTCTTATACAAGTTCAACATAACCTCCTTGCAAAGTATTCATTTAATACCTCAGCTATTCCCCCTGCCTCCATGCGTAAATCCCCCATTTGGTTCCGAATCGGCCGACTCCACCTTTTATCACCTTTTTACTATTTATATTCCCATAGAAGACCTTGGGATTCCCTTTTATTTTAGCTGCCATACTCTCTCTTTGCTTCTCTTATTTGCCACTTCCCCCCTGAGTCTTCTATACTCAGCCTGATTATCCATTGTATTATCTACCTGACATCTGTCATATGCACACTTTTTCTTCTTCAGCTTCCTCTTCATCTCAATCTTTTTTGTCATCCAGGGAGCTCTGGATTTATTTGCCCTACCTTTCCCCTTCAAGAGAATATACCTTGACTGTGCCCGAACTACCTCTTCTTTGAAGGTAGCCCATTGTTCAGCTACTGGTTTTCCTGCCAACTTTTGATTCCAATTTATTTACCCAGATCCATTCTTACCCTATTGAAGTTGACTTTCCCCCAGTTAGTTATTCTTACTCTGATTGTTTTTTGTCCTTATACATAATTAACCTAAACTTTGTGATACAATGATCAGTGTCCTCTAAATGTTCTCCTACTAATACTTGATCCGCTTGGCCCAGCTCATTCCCAAGAACCAGGTCTAGCAGTGCCTCCTTTCTCATTGGAAGAGCAACATACTGCTGTAGAAAATTTTTCCTGACCACACTATGGGAACTCTTGCCCTTCTCTGACCTTCACACTACTATCGCAGTTTATGTTTGGATAATTAAATTGCTCCATTATAACTACTCTATAATTGTTGCATCTCTCTGTAATTTCCTTGCAAATTTGTTCCTCTTCATCCTTTCCACAACTTGGTGGCTACACTGAGAAATGTAATTCCACCATTTTTGTACCTTAGCTCTAGCCAAATAACCAAATTATCCCACAACTTTCTATATTCCAGGGAATACAAGCCTAGTTTTTGGAATCTCTCCTCATAATCTAATTCTTGGAGCTCTGGTTACAGTCTAGTAAATCTACACTACACTCCTTCCAACGCCAATATACCCTTCCTAAGATGCAGTGCCCAGGACTGTACACAATATTTCAGATGTGGTCTAAGCAGGGCTTGGTATCACAGCAGCAAAACTTCCTTCTCCAAAGGCAGAAAATTTCCTGCCACATCACATATAGCAGATCCATCCAGCATGGTGGGATGCAACCTATGCCTTAACCAAATCTCAGTGTTGTGCCATATCCCAATCTCACCTCACTTTGCTTGGACAAATCGGAAGCAGCTCCTGCAAATATATTATTCGCTTTTTAAAAAAAAAATTCTGGCTTGTCTCCTCTCCTGACAGTGGTGCCTCATGTTGGTGGCCCCTTGTTGTCTGTGGAAACAAACCCTGATGTGAATAACACATTTGAAGGGGGTGAAAAGATTGGTGAGATAAGTTGACCCAGTATCTGATTTTGTTCCCCTTACACCCCCACCTCAATGAATTTCATGATCTGCATGACGTTGAGCTCTTCTTCCGTCGCCTTTGCCTCTGAGCTCACTTCTTTGACCGGGAGTTCTCCCTCCCGACCAGCAGACCCATTCACTCGCCTCCAGCATTCTCCCTCCATCTGGACCCCTCCCTCTGGTCTCTTAGCTGCTCGATTTTTTCATTGAAAACTGTCAGCGAGACATGGGCTGTCTCAATTTCTCCACCCCCCTCACTCACTCTAACCTGTCCCCCTCTGAACTTGCTACACTCTGTTCTCTCAGGTCTAACCCCAACATTGTCATCAAACCTGCAGACAAGGGTGGTGCTGTTGTTGGCGTATCGACCTCTACCTTGTACAGGCTCAGCGCCAACTCTCAGACACTTCTTCCTACTTCTCCCTGGATCATGACCCCACCACCAAGCATCAAGCTACTGTCCACAGGACTGTCACTAACCTCATCACATCTGGAGATCTTCCCTCTACAGTTTCAAACCTCATAGTCCCGCAACCCCGGACAGCCCGCTTCTACCACCTTCCCAAAATCCACAAACAGGACTGTCCCGGCAGACCCATTGTTTCAGCCTGTTCCTGCCCCACTGAACTTATTTCTTCCTATTTTGACTCTATTTGTGGTCCAGTCTCTTCCCACCTACATCCGTGACTCTTCTGACGCGCTACATCATTTTGACAATTTCCGGTTTCCTGGCCCCAATCGCCTCCTTTTCACTATGGACGTCCAATTTCTCGACACCTCCATCCCCCACCAGGACGGTTTGAGGGCTCTCCACTTCTTCCTTGAACAGAGGCCCAACCAGTCCCCATCCACCACCACCCTCCTCCGTCTGGCTGACCTTGCTCTCACATTGAACATCACTTCTTTCAACTCCACTCACTTCCTTCAAGTAAAAGGTGTTGCTATATGTACCCACATGCGTCTTAGTTATGCCTGTCTTTTTGTGGGATATGTCGAACATTCCTTGTTCCAGTCCTACTCAGGCCCCTTCCCCCAACTCCTTTTCCGGTACATTGATGACTGTATCAGTGCCGTTTCCTGCTCTCGCCCCGAACTGGAAAACTTTATCAACTTTGCTTCTAATTTCCACCCTTCTCTAACCTTTACATGGTCCATCTCCAACACTTCCCTTCCCTTCCTCGACTTCTCTGTTTCCATCTCTGGGGATAGGCTGTCTACTAATATTCATTATAAGCCCACCGACTCCCAAGGCTACCTCGACTACACTTCTTCACACCCTGCCTCCTGTAAGGACTCCATTCCATTCTCCCAGTTTCTCCGTCTCCGAAGCATCTGCTCTGATGATGCTACCTTCCACGACAGCGCTTCTGATATGTCTTCCTTTTTCCTCAACCGAGGATTCCGCCCCACTGTGGTTGACAAGGCCCTCAACCGTGTCCGTCCCATTCCCCGCACCTCTACCCTCACCCCTTCCCCTCCCTCCCAGAACTGCGAGAGGGTTCCCCTTGTCTTCACTTTCCACCACACCAGCCTCCACATCCAAAGGATCATCCTCCGCCATTTCCGCCACCTCCAGCGTGATGCCATGAACAAACGCATCTTCCCCTCCCCTCCCCTGTCAGCATTCTGAAGGGATCGTTCCCTCCTCCATTACCCCCAACATCTCATCCCCTTCCCATGGCATCTTCCCCTGCAATCGCAGGAGGTGTAATACCTGCCCATTTACCTCCTCTCTCCTCACTATCCCAGGCCCCAAAAACTCCTTTCAGGTGAAGCAGCGATTTACGGCACAGCAGCACAGTGGTTAGCACCGCAGCCTCACAGCTCCAGCGACCTGGGTTCGATTCTGGGTACTGCCTGTGTGGAGTTTGCAAGTTCTCCCTGTGTCTGCGTGGGTTTCCTCCGGGTGCTCCGGTTTCCTCCCACAAGCCAAAGACTTGCAGGTTGATAGGTTAATTGGCCATTATAAATTGCCCCTAGTATAGGTAGGTGGTAGGGAAATATAGGGACAGGTGGGGATGTGGTAGGGATATGGGATTAGTGTAGGATTAGTATAAGTGGGTGGTTGATGGTCGGCACAGACTCGGTGGGCCGAAGGGCCTGTTTCAGTGCTGTATCTCTAAATTTTTTTTAAAAATTAATAAATTAAATTCTTTCAATGTAGTATACTGTATTCACTGCTCACAATGTGGTCTCCTCTACACTGGGGAGACCAAATGCAGATTGGGTGACCGCTTTGCGGAACACCTCTGCTCAGTCCGAAAGCAGGACCCTGAGCTACCAGTTGTTTGCCATTTCAACACTCCCCCCTGCTCTCATGCTCACATCTCTGTCCTGGGATTGCTGCAGTGTTCCAGTGAACATCAACACAAGCTCGAGGAACAGCATCTCATTTACCGATTAGGCACACTACAGCCTGCCGGACTGAACATTGAGTTCAATAATTTCTGAGCATGACGGGCCCCCCTTTTTATTTTTACTTTTAGTTATTTTTTCTTCCTTTTTTTTTACATTCTTTTTTACATTTTTTACAATCCTTTTTTTTGCATTTATTTCATTTCATCTTAGTTTGTTCAGTTTACTTACCCACTGTTTTTTTTCAGGTTTGCACTTGCTGCTGTTCAATATTCAGTGTATTTACACCTAATCTGTACTAATGCTTTGTCTTTCAACACACCATTAACATATTGTTTGCCTTTGCTCCGTGACCTTTTGGTCAGCTATGTGGCCTGGTCCAATCTAGACCTCCTTTGTTATCTCTTGCCCCACCCCGACCTCACTTGCTTATAACCTGTGACTTTTCTAATATTTGTCAGTTCCGATGAAGGGTCACTGACCCGAAACGTGAACTCTGCTTCTCTTTCCACAGATGCTGCCAGACCTGCTGAGTGGTTCCAGCATTTCTTGTTTTTATTTCTGTTCATTTTTCTGGCCATTAACACCCTCTCTGTACTCTCGCTTTGTCTTTCAACACATCATTTACATAACGTTTGCCTTGTTCCATGACCTTCTGGTCAGTTATTCTCTGTGACCTTGTCCTATCAACACCTTCACTTTGATTACCTTTTGCCCCACCCCTGCTTTATTTGCTTAAAACCTATTACCTTTCTAATATTTGCCAGTTCTGATGAAAGGTCACTGACCTGAAACGTTAACTCTGCTTCTCTCTCCACAGATGCAGCCAGACCTGCTGAGTATTTCCAGCATTTCTTGCTTTTATATCTGATTTTGTTTTTTGGTTTTCCAACACTTTCAATATTTAATCTTCAACCAGTAATTCATCCTTTGCCTGACTTACGAACCTTCTACAAAGAACTGAATCTGTATAACGGTTTCCTGTTAAGTACTTTCTAATCCATTGTTTTCCAGTAATTGAGATTGACCTTCAGATTTGAACATGTTTTCTTTCTTTTCTTCGCATCAAGTGTTTCAGTCTGTGGTTCTGTTGTCAACTCTTTGATCGAAACCATTCTCCACCCAACTTGTCTGCTTTAGTTGATGCTGGTATTTCTGAATTCACAACGTGTGCACCATGTGACAGCTCTGTGAGTAGTGACAGCCACCCATCACATTCACCATTCAGTAGCACCGGGCCTGGCGAAGAAGGCTGGCCCCTCTGCATGCAGTGCGGAGCTTGTATGGGACTGGTGAGCCAGCCTGCGTGCGAAGGGAGCTCTTACAAACGACATCCCCTCCAAAATTCAGGGGAGAGCAAAGCCTTCAGCTCAGAGGGTCAGAACAATCCAGCACTCAAAGCTTTGCTCCACCTCTTGTCCCCAAAACTCAACTTTTGCCCTGAAGTGCAGGTATTACTTGCTGAGATGTGAGGCTGGCAGGGGATGGTTGGCTGGTATTCGATGAATTTCAGGATGTCAACAGGTTGGTTCCTGATTCAGCTGAAATTTCCACCCAACACTTCAGCATTTCACGGAAAATCCTTGCAACCAGCAGATAGTACCGGGGCATTAACTTTTAAGAGAGAACCCTATTTTTATTTTATCTTTATTTTTAAAATGTCATTGTGTATTCATTAACAAAATCCTTTTGAGTGTTTTCAACCATGTTTCCCTGCGTTACTGAGAAATCTATCTCATGACATTGTATCAAGACCAAAGGGCTGGTCCCAGGATTTCATCCAATACAATCCAGACAAAAATACGCCTCATGATGGAAATTCTTTCCCTTCTCTCTTTAAGCCACTGACCCATAGACACTGGATGCCATGCACTATCTCACTCAAGCAACTTGACCATTCAACCATACTAGGTTGATCTGATCCCGTTCCCGTTTGAAAACTACAAGTGTGTACTTTGCTGCTTAAACCATTACTGAGTGAGGGAGGGATTAGTGACTTAGTTAGCTGTGGCTCAGTGAGTAGTACATTCTTACCTCTGAGTCCAAGGTTATGGGTTCAAGTCCTGTAGCAGAGATGTAAGCACAAAATCTTAGGCTGGCACTTCCATTGTCAGTACTCGGAGAGTGCCACACTGTGCGTAGGGCTATCTTTCGGATAAGGTATTAAACTGAAAATCCCATCAGCTCACTTGGGTGATCATGCAATATTCCATAACATTATTTTGAAGAAAAGTAGGGAATTTTTTCCAGTGTCCCGGCTAAGGTTTCTCCCTCAACCAACATCACTATAACAAATTATCTGGTTATTTATCTTGATGCTGTTTGTGGGAGCTTGCTCCATACTTAAATCCCTCCAATCAGGTTTCTGTACCCCCTCAGTACTGAAATGACATCTATGTGACTGTGACAAAGGTAAACATTCCCTCCTCGCCCTTCTCTACCTTTCTTCAGCCTTTGACACGGTTGACCAAACCATCCTCCTCCAACACCTCTCCACTGTTGTCCAGCTGAGTGGGACTGCTCTCACCCGGTTCCATTCTTATCTTTCTAATCGTAGTCAGAGAATCACTTGCAATGACTTCTGTTCCTGCTCCCGCACCGTTACCTCTGGTGTCCCTCAAGGATCTATCCTTGGTCCCGTCCTATTTCTCATCTACAAGCTGCCCCTCGGTGACATCATCCAAAAGCACAGTGTTAGTTTTCACATGTACACTGACAACACCCAGCTCTACCTCACCACCACCTCTCCCTCCGCTATCACTGATTTGTCAGACTACGTCTAATATCATGTTCTGGATGAGCAGAAATTTTCTCCAATTAAATATTGGGAAGACCAATTCCTGCCACAAACTTTGTTCCCCAGCTAGTGACTCCATCCCTCTCCCTGGCAACTGTCTGAGGCTGAACCAGATTGTTCACAGCCTTGTTGTCATTCATGACCTGAAGATGGGCTTTTGACCAAATATCCATGCCATCACTAAGACCATCTATTTCCACCTCCATAGCAACCCGACTCTGCCACTGCCTCAGCTCATCATTTGCTGAACCCCTCATTCATGCCTTTGTTACCTCTAGACTTGACTATTACAACACGCTCCTGGCCAGCCTCCCATATTCTGACCTCCATAAACTTAAGCTCATTCAAAACTCTGCTGCTCGTGCCCTAACTCCTATCCAGTTTCATTTGCAGATCATCCCTGTGCTCACTGACCTACATTGGCTCCCGTTTAAGCAAACCCTTCATTTTAAAATTTCTTATGCTTGTTTTCAAATCCTTCCAAGGCTTCGCCCCTCCCTATCTTTGCAGCCTCACAACCCTGCGAGATATCTGCACTCCTCCAATTCTGGCCTCTTGAGCATTCCCCAATTTCCATCACTCCGCCATTGGCAGCTGGGCCTTCAGCCGCCTGAGCCCAAAACTCTGGACTTTCCTCCCTAAATTCTCTATTCTCCTTTAAGATGCTCTTTAAAACCTGTCTCCTTGATCAAGCTTTTGGCCACCTGTCCTAACATGTCTTTTTTTGGCTCAGTGTCATATGTTTGATAATCACTCCTGTGAAGTGCTTTTTGGGAGCTTTTACTGTGTTAAAGATGCTATATAAATACAAGCAAAATGTTGCAGATGCTGGAGATCTGAAATAAAAACAAAATGCTGGAAATACTCAGCAGGGCGGGCAGCATCTGTGGAGGGTGAAAAACAGAGTTAACGTTTCAGATCTGTGACCCTTCAGAACTGGCAGAGGTTGGAAATGTAATAGGTTTTGAGCAAGTGAAAGGGGAAGGGGGGAAGAAGAACAAAAAGGAAGGTGTGTGATGGGCAGGAGAGGTTAAATGACAAAGATGTCATGAAACAAAGGCAAAGGGAGTGCTGATAGTTATAGTAAAATACAAAGCATTAGTCCAGAGAGAATGTTAACGGCAGAATAATGAACAGCTCAGTCCGAAAACAGAAACATGTAAAACAAAATTAAGACAAGTGCATGGTTAAACAATAAAATCAAAATTTAAAAAGGCAGTCATGCTCTGAAATTGTTGAACTCAATGTTGAGTCCAGAAGGCTGTAGAGTGCCTAATCGGAAGATGAGGTGCTGTTCCTCGAGCTTGCGTTGAGGTTCACTGGAACACTGCAGTGTACAGTGAGTACAGGAGCAGGGATGTCTTACTGCAGTTATACAGGGCCTTGGTGAGACCACATCTGGAGTATTGTGTGCAGTTTTGGTCTCCTTATCTGAGGAAGGATGTTCTTGCCATGGAGGGAGTGCAAAGAAGATTTACTAGGCTGATTCCTGGGATGGTAGGATTGACGTATGAGGAGAGATTGGGTCGACTAGGCCTATATTCACTAGAGTTTAGAAGAATGAGAGGGGATCTCATAGAAACCTATAAAATTCTAACGGGACTAGACAGGCTGGATACAGGGAGGATGTTCCCGATGGCTGGGGAGTCCAGTACCAGGGGTCACAGTCTCAGGATACGGGGTATGCTATTTAGAACAGAGATGAGGAGAAATTTCTTCACTCAGAGGGTGGTGAACCTGTGGAATTCTCTACCGCAGAAGGCAGTGGAGGCCAAGTCATTAAATATATTCAAGAAGGAGATAGATATATTTCTTAATGCCAAAGGGATCAAGGGATATGGGGAGAAAGCGGGAACAGGGTACTGAATTAGACGATCAGCCATGATCTTTTTTGAATGGCGGAGCAGGGCTGAAGGGCCAAATGGCCTACTCCTGCTCCTATTTTCTATGTTTCTATGTTTCTGCAGCAGGCCCAGGACAGAAATGTGGGCTTGGGAGCAGGGTGATGAATTAAAATGGCAAGCAACAGGACGCTTGGGGTCATGTTTGTGATGGAGGAGTGGACCGGGATTTTGCAGAGGGAACAGTCCCTTTGGAATGCTGAGGGGAGGGGAGGGGGAGATGTGTTTGGTAGTGGCATCACACTGGAGTTGGGGAAAATGGCAGAGAATGATTCTTTGGATGTGGAGGCTGGTGGGGTGGAAAGTGAATGCAAGGGGAACTCTGTTGCGGTTCTGAGAGGGAGGGGAAGGGGCCCACACCTCCTTCACCCCCAACACCTCGTCCTTTTCCCACGACACCTTCCCATGCAATCGCTGGAGTGTAATGCCTACCCTTTTTATCCTCTCTCCTCACTATCCAAGGCCCCAAGCACTCCTTCCAGGTGAAGCAGTGATTTACTTGTACTTCTTTCAATTTAGTATACTGTATTCGCTGCTCATGGTGTGGCTGTCCCTACATTGGGAAGACCAAAAGCAGATTGATCACTTTGTGGAACACCTCCGCTCGGTCCTCCAGTTGCTTGCGCAAGATCTGCCTGCTCTGCATACTTCCGGTGACTGCCTTTTTTAATTTAATTTAATTTAATTTTGTTTTATTTTTGAACAATGTGCCTGTCTTAATCTTGTTTTTCATGTTTTTGCTTTTGGACAGAGTTGTTCATTATTCTGACATTAACACTCTCTCTGGACTAACGCTTTGTCTTTTTTTATAACCATTGACACTCCCTTTGCCTTTATCCCATGACATCTCTGTCATTTCGTCTCTCCTGCCCGCCACCCTATCACGCATTTTCCCTTTTGTTCTTCTTCCCCCTTCCGCCCTTTCACTGGCTCAAAGCCTATTACATTTATAACCTTTGCCAGTTCTGATGAGAGGTCACTGACATGAAACGTTAACTCTCTTTCTCTCCACAGATGCTGCCAGACCTGCTATTTCCAGCACTTTCTGTTTTTATTTAAGAAGCAACTGTGAATGCATTTCTGGAGTGAGAAGGGATGGAAGCATTTTGGGAGAAAGTGGAGTCAAGAAAAATCAATACAAGCGGCTTGAACTAAATGGCCTTTCTCTATTCCATAAAACCTTCCTGTTCCTCTGATGTTAGAAGTTACCTTTATGTGTCCATGCTGGAGCAATAGGTCACCCATGTGTATTGATCATTTATTGAAAGTGATAACTTGATCACCATGTGTTGACTATGATTGGCTGTGGTGTATTGATGCTATATTGATCCTGTATTGACCATCTTATATTGATCATATATTGACCATGATGCATTGGTCTGTGATACAGATCCTGGTAAAGATGGTTCGATGACTACAGAAATCTGCCGAGTTCTTGAGCACTGTTGATGTTTTTCTCAACCAGCTTACCACAATATTACTTAACAGCAGAGTGAACGGAAACTCCCCCATAGTGGCAGCTTTCCAGACGGACAGGTCTCTTTTAATGAGAGGATTATGTCCATTCGAACTGCACCTTCAGATCGTTTGACACTTCTTTCTGACTTGTTTGTGCTTTTCTGCAATAAATTAGTAAATGTTGAAAGGGAGCAGTTTCTGACCCTGCTTATCCATTAATAAATTAAGATCATGTGAAGAAATAAAATGTGATGAAGAGGAGAGAAATTTTGTACCATGTAATAGTCACCATTCCTTCAAACATCAAAATCAAAATATTATCCTCCCCGCACCCCCCTGCCTTCCCCTCACCAGAGCTTAGCAAATGGAGTCACTGATCAGTGTATCACACAGACCACAGGTTTTACGTTGAGTCTCTGTTTTGTGCTGCGTAAGCTGATCTGAACCAGGTGTTGGCAAGTGGGACTATGTGCCCCAAGGGTAGGGAAAGGAAAACTTAAAGGAAAAAAGAAACAAACAATTTGCATTTATATAGCGCCTTTCACAACTTCAGGATGTCCCAAAGTGTTTGACAGCCGTTGAAGTCCTTTTGAAATGTAGTCATTGTTGTAAGGTGGGGAGACGTGGCAGTCAATTTGCAGACAGCAAGGTCCCACAAGCAAAAATGTGATAAATAATCTGTTATTCGTAGTGGTATTTGTCGAGGGATAGATATTGCACTGATTCGATTGGAAAACTGTGAGGGCTGGCCAACATGTTGGATAATAATAAAAGCAAAATACTGCGGATGCTGGAAATCTGAAACAAAAACAAGAAATGCTGGATTCACTCAGCAGGTCTGGCAGCATCTGTGGAAAGAGAAGCAGAGTTAACGTTTCGGGTCAGTGACCCGAAGAAGGGTCACTGACCCGAAACGTTAACTCTGCTTCTCTTTCCACAGATGCTGCCAGACATGTTGGATAATAAGATGATTTTGTGACCGTAGTAAAAACTGCTGAATTTTTTCTGTCTGACATTTTTTTGTTCCCTGATCTTCATATTTGTTCTCGGGATGTGGGAAATGTAGGCAAGGCCCATGTTTACTTGCTATGTGGGCATTAAGAAGGAACCATAGAGTGTGGGACCAAAGTCATATACAGGCCAGACTGGGTAATGGTCTTGGCTGTGATGCTGCTCGTGGTTAACTATCCGCCTGACACTCACAGTCCGGGCTCACAGCTGAAGAATAGCAAGGGATCGGAGTGGCACTAGTAATCGGATACAGCAAGAGTCAGGCACCTCAGGAAATAAACATGGAATAAAACCCATGCACAAACATAAACAGAATAGTTTGTGTTTGTCAAACAGCAAGAGGTGGTTCAGAGGGTGAATCTAATCTTGGGGGAGCTTTCTGTTCCTTGGATCAGATGACTGCACTGTAGAATCACTCCCTCGATCCAGTAATCTGTGCCAGTGCTATTCACCATCCAGTCAGGGTGCCTCTTCCTGCCCCTTCACCTGTGACCTCAGGGAAACCCATTACTCCTTAACCTCAGTCCTCAGGCTACCATCTGAGATGTGGGTGTTGTTTGTTTATGATCGATCACCTAGTTGTCCTGAAAAGTTGGTAATGGGAATGCTTTTTAAACCTTAAACTTACTTCTTAAAGGGCAGCAGTAAACCCAATTCAAAGGGCAGTTAAGAGTTAACCACCTTGGTGTGGGCCTGGAGTCACACATAGGCCCAGATTGGGTATGGACAGCAGGTTTCCTTCCCGAAAAGGAGATTAGTAAAGCAGTTAGGTTTTTATGACAATCCAACAGCTTCATGGCGAGTTTTACTGACATCTGCATTTTATTTCCAGATTTTTTAACCAGATTTCAAATTTTGTTGAAATTCCCTCTCCTCTTGCTCTCCAGTAAAAGTCCAATAGATACTATAAGGACTCCGTGCGATCCAAACAGCGAATTAAAGGCCTCCTTAAAATAGGGCTAATTATGGAACCACAGGGACTGAGGGCTTAAAGACGAAGAGTACCTCTTTATTCTGTAATGAATGGCCTGTTAAGCAATTTAGGACAATGTGTGATTTTGAAGCTTAATTTCTGAGGTTGTACTTCTGTTGTCAGGCCATTAATTTTAGAGATAAAGGGGATAATTCTGAAACTGTGAGTCAGTATGAAATGGGTGATGGAGAATTGACAAGACAGTTTAAATCTTCCCATTATTATTTTATTGATGCTGTCCCATCACTGTGTGAGGGAATAGCAGATTATCTGTATACAGTGGGTTCGTGGGGATTATCTGTGCAGAGTTGGTTAGTGGGGATTATCTGTATAGAATGGGTTAGTGGGGATTATCATACAGAGTGGTTAGTGGGGATTATCTGCATCGAGTTGTTTCTGGGGATTATCTGAAAAGAGTTGGTTGTGGGGATTATCTGGCGAGTTGGTTATGGGGATTATCTGCACAGAGTGTGTTAGTGGAGACTATCTGGAGAGTTGGTTATGGGGATTATCTGTACAGAGTTGGTTAGTGGGACTATCTGGAGAGTTGGTTATGGGGATTATCTGTACAGAGTGGGTTAGTGGAGACTATCTGGCGAGTTGGTTATGGGGATTATCTGCACAGAGTGTGTTAGTGGAGACTATCTGGAGAGTTGGTTATGGGGATTATCTGCACAGAGTGTGTTAGTGGAGACTATCTGGCGAGTTGGTTATGGGGATTATCTGCACAGAGTGTGTTAGTGGAGACTATCTGGAGAGTTGGTTATGGGGATTATCTGTGCAGAGTTGGTTAGTGGGACTATCTGGAGAGTTGGTTATGGGGATTATCTGCACAGAGTGTGTTAGTGGAGACTATCTGGAGAGTTGGTTATGGGGATTATCTGTACAGAGTTGGTTAGTGGGACTATCTGGAGAGTTGGTTATGGGGATTATCTGTGCAGAGTTGGTTAGTGGGACTATCTGGAGAGTTGGTTATGGGGATTATCTGCACAGAGTGTGTTAGTGGAGACTATCTGGAGAGTTGGTTATGGGGATTATCTGTGCAGAGTTGGTTAGTGGGACTATCTGGAGAGTTGGTTATGGGGATTATCTGTGCAGAGTTGGTTAGTGGGACTATCTGGAGAGTTGGTTATGGGGATTATCTGTGCAGAGTTGGTTAGTGGGACTATCTGGAGAGTTGGTTATGGGGATTATCTGCACAGAGTGTGTTAGTGGAGACTATCTGGAGAGTTGGTTATGGGGATTATCTGTGCAGAGTTGGTTAGTGGGACTATCTGGAGAGTTGGTTATGGGGATTATCTGTGCAGAGTTGGTTAGTGGGACTATCTGGAGAGTTGGTTATGGGGATTATCTGCACAGAGTGTGTTAGTGGAGACTATCTGGAGAGTTGGTTATGGGGATTATCTGTGCAGAGTTGGTTAGTGGGACTATCTGGAGAGTTGGTTATGGGGATTATCTGTGCAGAGTTGGTTAGTGGGACTATCTGGAGAGTTGGTTATGGGGATTATCTGCACAGAGTGTGTTAGTGGAGACTATCTGGAGAGTTGGTTATGGGGATTATCTGTGCAGAGTTGGTTAGTGGGACTATCTGGCGAGTTGGTTATGGGGATTATCTGTACAGAGTGGGTTAGTGGGACTATCTGGCGAGTTGGTTATGGGGATTATCTGTACAGAGTGGGTTAGTGGGGACTATCTGGCGAGTTGGTTATGGGGATTATCTGTACAGAGTGGGTTAGTGGAGACTATCTGGTGAGTTGGTTATGGGGATTATCTGTGCAGACTGGGTTAGTGGGGACTATCTGGAGAGTTAGTTGTGGGAATTATCTGTGCAGAATGGATTAGTGGGGATTATCTGTATAGAGTTGGTTATGGTGATTATCTGTGTAGAGTGGGTTAGTGGGGATTATCTGTATAGAGTGGGTTAGAGGGGATTATCTGTATAGAGTGGGTTAGAGGGGATTATCTGTATAGATTTGGTTATGGGAATTATCTGTATAGAGTGGGTTAGAGGGGATTATCTGTATAGAGTGGGTTAGTGGGGATTATCTGTATAGAGTGGGTTAGAGGGGATTATCTGTATAGAGTGGGTTAGTGGGGATTATCTGTATAGAGTGGGTTAGAGGGGATTATCTGTATAGATTTGGTTATGGGAATTATCTGTATAGAGTGGGTGAGTTGGGATTATCTGTATAGAGTTGGTTATGGGGATTATCTGTATAGAGTGGGTGAGTTGGGATTATCTGTATAGAGTGGGTTATGGGGATTATCTGTATAGAGTGGGTGAGTTGGGATTATCTGTATAGAGTTGGTTAGTCGGGATTATCTGTATAGAGTGGGTTATGGGGATTATCTGTATAGAGTTGGTTAGTGGGGATTATCTGTATAGATTTGGTTATGGGAATTATCTGTATAGAGTGGGTGAGTTGGGATTATCTGTATAGAGTTGGTTATGGGGATTATCTGTATAGAGTGGGTTAGTCGGGATTATCTGTATAGAGTTGGTTATGGGGATTATCTGTATAGAGTGGGTGAGTTGGGATTATCTGTATAGAGTTGGTTAGTCGGGATTATCTGTATAGAGTGGGTTATGGGGATTATCTGTATAGAGTTGGTTATGGGGATTATCTGTATAGAGTGGGTTAGAGGGGATTATCTGTATAGAGTGGGTTATGGGGATTATCTGTATAGAGTTGGTTATGGGGATTATCTGTATAGAGTTGGTTATGGGGATTATCTGTATAGAGTTGGTTATGGGGATTATCTGTATAGAGTGGGTTAGTCGGGATTATCTGTATAGAGTGGGTTATGGGGATTATCTGTATAGAGTGGGTTAGAGGGGATTATCTGTATAGATTTGGTTATGGGAATTATCTGTATAGAGTGGGTGAGTTGGGATTATCTGTATAGAGTTGGTTATGGGGATTATCTGTATAGAGTGGGTGAGTTGGGATTATCTGTATAGAGTTGGTTATGGGGATTATCTGTATAGAGTGGGTGAGTTGGGATTATCTGTATAGAGTGGGTTATGGGGATTATCTGTATAGAGTGGGTGAGTTGGGATTATCTGTATAGAGTTGGTTAGTCGGGATTATCTGTATAGAGTGGGTTATGGGGATTATCTGTATAGAGTTGGTTAGTGGGGATTATCTGTATAGATTTGGTTATGGGAATTATCTGTATAGAGTGGGTTAGAGGGGATTATCTGTATAGAGTGGGTTATGGGGATTATCTGTATAGAGTGGGTGAGTTGGGATTATCTGTATAGAGTTGGTTATGGGGATTATCTGTATAGAGTGGGTGAGTTGGGATTATCTGTATAGAGTGGGTTATGGGGATTATCTGTATAGAGTGGGTGAGTTGGGATTATCTGTATAGAGTTGGTTAGTCGGGATTATCTGTATAGAGTGGGTTATGGGGATTATCTGTATAGAGTTGGTTAGTGGGGATTATCTGTATAGATTTGGTTATGGGAATTATCTGTATAGAGTGGGTTAGAGGGGATTATCTGTATAGAGTGGGTTATGGGGATTATCTGTATAGAGTTGGTTATGGGGATTATCTGTATAGAGTGGGTTATGGGGATTATCTGTATAGAGTTGGTTATGGGGATTATCTGTATAGAGTGGGTTAGAGGGGATTATCTGTATAGAGTGGGTTATGGGGATTATCTGTATAGAGTGGGTTAGTCGGGATTATCTGTATAGAGTTGGTTATGGGGATTATCTGTATAGAGTGGGTGAGTTGGGATTATCTGTATAGAGTGGGTTATGGGGATTATCTGTATAGAGTTGGTTATGGGGATTATCTGTATAGAGTGGGTTAGAGGGGATTATCTGTATAGAGTGGGTTATGGGGATTATCTGTATAGAGTTGGTTATGGGGATTATCTGTATAGAGTTGGTTATGGGGATTATCTGTATAGAGTTGGTTATGGGGATTATCTGTATAGAGTGGGTTAGTCGGGATTATCTGTATAGAGTTGGTTATGGGGATTATCTGTATAGAGTGGGTGAGTTGGGATTATCTGTATAGAGTGGGTTATGGGGATTATCTGTATAGAGTTGGTTATGGGGATTATCTGTATAGAGTGGGTTAGAGGGGATTATCTGTATAGAGTGGGTTATGGGGATTATCTGTATAGAGTTGGTTATGGGGATTATCTGTATAGAGTGGGTTATGGGGATTATCTGTATAGAGTTGGTTATGGGGATTATCTGTATAGAGTGGGTTAGAGGGGATTATCTGTATAGAGTGGGTTATGGGGATTATCTGTATAGAGTTGGTTATGGGGATTATCTGTATAGAGTTGGTTATGGGGATTATCTGTATAGAGTTGGTTATGGGGATTATCTGTATAGAGTGGGTTAGTCGGGATTATCTGTATAGAGTGGGTTATGGGGTTTATCTGTATAGAGTTGGTTATGGGAATTATCTGTATAGAGTTGGTTAGTCGGGATTATCTGTATAGAGTGGGTTAGTCGGGATTATCTGTATAGAGTGGGTTAGTCGGGATTATCTGTATCGAGTTGGTTATGGGGATTATCTATATAGAGTGGGTTAGTGGGGATTATCTATATACAGTTGGTTATGGGGATTATCTGTATAGAGTTGATTAGTGGGGACTATCTGTATAGAGTTGGTTATGGGGATTATCTATATAGAGTGGGTTAGTGGGGATTATCTATATAGAGTTGGTTATGGGGATTATCTGTATAGAGTTGATTAGTGGGGACTATCTGTATAGAGTTGGTTATGGGGATTATCTGTACAGAGTGGGTTAGTGGGGATTATCTATATAGAGTTGGTTATGGGGATTATCTGTATAGAGTTGATTAGTGGGGACTATCTGTATAGAGTGGGTTAGTGGCGATTATCTGTATAGAGTGGGTTAGAGGGGATTATCTGTATAGAGTTGCTCAATGGGGATTATCTGTATAGAGTGGGTTAGAGGGGATTATCTGTATAGAGTTGGTTATGGGGATTATCTGTATAGAGTGGGTTAGTGGGGATTATCTGTATAGAGTGGGTTAGTGGGGATTATCTGTTTATAATCTGTGACTTTTCTAATATTTGTCAGTTCCGAAGAAGGGTCACTGACCCGAAACGTTAACTCTGCTTATCTTTCCACAGATGCTGCCAGACCTGCTGAGTGATTCCAGCATTTCTTGTTTTTGTTTCAGATTTCCAGCATTTCTTGTTTTTGTTATCTGTATAGAGTTGGTTAGTGTGGATTATCTGTATAGAGTTGGTTATGGGAATTATCTGTATAGAGTTGGTTATGGGGATTATCTGCACAGAGTTGTTTGTGGGGATTATCTGTATAGAGTGGGTTAGAGGGGATTATCTGTATAGAGTTGCTCAATGGGGATTATCTGTATAGAGTGGGTTAGTGGGGATTATCTGTATAGAGTGGGTTAGTGGGGATTATCTGTATAGAGTTGATTAGTGGGGACTATCTGTATAGAGTTGCTTATGGGGATTATCTGGAGAGTTGGTTATGGGGATTATCTGTACAGAGTGGGTTAGTGGGTCTATCCGGTGAGTTGGTTATGGGGATTATCTGTACAGAGTGGGTTAGTGGGCCTATCTGGAGAGTTGTTTATGGGGATTATCTGTACAGAGTGGGTTAGTGGGTCTATCCGGTGAGTTGGTTATGGGGATTATCTGTACAGAGTGGGTTAGTGGGCCTATCTGGAGAGTTGTTTATGGGGATTATCTGTACAGAGTGGGTTAGTGGGTCTATCCGGTGAGTTGGTTATGGGGATTATCTGTACAGAGTGGGTTAGTGGGCCTATCTGGAGAGTTGTTTATGGGGATTATCTGTACAGAGTGGGTTAGTGGGACTATCTGGAGAGTTGGTTATGGGGATTATCTGCACAGAGTTGTTTGTGGGGATTATCTGTACAGAGTTGGTTAGTGGGACTATCTGGAGAGTTGGTTATGGGGATTATCTGTACAGAGTTGGTTAGTGGGACTATCTGGAGAGTTGGTTATGGGGATTATCTGTACAGAGTTGGTTAGTGGGTCTATCCGGTGAGTTGGTTATGGGGATTATCTGTACAGAGTGGGTTAGTGGGTCTATCCGGTGAGTTGGTTATGGGGATTATCTGTACAGAGTGGGTTAGTGGGCCTATCTGGAGAGTTGGTTATGGGGATTATTGTACAGAGTGGGTTAGTGGGTCTATCTGGAGAGTTGGTTATGGGGATTATTGTACAGAGTGGGTTAGTGGGCCTATCTGGAGAGTTGGTTATGGGGATTATTGTACAGAGTGGGTTAGTGGGTCTATCTGGAGAGTTGGTTATGGGGATTATCTGTACAGAGTTGGTTAGTGGGTCTATCCGGTGAGTTGGTTATGGGGATTATTGTACAGAGTGGGTTAGTGGGTCTATCCGGTGAGTTGGTTATGGGGATTATCTGTACAGAGTGGGTTAGTGGGACTATCTGGAGAGTTGGTTATGGGGATTATCTGTACAGAGTGGGTTAGTGGGTCTATCCGGTGAGTTGGTTATGGGGATTATCTGTACAGAGTGGGTTAGTGGGCCTATCTGGAGAGTTGATTATGGGGATTATTGTACAGAGTGGGTTAGTGGGTCTATCCGGTGAGTTGGTTATGGGGATTATCTGTACAGAGTGGGTTAGTGGGCCTATCTGGAGAGTTGGTTATGGGGATTATTGTACAGAGTGGGTTAGTGGGTCTATCCGGTGAGTTGGTTATGGGGATTATCTGTACAGAGTGGGTTAGTGGGTCTATCCGGTGAGTTGGTTATGGGGATTATTGTACAGAGTGGGTTCGTGGGACTTTCTGGAGAGTTGGTTATGGGGATTATCTGTACACAGTTCCCACACTTGTCATAATGTCCCTCAACCCCACCTGCTAATTTTCTTCAATCCCTTCTCTCTCCAGTAGTACATTTATCTCTAATAATACCTAGCTCAATGACCTGCCCGACAAACTTATTGCTTGGGGTGAAAAACTTGCTGTGGGCTTCCCTTCTTGCTCTTCCTTGTGCTGACGAGCTGGGCGAGTGATGTGAATCCTTTGCCGCAGAGAACTATTTACTTGGACTGACTTCATAAATCTGGAAACTCTCAATGAGGTCACACTGAAGCTTCTTCTTGTTCAAAGAAAACAAAGGCAACCTTTCCCCCGACCTCAAATTCCTGATATTCGAAATCATCTCAGTCATGCAAGTCAAGGCCAATAATAATATGCTTCCTATATTTTGTGGTGCAATAACAGGGAGAGGCCAGGACAACCTTTAATAAGGGCAGTTGCCTCATGGACTACTGGGGTCAGAGAAAGCTCTGAGAGGAATCAAACTGGGCTGAAAAAAACACCAGATATTTCCCGCAGTCTGAAGTGACCTTGTATTACAATCCCTGTGTACATGGATCAGAGACCCAGAGAATGAACCAGGTTCGGAGAGAGCTTCTCATAGGAAGGAGAACTTATGGGGACATTTCGGGTAACAAACTCCCAGATACTGCATCATTCACAAGATCTATTCACCCAGAGGTGAAAGTCTGAACAAATTCCACATTTGAAATATGGAAGTTTGAACGAACATTGAGGTCAGAAGACCCAATAAATCTGTTCATTCTTGATAGTTACTTACTCCTGTTACTGGAATCTCTCCTCAGGGTCTGTGTGACCGAGCAGTTGTGGTAGATATCAGCTGATCAAAGAGAGTCAGCGTGAATTTGTGAAGTGTAGATCATGTCTGACTAATCCAGTTGAATATTTTGAGGTCTTGTGGATAGCAGATCATCTCTGGATGTTATCAATTTGGATTTCCAGTCGGTTTTTGGGAAGATTCCACTCAGGAGGTTATTAGTAAAAATCAGAGTGTGTGGAATTGGAGGCGATCTTGTGATGAGTTGATAACAGGAGACAGAGAGATGGATAAAGGATCCGCTCTGTGATTGGTGGGATGTGACAGTGATGTTCTCAGTGATCTGTTCTGGGACCTTAACTTTTCACCATATTGATAATGAATTGGAGGAAGGAATAGAGAGTTTGATATCTGCAATTACAGATGACACTAAGGAGCAACAGGAAGTTGTGTAGCTGGAAGCAGGAAGTTACAAAGCTGCGGCAGATGCTACTGGGGAAGTGTGAGATCATCCACTGTGGATCTGAGAAAGACAGATCGGAATATTTTCCGAATGGTGAGTGACCAGGAGCTGTGCAGGAGCAGAGAGATTTGGGTTTCCATGTACACAAATCACGAAGAGCCAGTGCACAGGTACAGAAAATAATCAAAGAGACCAATGGAATGTTGTCCTTTATCTCAAAGGGATTGAATACAATAGTGAGGAAGTGATGCTTCAGTTGCACAGAGCCCTGGTCAGATTCCATATGGAGCAACTGTGTCCAGTTCTGGTCAGACTCCATCGGGAGTAACTGTGTTCAGTTCTGGTCAGACCCCATATGGAGCAACTGTGTCCAGTTCTGGTCAGACTCCATCGGGAGTAACTGTGTTCAGTTCTGGTCAGACCCCATCGGGAGTAAATGTGTTCAGTTCTGGTCAGACTCCATCGGGAGTAACTGTGTTCAATTCTGGTCAGACCCCATCGGGAGTAAATGTGTTCAGTTCTGGTCAGACCCCATCGGGAGTAACTGTGTTCAGTTCTGGTCATACTCCATCGGGAGTAACTGTGTTCATTTCTGGTCAGACTCCATCGGGAGTAACTGTGTTCAGTTCTGGTCAGACTCCATCGGGAGTAACTGTGTTCAGTTCTGGTCAGACTCCATCGGGAGTAACTGTGTTCAGTTCTGGTCAGACCCCATCGGGAGTAACTGTGTTCAGTTCTGGTCAGACCCCATCGGGAGTAACTGTGTTCAGTTCCGGTCAGACCCCATCGGGAGTAACTGTGTTCAGTTCTGGTCAGACTCCATCGGGAGTAACTGTGTTCAATTCTGGTCAGATCCCATCGGGAGTAAATGTGTTCAGTTCTGGTCAGACTCCATCGGGTGTAACTGTGTTCAGTTCTGGTCAGACTCCATCGGGAGTAACTGTGTTCAATTCTGGTCAGATCCCATCGGGAGTAAATGTGTTCAGTTCTGGTCAGACTCCATCGGGAGTAACTGTGTTCAGTTCCGGCCTGACCCCATCGGGAGTAACTGTGTTGAGTTCTGATCAGACTCCATCGGGAGTAACTGTGTTCAGTTCTGGTCAGACCCCATCAGGAGTAACTGTGTTCAGTTCTGGTCAGACTCCATCGGGAGTAACTGTGTTCAGTTCTGGTCAGACCCCATCGGGAGTAACTGCGTTCAGTTCTGGTCAGACCCCGTCGGGAGTAACTGTGTTCAGTTCTGGTCAGACCCCATCGGGAGTAACTGTGTTCAGTTGTGGAGAGACCCCATCGGGAGTATCTGTGTTCAGTTCTGATCAGACCCCGTCGGGAGTAACTGTGTTCAGTTCTGGTCAGACCCCGTCGGGAGTAACTGTGTTCAGTTCTGATCAGACTCCATCGGGAGTAACTGTGTTCAGTTCTGGTCAGACCCCATCGGGAGTAACTGTGTTCAGTTCTGATCAGACTCCGTCGGGAGTAACTGTGTTCAGTTCTGGTCAGACTCCATAGGGAGTAACTGCGTTCAGTTCCAGTCAGACCCCATCGGGCGTAACTGTGTTCAGTTCTGATCAGACTCCATCGGGAGTAACTGTGTTCAGTTCTGGTCAGACCCCATCGGGAGTAACTGTGTTCAGTTCTGGTCAGACTCCATCGGGAGTAACTGTGCAGTTCTGGTCAGACCCCATCGGGAGTAACTGTGTTCATTTCTGATCAGACTCCATCGGGAGTAACTGTGTTCAGTTCTGGTCAGATCCCATCGGGAGTAACTGTGTTCAGTTCTGGTCAGACCCCATCGGGAGTAACTGTGTTCAGTTCTGGTCAGACCCCATCGGGAGTAACTGTGTTCAGTTCTGGACAGACCCCATCGGGAGTAACTGTGTTCAGTTCTGGTCAGACCCCATCGGGAGTAACTGTGTTCTGTTCTGATCAGACCCTGTCGGGCGTAACTGTGTTCAGTTCTGGTCAGACCCCGTCGGGAGTAACTGTGTTCAGTTCTGATCAGACTCCGTCAGGAGTAACTGTGTTCAGTTCTGGTCAGACCCCACCGGGAGTAACTGTGTTCAGTTCTGATCAGACTCCGTCGGGAGTAACTGTGTTCAGTTCTGGTCAGACTCCATCGGGAGTAACTGCGTTCAGTTCCAGTCAGACCCCATCGGGAGTAACTGTGTTCAGTTCCGGTCAGACTCCATCGGGAGTAACTGTGTTCAGTTCTGGCCAGACCCCATCGGGAGTAACTGTGTTCAGTTCCGGTCAGACTCCATCGGGAGTAACTGTTCAGTTCAGGTCAGACTCCATCGGGAGTAACTGTGTTCGGTTCTGGTCAGACCCCATCGGGAGTAACTGTGTTCAGTTCTGGTCAGACCCCATCGGGAGTAACTGTGTTCAGTTCTGGTCAGACTCCATCGGGAGTAACTGTGTTCAGTTCTGGTCAGACCCCATCGGGAGTAACTGTGTTCAGTTCTGGTCAGACTCCATCGGGAGTAACTGTGTTCAGTTCCGGTCAGACCCCATCGGGAGTACCTGTGTTCAGTTCTGGTCAGACTCCATCGGGAGTAACTGTGTTCAGTTCTGGTCAGACTCCATCGGGAGTAACTGTGTTCAGTTCTGGTCAGACTCCATCAGGAGTAACTGTGTTCAGTTCTGGTCAGACCCCATCGGGAGTAACTGTGTTCAGTTCTGGTCAGACCCCATCGGGAGTAACTGTGTTCAGTTCTGGTCAGACTCCATTGGGAGTAACTGTGTTCAGTTCCGGTCAGACCTCATTGGGAGTAACTGTGTTCAGTTCTGGACAGACCCCATCGGGAGTATCTGTGTTCAGTTCTGATCAGACTCCGTCGGGAGTAACTGTGTTCAGTTCTGATCAGACTCCATCGGGTGTAACTGCGTTCAGTTCCAGTCAGACCCCAGCGGGAGTAACTGTGTTCAGTTCCGGTCAGACCCCATCGGGAGTAACTGTGTTCAGTTCTGGACAGACCCCATCGGGAGTATCTGTGTTCAGTTCTGATCAGACTCCGTCGGGAGTAACTGTGTTCAGTTCTGATCAGACTCCATCGGGAGTAACTGCGTTCAGTTCCAGTCAGACCCCATCGGGAGTAACTGTGTTCAGTTCTGGTCAGTCTCCATCGGGAGTAACTGTGTTCAGTTCCGGCCAGACCCCATCGGGAGTAACTGTGTTCAGTTCCGGTCAGACTCCATCGGTAGTAACTGTGTTCAGTTCTGGTCAGACCCCATCGGGAGTAACTGTGTTCGGTTCTGGTCAGACCCCATCGGGAGTAACTGTGTTCAGTTCTGGTCAGACCCCATCGGGAGTAACTGTGTTCAGTTCTGGACAGACCCCATCGGGAGTAACTGTGTTCAGTTCTGATCAGACCCCATCGGGAGTAACTGTGTTCAGTTCTGGTCAGACTCCATCGGGAGTAACTGTGTTCAGTTCCGGTCAGACCCCATCGGGAGTAACTGTGTTCAGTTACGGTCAGACTCCATCGGGAGTAACTGTGTTCAGTTCTGGTCAGACTCCATCGGGAGTAACTGTGTTCAGTTCCGGTCAGACCCCATCGGGAGTAACTGTGTTCAGTTACGGTCAGACTCCATCGGGAGTAACTGTGTTCAGTTCTGGTCAGACTCCATCGGGAGTAACTGTGTTCAGTTCTGGTCAGACTCCATCGGGAGTAACTGTGTTCAGTTCCGGTCAGACCCCATCGGGAGTAACTGTGTTCAGTTACGGTCAGACTCCATCGGGAGTAACTGTGTTCAGTTCTGGTCAGACTCCATCGGGAGTAACTGTGTTCAGTTCCAGTCAGACCCCATCGGGAGTAACTGTGTTCAGTTACGGTCAGACTCCATCGGGAGTAACTGTGTTCAGTTCTGGTCAGACTCCATCGGGAGTAACTGTGTTCAGTTCTGGTCAGACTCCATCGCGAGTAACTGTGTTCAGTTCTGGTCAGACTCCATCGGGAGTAACTGTGTTTAGTTCTGGTCACACCCCATCGGGAGTAACTGTGTTCAGTTCTGGTCAGACTCCATCGGGAGTAACTGTGTTCAGTTCTGGTCAGACTCCATCGCGAGTAACTGTGTTCAGTTCTGGTCAGACCCCATCGGGAGTAACTGTGTTCAGTTCTGGGCCCCGCAACAGGAATTGATGGGCCAAGTCCTGTAACTGAGGCACTGCAATTCCACAGCAACCTACTGATACTCACAGTCTGGGTCCACAAATGAAGAAGGGATACTCTTGAGTGAGGTTTTGGAGGATGTCCATATAACTTAGAACCAAGAACTGGCCAGCATCTTTGCAATTGAGTAGGGTGCAAAGCGCTATAGTGGTTCTATTACTGGACAAATAGTCCACAGCACATGAGTTCAAATCCCACCATAGCAGTTTGTGAATCTAAAATCAGGCTTTAAAAAAGCTGGCAGCAGTAAATGTGACCTTGAAGCTGTCACATTGTTGTAAACACCCAACTTGTTCATCAACTTTCTTTAGGGAAGGAAATCCGCCAACTTTACCCTGCTTGGGGCTACATGTGACTCCAGTCCTCACACCAATGTGGTTGAAGTGGCCCCTCAGTTATATCCAAGGCCAACTAGGGAATGTGCAACACAAGGCAGCCTTACCAGTGACTGCCACGTCAAGAAAATGAATACTTAAAAACATGGCATGACAAAAATCCAAACGGTTGGGTAGACATTTCTGGAAACACAGGCCAGCATGCACTGTGGAAACCAGGAAAAGAAAGATTGACCTGCAGAACGGGTCATCGAATGATTTAATCAGACAAGCTGAGGGTCACCAGGGGTGTATAATATTATAAGTGTTTCCAACGCTTGTTACAAGTAGATTAATGAGCTTTGGCGTGTCAGAAATCGACTAATTGCTTTCAGCAAGAAGGAAGTATAAAAAAGCAGGCATGAATGACTCCCTCAAGGTAAAATCAAAACACATTAACTTGCCCCACAGCCTGGCTGCCTCGTTCAGAGTCACAAGACAAATCATGGCCGTTTGGATCAAATATTGAGTTGTGTGTGATGCTCGTTATTCTGGCAAACTCTTGTTCTGATATTTTTTTTTAATTCATTCTCAGGATGCGAGCCCCCCATCACTGGCAAGGGCAGCATTTATTACCCATCCCTAGTTGCCCTTGAGAAGGTGGTGGTGAGCCTTCTTGAACTGCTGCAGTCCTTGTAGTGATGGTGCTCCCACTGTGCTGTTAGGTAAGAGAAAGGAAGAATTTGCATTTTTATAGTGCCTATCATGTCTTCAGGATGTCCCAAAGCACTTTACAGCTGATAAAATACTTTTTTTGAAGTGTAGTCACTGTTGTAAGACACACACCAACCAATTTGCACAATGCAAGATCCCACAAAGAGCAATGTGATAATGACAAGTTAATCTATTTTTGCTGTTGGTTAATGGATACATATAGGTCAGGACACCAAAGAGAACTCTAAAATAAAAGCAAAATACTGCAGCTGCTGGAAATCTGAAATAAAAGCAAGAAATGCCGGAAATACTCGGCAGGTCAGGCAGCATCTGTGGAGAGAGAAGCAGAGTTAACGTTTCAGGTCAGTGACCCTTCATCAGAACTGAAGGGTCACTGACCTGAAACATTAACTCTACTTCTCTCTCCACAATTGCTGCCAGATCTGCTGAGTATTTCCAGCATTTCTTGATTTTATTACATCAAGGGGAACTCCCCTGCTATTCTTTGAATAGTGTCAGATTGGTACGACTTTTGCAGGTGCTACTTGAAAGAAGAATGTTGAGTCAGAACAGCTCCCTCGAAATCATATTTTAGTTCAGTCATAAATTTGGGAGATGCTGTCTGAGGAGCCTTGGCGAGTTGAAGTGAGTCCTGTGGGTTGTATACGCTGCTGCCATGGTTCACCAGTGTTGGAGTAAGTGAATATTTAAGGAATTGGATGGGTTGTTGATATGAGTAAACAACCAGGCTTTGACATCATACCTCAGCCTGGAATAGCTGCTGCAGCGCTGGAGAGGAGCAAGAAACCACAACCTACTCAGTCAGGGATGATGGTACTAAAGGGTTAGGATACTTCTTTTGGGCCTCCTTATCTCGAGAGACAATGGATACGTGCCTGGAGGTGGGAGAGGTCATTGCACCTCACTGGACAACCTGAGATAAGCTGACACATTCGGGGATGATCCAATGAGGAGCTATAATCAGCAGAATTCAGGGTTTGAGACTCAGGAGTGTTCTGCTATAGCCCCATCTCTCATTCCCTCTTTGAAAACCCCATAGTGAGCGTGGGATTGAGGCATTATCCTTCTTGTTTATTCCTTCAGAAGAAATGTTGTTACTCAGAGAGTGATGAGAATGTGGAACTCGCTACCAAAATTGGAGCGAATAATATAGATACATTTTAGGGGAAGCTGCACAAGCATATGAAGGAGAAGGGAATAGAGGGTTACAATGAGATTTAGATCAGGATAGATGGGATGAGGCTTGAGTGGAGCATAAACGCCAGCATGGACTGGTTGGGCTGAATGGCCTGTTTCTGTGGCGTATATCCAATGTAATCCTTCTATTTTGCACTAAGGCCCTCGCCTTAGATCTTCCATATTCATATCGCTTATAAAATAGAACCTTTCCGTTCCTCCAGAGAGCTGGCCTGCATTCCCACATCTTTGAAACATGACCCCCAATTGGTCGAGAGCTGGATCCAAAGGCTGTTTTACCAGCCAATCGAGTGCTAGGACACTGAGGCTTCCCTTGGTTGTGTCATCGAAGAGACCAAGCTGAAATAATGATAATTATTCTTATAAAGGGTCCAGTCAAGTCCTCCATGCCCCCAACGAATGACTTCATCAGCAGCACACTGGACCAGATGCCACTAATATGAGTTATGTCATCAGCAGACCACTCGGGGTCAAAGGCCACTTCAAAAACAGGTATTTCCGAGTTTGCTCTGATGGTCTTTACTGAGCAAGCTGCTTTCCATTGAGAGGCAAAACCTGGAGACTTTCAGCTTAAATGCTTTCATTGTGATGTCACAAAAGGGTGATGATTAGGAGTTGAGTCAGATCCATCTATCTGGAAACATCAATGAATATAATCCTTTGGACAATTAAGGGAATTAAGGGTTTCTCTTCTTCCCCATTACTTTGCAACTTTCCTTTAACCTGCCATGGTATTTTTTTAAAGGTAATTCTTTAGTGAAATGCCGTTAAAACCTTTTATACATCATTAGCTGGGCCTCAGCTGGAGCATTGTGTCCAATCCTGGACACTGCACTTTCGGAAGGATGTCAAGGCCTTGGAGAGGGTTACTAGACTGGTCCCAGGGCTGAGGGAATTCAGATACACAGAGAGACTGGTGTTGCCCTTGGAAGGTTAAGGGGAGATTCAATTGAGGTGTTCAAAATTATCAGGGATTTTGATAACGTAACTGGCAGGAGGGTCAGTAACCAGAGGAGACAGATTTACAATAACTAGCAAAAGAAATATGAACAAGGGTGGGAAGAGTTGAGGAGAACATTTTTTACACAGTGAGTTGTTGTGATCTGGAACGCGCTTCCTGAAAGGGCGGTGGAAGCAGATTCAATAATAACTTTCAAAAGGGAATTGGATAAATACTTGAAAAGGGAAAATTTGCAGGGCTGTGGGGAAAGGGCAGGCAGAGTAGGAATAATTGGATAACTCTTTGAAAGAGCCAGTACAGTCATGATGGGATGAATGGCCTCCTTCTGTGCTGCCTGATTGATTCTGCCATTGTGTTCAGAGGCTGGTTAGATGTCTCTCAGCCCTCCAGTTGTGTGGGGACACGATACCCAGTGTGGACAGGTGGGAAGGTTACTATTATTGGTTCTTTTCTAGAAATGATTTTTCTTTCTCAATCTTGCCAGCCTGTAAATCCCACGGTTGGTATGGGAACCAGAGTGTTGGTAAACTCTGACAACACAATGCCTTGATCACGACCACTTTAAGTCAAATGAACAGGCTTCAAGTGGAGAAGCTGTCCCATCACAAAACACCAGTTGTGGATCAGACTCCCAGCATGAAAGCATTAACCTGGCAAAAAGGAGCTGGAGAAACACCTGGTTGGGAATGGGGTGTGGGTGGTGGGTTTTATTGGGTCAAATATTGGACTGTGATGGTCAAATTCTCCATGATGGCATGAATGGTTCTTGTATAGATGGGTCAGGAGAGGGGGTGGGCAAGCTGTGGGTGGGTTGAATTGGAAAGCTGGGAGGATGGATAAATGTCACTCAGATTATTCAACACAGAAACAGGCCATTCGGCCCAACCCATCTCTGCACATATTTCTTCCCATTGCATCAACCGCATCTCAACCTTTCAGCACATCTTTCTATCCCCTTTTCTCTCATGTACTCGTCTAGTTTCCTTGTTGCAAATATCTAAGCTATTTGCCTCACCCACTTCCTGTGGTAGCGTGTTCCACATTCCAATCACTCACTGAGTGAAGAATTTCCTCCTAATTTTCCTATTGGATTTATTAGGAACTCTCGCGGATTTATGGACCCTAGTTTTGGATTCTTCCAGAAGTGGAAACATTCCCTCCACATCTGCCCTGTCCAACCCATTCAACATTTTAAAGTACTTTTTTTTTATTTGTTCATGGGATGTGGGCGTCACTGACGAGACCAACATTAGTTGCCCATCCCTAGTTGCACTTGAGGTCTCCTCCAAGTCTTCTATCCTCAAAAGTAAAAAGCCCCTACCACTTCAATCTTTCCCATTAACAACAATCTCTGTTTTGCTACAATATGTATAAATCATTCTGTCTAAAGTACTTCTGTGTCCTTTTAATAGCATGGAGACTAGAACTGTGTGCAGTACTCAAGTGCAGCCTGACCTAAGGGTTCTAATACAAGTTTAATATAACTTCAGTACATATTCTGGAGTTGGAGGGGGAGTATTCAGGGATGTATTTGTATAGAGATTACCCTCTGGAGAGCTGGTGAGTTCAGGAAGGGTTAACTACACATGGTACAAGGAGTGAGTTTGATGGGCTGAATGGCCAAAGTGTCTTTTCCTGAGTTCTGCTGAACTGCGGAGGGATGAGGAGGAGGGATCTTACGCCACAGTGATTTTTAATTGGAACTTTGCCTCGATGAACCCATACCCTCTTTCTTTCTCGTGGGTATGCTGATTTTTCATCTTATCAGCTGAAAATGCAACTTCTCTGGCAGCAGTTATCCTGAGGCAAAAGAGGATAGAAAGAAAGAATTTGCATTTAGATAGCTCCTTGCACAATCTGAGGATGTCCCGAACTGTTTCACAGTCAATGAACTATTTTTGAAGTGTAGTCACTGTTGTAATGCAGGAAATGGGCAGCCAATTTATACACAGCAAGATCCCACAGAGAACAATGTGTAATGACCAGGTAATTAGTGATAATGCTTGAGGGATAAAATCTGAGGAGGACACCATGGAGAGCTCCCCTGCTCTTTGTCCAATAGTCGCGATGGGATCTTTTATATCCACCGAAGAGGGCAGACAGGGCCTCGGCTCAAGGTCTAATCTGAAACAGAGTACCTCCGACAGTATGGCACTCCCTCAGTACTGATCCTCCAATCGTGCATCACTCCCTCAGTACTGATCCTCTAATCGTGCATCACTCTCTCAGTACTGACCCTCCGACAGTGCAGCACTCCCTCAATACTGACCCTCTGACATTGCAGCACTCCCTCAGTACTGACCCTCCGACACTGCAGCTCTCCCTCAGTACTGACCTTCCAACAGCGCAGCGCTCTCTCAGTACTGATCCTCCAACAGTGTAGCACTGCCTCAATACTGACCCTCTCACAGTGCAGCACTCCCTCAGTACTGACCCTCCGACAGTGTGGCACTCCCTCAGTACTGACCCTCCGAAAATGAGGAACGCCCTCAGTACTGACCCTCTGACAGTGCAGCACTCCCTCAGTATTGAATCTGATAGTGCAGCGCTCCCTCAGTACTGACCATCCGACACTGCAGCACTCCCTCAGAACTGACCCTCCGACAGTGTGCCACTCCCTCAGTACTGACCCTCCGACAATGCGGCACTCCCTCAGCACAGACCCTCCGACAGTGTGGCACTCCCTCAGTACTGACCGACAGTGCAGCACTCCGTCTGTACTGACCCTCCAACAGTGCAGCACTCCCTCAGTACTGACCCTCTGACAGTGCAGCAATCCCTCAGTACTGACCCTCCGACACTGCAGCACTCCGTCAGTACTGACCTTCCAACAGCGCAGCGCTCTCTCAGTACAGATCCTCCAATCGTGCATCACTCCCTCGGTACTGACCCTCCGACAGAGTAGCACTGCCTCAATACTGACCCTCTGAGTGCAGCACTCCCTCAGGATTGAGCCGCAGATAGTGCAGCGCACCCTCAGTACTGATCCTCCAATCGTGCATCAGTCTCTCAGTACTGACCCGACAGTGTGGCACTCCCTCAATACTGACCCTCTGACATTGCAGCACTCCCTCAGTACTGACCCTCCGACATTGCAGCGCTCCCTCAGTACTGACCCTCCGACACTGCAGCAAGCCCTCAGTACTGACCTTCCAACAGCGCATCACTCTCTCAGTACTGACCCTCCGAGAGTGTAGCACTCCCTCAATACTGACCCTCTGACATTGCAGCACTCCCTCAGTACTGACCCTCCGACACTGCAGCACTCCCTCAGTACTGACCCTCCGACACTGCAGCACTCCCTCAGTACTGACCTTCCAACAGCGCAGCGCTCTCTCAGTACTGATCCTCCAACAGTGTACCACTCCCTCAATACTGACCCTCTGACAGTGCAGCACTCCCTCAATACTGACCCTCTGACAGTGCAGCACTCCCTCAGTACTGACCCTCCGACAATGCAGCGCTCCCTCAATACTCACCCTCTGACAGTGTAGCACTCCCTCAATACTGACCCTCTGACAGTGCAGCACTCCCTCAATACTGACCCTCTGACAGTGCAGCACTCCCTCAGTACTGACCCTCCGACAATGCAGCGCTCCCTCAATACTCACCCTCTGAGCGCAGCACTCCCTCAGTACTGATGCTCTGACATTGCAGCACTCCCTCAGTACTGACCCTCCGACACTGCAGCACTCCCTCAGGACTGACCTTCCAACAGCGCAGCGCTCTATCAGTACTGATCCTCCAACAGTGTAGCACTGCCTCAATACTGACCCGCTGACAGTGCAGCACTCCCTCAGTACTGACCCTCCGACAGTGTGGCACTCCCTCAGTACTGACCCTCCGACAATGAGGCACTCGCTCAGTACTGACCCTCCGACAGTGTGGCACTCCCTCAGTACTGACGCTCCGACAGTGCAGCACTCCCTCAGTACTGACCCTCCAACAGTGCAGCACTCCCGCAATACTGACCCTCCAACAGTGCAGCACTCCCTCAGTACTCACCCTCCGACACTGCAGCACTCCCTCAGTACTGACCTTCCAACAGCGCAGCGCTCTCTCAGTACTGATCCTCCAATCGTGCATCACTCCCTCAGTACTGACCCTCCGACAGTGCAGCACTGCCTCAATACAGACCCTCTGACAGTGCAGCACTCCCTCAATACTGATCCTCCAATCGTGCATCACTCCCTCAGTACTGATCCTCCAATCGTGCATCACGCTCTCAGTACTGACCCTCCGACAGTGTCGCACTCCCTCAATACTGACCCTCTGACATTGCAGCACTCCCTCAGTACTGACCCTCCGACACTGCAGCTCTCCCTCAGTACTGACCTTCCAACAGCGCAGCGCTCTCTCAGTACTGATCCTCCAACAGTGTAGCACTGCCTCAATACTGACCCTCTCACAGTGCAGCACTCCCTCAGTACTGACCCTCCGACAGTGTGGCACTCCCTCAGTACTGACCCTCCGAAAATGAGGAACGCCCTCAGTACTGACCCTCTGACAGTGCAGCACTCCCTCAGTACTGATCCTCCAATCGTGCATCACTCTCTCAGTACTGACCCTCCGACAGTGTCGCACTCCCTCAATACTGGCCCTCTGACATTGCAGCACTCCCTCAGTACTGACCATCCGACACTGCAGCACTCCCTCAGAACTGACCCTCCGACAGTGTAGCACTCCCTCAGTACTGACCCTCCGACAGTGTGCCACTCCCTCAGTACTGACCCTCCGACAGTGTGGCACTCCCTCAGTACTGACCGACAGTGCAGCACTCCATCTGTACTGACCATCCAACAGTGCAGCACTCCCTCAGTACTGACCCTCTGACAGTGCAGCAATCCCTCAGTACTGACCCTCCGACACTGCAGCACTCCCTCAGTACTGACCTTCCAACAGCGCAGCGCTCTCTCAGTACAGATCCTCCAATCGTGCATCAGTCTCTCAGTACTGACCTTCCGACAGTGTGGCACTCCCTCAATACTGACCCTCTGACATTGCAGCACTCCCTCAGTACTGACTCTCCGACATTGCAGCGCTCCCTCAGTACTGACCCTCCGACACTGCAGCACTCCCTCAGTACTGACCTTCCAACAGCGCAGCGCTCTCTCATTACTGATCCTCCAATCGTGCATCACTCCCTCAGTCCTGACCCTCCGACTGTGTCGCACTCCCTCAATACTGACCCTTTGACATTGCAGCACTCCCTCAGTACTGACCCTACGACAGTGCAGCACTCCCTCAGTACTGACCCTCCGACAGTGTGGCACTCCCTCAGTACTGACCCTCCGACCATGTGGCACTCCCTCAGTACTGACCCTCCGACTGTGTGGCACTCCCTCAGTACTGACGCTGAGGTAGTAATCTCAGGATTGCTACCAGTGCCACGTGATAGTCAGAGTAGAAATGAAAGAATGGTCAAGATGAATGCGTGGCTTGAGAGATGGTGCAGGAGGGATGGGTTCAAATTTTTAGGACATTGGGATCGGTTCTGGGGGAGGTGGGACTATTACAAATTGGACGGTCTACACCTGGGCCGGACTGGAACCAATGTCCTTGGGGGTGCTTTTGCTAACGCTGTTGGGGAGGGTTTAAACTAATGTGGCAGGGGGATGGGAACCAAATGAGGTCAGTGGACAGTAAGCAGGTAGTAACTAAAGCCTGTAAGGAACTAGATAATGAAGTCAGCGTGACTAAGGGGTAGAGTAGACAGGGAGCAGATGATGAACGCAAAGGGACTGGTGGTCTGAGGTGCATTTGTGTTCATGCAAGAAGTGTAGTAGGTAAGGCAGATGAACCTAGGGCCTGGATTAGTACCTGGGAGTATGATGTTATTGCTATTACTGAGACTTGGTTGAGGGAAGGGCATGATTGGCAACTGAATATCCCAGGATATCGATGCTTCCGGCGGGATAGAGAGGGAGGTAAAAGGGGTGGAGGAGTTGCATTACTGTTCAAAGAGAATATCACAGCTGTGCTGAAGGAGGGCACTATGGAGGACTCGAGCAGTGAGGCAATATGGGCAGAACTCAGAAATAGGAAGGGTGCGGTAACAATGTTGGGGCTATACTACAGGCGTCCCAACAGCGAGCGTGAGATAGAGGTACAAATATGTAAACAGATTATGGAAAGATGTAGGAGCAACAGGGTGGTGGTGATAGGAGATTTTAATTTTCCCAACATTGACTGGGATTCACTTAGTGTTAGAGGTCTAGATGGAGCAGAATTTGTAAGGAGCATCCAGGAGGGTTTTCTAGAGCAGTATGTAAATAGTCCAACTCGGGAAGGGGCCATACTGGACCTGGTGTTGGGGAATGAGCCCGGCCAGGTGGTTGAAGTTTCAGTAGGGGACTACTTTGGGAATAATGATCACAATTCCGTAAGTTTTAGAATACTCATGGACAAAGACGAGAGTGGTCCCAAAGGAAGAGTGCTAAATTGGGGTAAGGCCAACTATACCAAAATTCGGCAGGAGCTGGGGAATGTAGATTGGGAGCAGCTGTTTGAAGGTAAATCCACATGTGATATGTGGGAGGCTTTTAAAGAGAGGTTGATTGACGTGCAGGAGAGACATGTTCCTGTGAAAATGAGGGATAGAAATGGCAAGATTAGGGAACCATGGATGACAGGTGAAATTGTGAGACTAGCTAAGAGGAAAAAGGAAGCATACATAAGGTCTAGGAGGCTGAAGAAAGACGAAGCTTTGAAAGAATATCGGGAATGTAGGACCAATCTGAAACGAGGAATTAAGAGGGCTAAAAGGGGTCATGAAATATCTTTAGCAAACAGGGTTAAGGAAAATCCCAAAGCCTTTTATTCATATATAAGGAGCAAGAGGGTAACTAGAGAAAGGATTGGCCCACTCAAGAACAAAGGAGCAAAGTTATGCGTGGAGTCAGAGAAAATGGGTGAGATTCTAAACGAGTACTTTGCATCGGTATTCACCGAGGAGAGGGACATGACGGATGTTGAGGTTAGGAACAGATGTTTGATTACTCTAGGTCAAGTTGGCGTAAGGAGGGAGGAAGTGTTGGGTATTCTAAAAGGCATTAAGGTGGACAAGTCCCCAGGTCCGGATGGGATCTATCCCAGGTTACTGAGGGAAGCGAGAGAGGAAATAGCTGGGGCCTTAACAGATATCTTTGCAGCATCCTTAAACACGGGTGAGGTCCCGGAGGACTGGAGAATTGCTAATGTTGTCCCCTTGTTTAAGAAGGGTAGCAGGGAAAATCCAGGAGCCTGACGTCAGTGGTAGGGAAGCTGCTGGAGAAGATACTGAGGGATAGGATCTATTCCCATTTGGAAGAAAATGGGCTTATCAGTGATAGGCAACATGGTTTTGTGCAGGGAAGGTCATGTCTTACCAACTTAATAGAATTCTTTGAGGAAGTGACAAAGTTGATTGATGAGGGAAGGGCTGTAGATGTCGTATACATGGACTTCAGTAAGGCGTTTGATAAGGTTCCCATGGTAGGCTGATGGAGAAAGTGAAGTCGCATGGGGTCCAGGGTGTACTAGCTAGATGGATAAAGAACTGGCTGGGCAACAGGAGACAGAGAGTAGCAGTGGAAGGGAGTTTCTCAAAATGGAGACGTGTGACCAGTGGTGTTCCACAGGGATCCGTGATGGGACCACTGTTGTTTGTGATATACATAAATGATTTGGAGGAAAGTATAGGTGGTCTGATTAGCAAGTTTGCAGACGACACTAAGATTGGTGGAGTAGCAGATAGTGAAGGGGACTGTCAGACAATACAGCAGAATATAAATAGATTGGAGAGTTGGGCAGATAAATGGCAGATGGAGTTCAATCAGGGCAAATGCGAGGTGATGCATTTTGGAAGGTCCAATCCAAGAGTGAATTATACAGTAAATGGAAAAGTCCTGGGGAAAATTGATGTACAGAGAGTTTGGGTGTTCAGGTCCATTGTTCCCTGAAGGTGGCAACGCAGGTCAATAGAGTGGTCAAGAAGGCATACGGCATGCTTTCCTTCATCGGACGGGGTATTGAGTACAAGAGTTGGCAGGTCATGTTACAGTTGTATAAGACTTTGGTTCGGCCACATTTGGAATACTGCGTGCAGTTCTGGTCGCCACATTACCAAAAGGATGTAGATGCTTTGGAGAGGGTGCAGAGGAGGTTCACCAGGATGTTGCCTGGTATGGAGGGCATTAGCTATGAAGAGAGGTTGAGCAGATTAGGATTATTTTCATTAGAAAGACGGAGGTTGAGGGGGACCTGATTGAGGTGTACAAAATCATGAGAGGTATAGACAGGGTGGATGGCAAGAAGCTTTTTCCCAGAGTGGGGGATTCAATTACTAGGGGTCACGAGTTCAAAGTAAGAGGGGAAAGGTTTAGGGGGGATATGCGTGGAAAGTTCTTTACGCAGAGGGTGGTGGGTGCCTGGAACGCGTTGCCAGCAGAGGTGGTAGACGCGGGCACAATAGCGTCTTTTAAGATGTATCTAGACAGATACATGAATGGGCAGGAAGCAAAGAGATACAGACCCTTAGAAAATAGGCGACATGTTTAGATAGAGGATCTGGATCGGCGCAGGCTTGGAGGGCCGAAGGGCCTGTTCCTGTGCTGTAATTTTCTTTGTTCTTTGTTCTTTGACGCTCCGACAGTGCAGCACTCCCTCAGTTCTGACCCTCCAACAGTGCAGCACTCCCGCAATACTGACCCTCTGACAGTGCAGCACTCCCTCAGTACTGACCCTCTGTCACTGCAGCACTCCCTCAGTACTGACCTTCCAACAGCGCAGCGCTCTCTCAGTACTGATCCTCCAATCATGCATCACTCCCTCAGTACTGACCCTTCGACAGTGCAGCACTGCCTCAATACTGACCCTCTGAGTGCAGCACTCCCTCAGTATTGACCCTCCGACATTGTAGCACTCCCTCAGTACTGACCTTCCAACAGCGCAGCGCTCACTCAGTACTGACCCTCCGACAAGCCAGCGCTCCCTCAATACTGACCCTCTGACAGTGCAGCACTCCCTCAGTACTGACCCTCTGACAGTGCAGCACTCCCTCAGTAATGACCCTCCAACAGTGCAGCACCCCCTCAGTACTGACCCTCCGACAGTGCAGCACTCCCACAGTACTGACCCTCCGACAGTGCAGCACTCCCTCAGTACTGACCCTCCGACACTGCAGCACTCCCTCAATACTGCCTCCGATCGTGCAGCACTCCCTCAATACTGACCCTCCGACAGTGCAGCACTCCCTCAGTACTGACCCTCCGACTGTGCAGCACTCCCTTAGTACTGACCCTCCGACAGTGCAGCACTCCCTTAGTACTGACCCTCCGACAGTGCAGCACTCCCTTGGTACTGACCCTCCAACAGTGCAGCACTCCTTCAGTACTGCACTGGGAGTATCAGCCTGTATTATGTGCTTGTCTCTACAGTGCGTCTTGAATTTACAACCGTGTGACTCACAGCAAGAGTGCTGCCGTCACTATATGACCTATCATAGAATTGCAGAACCTTCCGGCTCAGAAGGAGGCCGTTCAGCCCATTGTGCCTGTGCTGGCACTTTGAAAGAGCTATCCAATTATCTCACTCCTACGCTTTCCCCATTGCCCTACAAATTTTCCCCCTCAAGTCTGTATCCAATTGCCTTTAGAAAGTTACTATTGTTTTGTGTGTGTTTGAGGATTTTGGGTGCACGTGTGTGCATGCGTGCCTGTTTGCACATGAGCATGTGTGTGTCTGAGTGTGTCAGCATGCATAAGGACATGATGTGCTTAGGCTTGATTTTACTGAGCCGCTGACGTCGGGCTCCGTGGCATGTGGGGCCGGAAGATGGTTCCCGCAGAGGCCGCCACAGAGGCCAATGCCGGGAGGGCCTTGCCGATCGTCCCGGCAGCAGCGAGGCTCCGTGGCAGCACCCCCCACCCACCCCGCTGCTGGGCGACGGGACCTCAATTTCCACATTCAAATCATTAAAACAAATTCATTTAAATATACCTATCGGTAATCTTTCAGTCCTGCCATGTCCTGACGGCGGCCAGCTGTCCCACGCCTTCAATTCCCCGTCTGGGGAAAGCAGGCGTGACAGTGATGGGGAGGAGGTGGGGGAGTTAATATTTTCAGTGCAGCAGGGTGGAGGGAGAGCAGGGTCAAATAATCGTAATTGGGGTGTACGGGATGGTGGGAAGCGTTGACCCTTCAACTTTGCACAGTCTGCGGGGGAGAAGGTCAGAATTCAAAGGTAAGTGTTTTGGCGGGGTGAAGGGCAGATACCTTATTGGGAAGGTTGGAAAGAGGTGTTACAATTTTACTTTGTAAATTTTGGGGGTGGGTTCACTTTAAAAATTCAAGTATTCCGGCAGGGCTGGCTGCCCTTTAAAAAATAGTGCCAGCGCCCGCGTACAGGCAGCTGATGTCATTGCTACCGTCTGACAGCCTGCCCCCTCCCCAGGATTGGAGGCGGGGGCTGCCCCGGATATTTAAATGAGTCGCCTTGCGGGAGATCGCGACCGCTCTTCGGCGTGCTGCCCGTGCGTGTGGGCTGCCATTTTTTGAGCTCACCACCAGGAGCAATGGCGGGCTCTTAAAATCCAGCCCATTGTGTGCATGCATGACTGTAGAGTGTGTGTGTCCATCTACGTTCATGTTTGTGCGCGTTGGGGCGTGTGCATAAGTAAGCATGTATGTGCACATGCGCGCTTGTGTGTGTCTGTGCAAATGTGTATGTGCGTGTGTGCTGGGAACCGTGTGTATGTGTTTGCATTGATGTTAACTGTGAATGGAGACAGGATGGAGCATGACTGTGAAGCCCTCCAGAGTCACATAGCTGCACCAATCATCTTACTGTTTCTGCTTGTACACTTGGCATGCAAAATGGCCACTTTGAGTCCAGCAATGGAGTGAGTGCCCTCCGCTCCCACCAACTTGGGATGGTAGCATATCGGTAATGCTGCTGTAATAGTAATCCAGAGGCCTCAAGTAGTATTCTGAGGACAAAAGTTCAAATCCCACAGCAGCAACTGGGAGAATATAAGTTTTAATAAATCTGAATAAAAAGATAGTCTCAGTAATAATGACCATGAAACTACCAGATGGTTGTAAAAACCCATCAGGTTCACTAATATCCTTTTGTGAAGGAAATCTGCCGTCCTTGCCTGGTCTGGCCTACATGTGACTCCAGACCCACAGCAATGTGGTTGACTTTTAACTGCCCTCTGAAATGGCCTAGCAAGACACTCAGTTGTATCAAACTGCTATAGAAAAGTTAAATAAGAATAAAACTAGACACACCACCTGGCATTGACCTAGGCACCGGAAATGACAAAGAAACATCCTGCACAGTCACACAGCAACGTCCTCCCATTAACATCTGGGGATCTGAGGATGTGCCAAAATTGGGAGAGCTGTCCCACAGACTAGTTAAGCAACAACCTGACATAGTCATACTCACCGAATCATACCTTACAGACAATGTCCCAAACTCCTCCAGAACCAACCCTGAGTATGTCCTGTCCCACCAGAGGTGGCGGCACAGTGGTATACAGCCGGGAGGGAGTTGCCTTGGGAGTCCTCAACATTGACTCTGGACCCCATGTGGTCTCACGGCATCAGATTAAACATGGACAAGCAAACCTCCTGCTGATTACCATCTACCGCCTCCCCTCAGCTGATGAATCAGTCCTCCTCCATGTTGAAAACCACTTGGAGGAAAAACTGAGAGTGGCAAGGGCGCAGAATGTACTCTGGGTGGGGGACTTCAATGTCCGTCACCAACAGTGGCTCAGTAACATCACTACTGACCGAGCTGGCCGAGTCCTGAAGGACATATCTGCCAGACTGGGGTCTGTGACAGGTGGTGACAGAAACAACAGGAAGGAAAAACCTACTGAACTTCATCCTCACCAAATCTACGTGTCGCAGATGCATCTGTCCATGACAGTATTAGTAGGAGTGATCACCGCAGAGTCCTTGCGGAGACGAAGTGCCAGCTTCACACTGAGGACACACTCCATCGTGTTGTGTGGCACTATCACTGTGCTAAATGAGATGGATTTGGAACAGATCTAGCAACTCAAAACTGGGCATCGATGAGGCGCTGTGGCCCATCAACAGCAGCAGAATTGTATTCAACTACAATCTGTAACCTCATGGCCCAGCATATCCCCCACTCTACCATTACCATCAAGCCAGCGGACCAACCTTGGTTCAATGAAGAGTGGAGAGCATGCCAGGAGCAGCACCAGGCGTACCCAAAAATGAGGTGCCAACCTGGTGAAGGAACAACTCAGGACTCGATGCATGCCAAACAATTGAAGCAGCATGTGATAGCCCGAGCTAAATGATTCCACAACCAACAGATCAGATCAAATAAAAGCAAAATACTGCGGATGCTGGAAATCTGATCTAAAAACAAGAAATGCTGGAACCACTCAGCAGGTCTGACAGCATCTGTGGAAAGAGAAGCAGAGGTAACGTTTCGGGTCAGTGACCCTTCTTCGGAACACTGACCCGAAACGTTGACTCTGCTTCTCTTTCCACAGATGCTGTCAGACCTGCTGAGTGGTTCCAGCATTTCTTGTTTTTAGATCAGATCAAAGCTCTGCAGTCCTGCCATATCCAGTCGTGAATGACCAACCCTTGACCCCAGCATCCTTGCAAACTACTGCCCCATCTCCAACCTCCATTTCCTCTCCAAAGTCTTTGAATGTGTTGTCGCCTCCCAAATCCGTTCCCATCTTACCCAAAACTCCATGTTTGAATCTCTCCAATCAGGTTTCCGTCCCTCCCGCAGTACCGAAACAGCTCTTATCAAAGTCACAAATGACATCCTATGTGACTGTGACAAAGGCAAACTTTCCATCCTCATCCCTCTTGACCTGTCTGCAGCCTTTGACATGGTTGACCACACCATCCTCCTCCAACACCTCTCCACTGTTGTCCAGCCGGGTGGGACTGCTCTCACCCGGTTCCATTCTTATCTATCTAATCGCAGCCAGAGAATCACTTGAAATGGCTTCTCTTCCTGCTCCCGCACCGTTACCTCTGGTGTACCCCAAGGATCTATCCTTGGTCCCGTCCTATTTCTCATCTACGTGCTGCCCCTCGGTGACATCATCCAAAAGCGGTGTTACTTTTCACATGTGCACCGATGACACCCAGCTCTACCTCACCACCACCTCTCTCGACTCCTCCACTGTTACTAAATTATCAAACTACTTATCGACGCCCAGTACCAGATGAGCAGAAATTTCCTCCAATTAAATATTGGGAAGTCTGAAACCATTGTTTTTGGCCCACCTTCCAAACTCTGTTCCCTAGCAACCAACTCCATCCCTCTCCCTGGCAACAGTCTTAGATTAAGCCAGTCTGTTCACAAACATTGGTGTCACATTTGATGCTGAAATGAGCTTCCGATCTCATATCCACGCCATCACTAAGACGATCTATTTCAACATTCATAACATCGTCTGACTTCGCACCTGTCTCAGCTCATCTGCTGCTGAAATCTTCATTCACGCCTTCGTTACCTCGAGACTTGACTATTCCAACACACTCCTAGCTGGTCTCCCACATTCCATAAACTTGGGGGTCATCCAAAACTCTGCTGCCCGTGTCCTAACTCACACGAAGTCCCGTTCCCCTATCACCCTTGTGTTCGCTGATCTACATTAACTCACACCTAGTCCTATTCCCCTATCACCCGTGTACTCACTGACCTACATTAGCACACACCAAGTCCCATTCCCCTATCACCCCTGTACACACTGACCTACATTAACACACACCAAGTCCCATTCCCCTATCACCCCTGTACACACTGACCTACATTAACACACACCAAGTCCCGTTCACCTATAACCCCTGTACTCACTGACCTACATTAACATACACCAAGTCCCGTTCCCCTATCACCCCTGTACACACTGACCTACATTAACACACACCAAATCCCGTTCACCTATAACCCCTGTACTCACTGACCTACATTAACATACACCAAGTCCTGTTCCCCTATCACCCCTGTACTCACTGACCTACATTAACACACACCAAATCCCGTTCACCTATAACCCCTGTACTCACTGACCTACATTAACATACACCAAGTCCCGTTCCCCTATCACCCCTGTAGACACTGACCTACATTAACACACACCAAGTCCCGTTCACCTATCACCCCTGTACACACTGACCTACATTAACACACACCAAGTCCCGTTCACCTATCACCCCTGTACTCACTGACCTACATTAACACACACCAAATCCCGTTCACCTATCACCCCTGTACACACTGACCTACATTAACACACACCAAATCCCGTTCACCTATAACCCCTGTACTCACTGACCTACATTAACACACACCAAGTCCCGTTCCCCTATCACCCCTGTACTCACTGACCTACATTAACACACACCAAGTCCCATTCCCCTATCACCCCTGTACACACTGACCTACATTAACACACACCAAATCCCGTTCCTCTATCACCCCTGTACTCACTGACCTACATTAACACACACCAAGTCCCGTTCCTCTATCACCCCTGTACTCACTGACCTACATTAACACACACCAAGTCCCATTACCCCATCACCCCTGTACTCACTGATCTACATTAACACACACCAAGTCCCGTTCCTCTATCACCCCTGTACTCACTGATCTACATTAACACACACCAAGTCCCGTTCCTCTATCACCCCTGTACTCACTGACCTACATTAACACACACCAAGTCCCGTTCCTCTATCACCCCTGTACTCACTGATCTACATTAACACACACCAAGTCCCGTTCCTCTATCACCCCTGTACTCACTGACCGACATTAACACACACCAAGTCCCATTACCCCATCACCCCTGTACTCACTGACCTACATTAACACACACCAAGTCCTGTTCCCCTATCACCCCTGTACTCACTGATCTACATTAACACACACCAAGTCCCGTTCCTCTATCACCCCTGTACTCACTGACCGACATTAACACACACCAAGTCCCATTACCCCATCACCCCTGTACTCACTGATCTACATTAACACACACCAAGTCCCATTCCTCTATCACCCCTGTACTCACTGACCGACATTAACACACACCAAGTCCCATTACCCCATCACCCCTGTACTCACTGACCTACATTAACACACACCAAGTCCTGTTCCTCTATCACCCCTGTACTCACTGACCGACATTAACACACACCAAATCCCGTTCCCCTATCACCCCTGTACTCACTGACCGACATTAACACACACCAAGTCCCATTACCCCATCACCCCTGTACTCACTGACCTACATTAACACACACCAAGTCCTGTTCCTCTATCACCCCTGTACTCACTGACCGACATTAACACACACCAAATCCCGTTCCTCCATCACCCCTGTACTCACTGACCGACATTAACACACACCAAATCCCGTTCCCCTATCACCCCTGTACTCACTGACCGACATTAACACACACCATGTCCTATTCCCCGATCACCCCTGTACTCACTGACCGACATTAACACACACCAAGTCCTATTCCCCTATCACCCTTGTACTCACTGACCGACATTAACACACACCAAGTCCCATTCCCCTATCGCCCTTGTACTCACCGATCTACATTAACACACACCAAGTCCCATTCCTCTATCACCCCTGTGCTCGCTGATCTACATTAACACACACCAAGTCCCGTTCCTCTATCACCCCTGTGCTCGCTGATCTACATTAACACACACCAAGTCCCCTTCCCTTATCACCCCTGTACTCACTGATCTACATTGACACACACCAAGTCCTGTTCCACTATCACCCCTGTACTCACTGACCGACATTAACACACACCAAGTCCCATTCCCCTATCACTCTCTGTACTCACTGATCGACATTAACTCGCATTTCCACATACCTGCCTGACTCTCAGTCACACCCTCCTGTTGTATCTGCTCCATCTCTACATTCTGGATCCACATACCTGCCTGACTCTCAGTCACACTCTCCTGTCCCTGACCATTGATCAACTCGAAAATTCTGCTTAACCTAAGCATTCTGACTGCCTCCTGGAGCAAAGTGTTGGAAGCTTTCGTCGACAGTGCTATCAAGAGGCAGTTACTCAGCAAGCTGCTAAGTTTGGGTTCTGCTAGGGTCACTCGACTCCATACCTCATTGTGGCCTTGGTCCAAACATGGACAAAAGAGCTGAATTCCAGAGGTGAGGTGAGAGTGAATGCCCTTGACTCTCCACTTGCCTGGATGAGTACAACTCCAACAACACTCAAGAAGCTCGACATCATCCAGGACAAAGCAACACGTTTAATTTGCACCCCATCCACCAGCATAAACATTCATTCCCTCCACCACCGGTGCACAGTGGCAGCTGTGTGCACCATCTACAAGATGCACTGCAGGAACTCACTACGCCTCCTTTGACAGCGCCTTCCAAACCCACGACCTCTATCAGCTAGAAAGGCAAGGGCAGCCGATGCATGGGAACACCACCACCTACAAGTTCCCCTCCCATTGTTACACCATCCTGACTTGGAGCTATATCGCCATGCCTTCACTGTCACTGGGTCACTGTCCTGGAACTCCCTCCCTAACAGCACTGTGGGTGTACCTACACCACATGGACTGCAGCGGTTCAAGAAGGCAGCTCACCACCACCTTCTCAAGGGGCAATTAGTGATGGGCAATAAATGCTGGCCTAGCCAGCAATGCCTAGATCGCAAGATCAAAAAAAAAATCACTTTTGTCCATATTGAATATATTGATATTGCTATCATGGCACCACGCACACTGAAACAGACTCCGTAATATTAGCGGAAAGTTTCAAAAAACGAGTTTGGAATCCAAGAAGGCCAAATCATTAAATATATTCAAGAAAGAGTTAGATATAGTTCTTATGGTTGAAGAGATCAAGGGATACGGGGAGAAAGCGGGAACAGGGTACTGAGTTTGGATGATCAGCCATGATCATAATGAATGGCGGTGCAGGCTCGAAGGGCTGAATGGCCTACTCCTGTTTCTATTTTTCTCTATGTTTCTATGTATCCAAATGTAGCTGAATCAGGAAGAAGAGATAATTTATGGAGATAATATGGGTTTCAGGTACAGAGGGGCAGGAAGTACAGAAAATGTATACCAGCACTGTCAAGACCTGAAGGAGAAAAGCCAGATAAATGATCAGGACTGGCGAGTACACTCTGTCAGAATAAAGTGCAAAGAAAGACAGAGTTGCATTTATATATCGCCTTTCACAACTTCAGGATGCCCCAAAGAGCTTCACAGCCAATGAAATATTTTTTGAAGTGTAGTCACTGTTGTAATGTAGGAAACACAGCAGCCAATTTGCACACAGCAAGATCCCACAAACAGAAATGAGGTAAATGGTTAGATCTTTTTTTGTTCTGATGAGCACTGTTGGAGGTGCCGTATTTCAGATGAGACATTAAATCAAGGCCTCGTCTCCTCTCCCAGGTGGACGTAAAAGATCCTGGGGCACTATTTTGAAGAAGAGCAGGGGGGGTTCTCCCCAGTGTCCTGGCCAATATTTATCCCTCAACCAATATCACTATTCAGATAATCTGGTCATCATCACATTGCTGTTTGTAGGATCTTGCTGTGCATACATTGGCTGTCGTGTTTCCTATATTACAACAGGGGCTACACTTTCCAAGTACTTCATTGACTGTAAAGCTGTTTGGGATGTCCTGTGGATGTGAAAGATGCTATATAAATTGAAGTCCTTTCTTTAGTGCGATAGGCTTTGAAGCATCCAGTGAAACCACTGAACAGAAAGGGGTGTTGGGTGAACATATCATGCAATAGATGGACTGTTACGACCAGGTGATAAAGGGGTCTAGGGGCCCCTCTCAGCCTTCACCTAGTCTTACCATAACAGGGTTTAATTTTAAACACACTGTTTTTAGCTCGCCCTTGATGAATCCTTGTTCACCACTTTCCAATTATAAGGAAAAGAAATCAGCACCAACAGGTTTTCTTAGGTTTAAAGAAGAAAGATTGAAATTTATTAAACTTAAATTTAAACTCTAATTCAGTTGATGCCTATAGACACATGACACGCCCATGCTAGCATGCATACACGATACACACATGCAAATAGAGACAGAAAACAGCAGAAGAAAAATAAAGTGGAAACGTTTGAGGCAATATCTGAAGAGTTTTTGTTCTGGTTCTTCGAGCTCACTGGAGAGTCCTTGATTGTAGGTAGATCTTGCTTTTCATTGGGGCTCAGTATTCTTCTTAAACCTTGTTCGCTGTAGGAGACTTTTCTCTCTTGGGGTTCATGTGTCTTCAGTGGATTCAGAGACTTGTGAGAAAGAGATGGGAGCAGACAGGAGAGATCTTCTCAGTCCAGGAGCGAACAGACACTCCGAGTTCAAACTGTTTGTACAATTCAGAAAAACCCAGGATGCCAAGCAGGTTAGTCATGTGACTAACTGGTCTGACCACGTCTTGGATTGTATCACCTTAGCAGTCTCTGGAATGCTCCTCTTACGCACAATAACTGGTGATCAAGGTCCATTGTGGGTTGAATGTGTCAGGGAAGGGTCCTTTGTCCTTCCAATCACCGTCTATTAATATCCAGCCACGGCTGATCTATTTAACCAGTCCTTTCTTCACTCCAGTAACAGTTTAACATCAATGTTCATGACAAAATTAATGTGTCTCATTCTTGGCAGGTGGGGGCCTAGCATGGCATGGACCCTCCCGCATTGAACCACTGAACACACAAGCTTCGAGAGAAGCTCAGCAAACTGATATTTCACAGCTGAACAAAACAGGAAAAGGAAGGAGATCAATAGATTGGTCTGCATCATTGGAAAAGCCCGATTCCACCCCAGTCTCAACTCATCTGCTGCTGAAACCCTTATCCATGCCATTGTCACCTCCAGACTTGACTCTACCAGTACTGTACTGCCCACTCTCACACTTTCCACTCTCTATCAACCTGAGCTCATTGAAAACTCTGCTGCCCATATCCTCATGCACACCAAGTCTCGCTCACCCATCAGCCCCTGTGCACATTGAGTACCACCTTGAGTTTAAAATTCTCATCCTTATTTTCAAATCCTTCCTTGGCATCAGCCCTCCCTATCTCTGTAACCTCCTTCAGCCCCACAGCCCTCCCTATCTCTGTAACCTCCTCCAGCCTCACAATCCTCCCTATATCTGTAACCTCCTTCAGCCTCACAATCCTCCCTACCTCTGTAACCTCCTCCAGCCCCACAACCCTCCCTATCTCTGTAACCTCCTCCAGCCCCACAGCCCTCCCTATCTCTGTAACCTCCTCCAGCCTCACAATCCTCCCTATCTCTGTAACCTCCTCCAGCCTCCCAATCCTCCCAATCTCTGTAACCACCTCCAGCCCCACAGCCCTCCCTATCTCTGTAACCTCCTCCAGCCTCACAATCCTCCCTATCTCTGTAACCTCCTCCAGCCTCCCAATCCTCCCAATCTCTGTAACCACCTCCAGCCCCACAGCCCTCCCTATCTCTGTAACCTCCTCCAGCCTCACAATCCTCCCTACCTCTGTAACCTCCTCCAGCCCCACAACCCTCCCTATCTCTGTAACCTCATTTTTTTTTCATTCATTCGCGTGATGTGGGCGTCACTGGCCAGGCCAGCATTTATTGCTCATCCCTAATTGCCCTTGAGAAGGTGGTGGTGAGCTGCCTTCTTGAACCGCTGCAGTCCATGTGGGGTAGGTACACCCACAGTGCTGTTAGGAAGGGAGTTCCAGGATTTTGACCCAGTGACAGTGAAGGAACGGCGATATAGTTCCAAGTCAGGATGGTGTGTGGCTTGGAGGGGAACTTGCAGGTGGTGGTGTTCCCATGCATCGGCTGCCCTTGTCCTTCTAGTTGGTAGAGGTCGCGGGTTTGGAAGGTCCTGCAGCCCCACAACCCTCCGAGATCTCTGCACTCCTCTAATTCTGGCCTCTCGACAATTTTAATTGCTTCGCCACTGCTGGCCATGCCTTCAACTGCCTGGGCCCTAAGCTCTGGAATTCTCTCCCTAAACCCCTCTACACCTCCACTTCTCCCTCCTCTTCTAAGACGCTCCTTAAAATCTACGTCTTTGTTCAGTTTTTTGCCCACCTTAATGTCTCTTTATTTGTCTTAGTGTCAAATGTTGTCAGTTTATGGTCCTGTGAAGGGATTTGGAACATTTTGTGATGTTAAAGGTGCTGTATAAATGCAAGATGTTGTGATTGCTACTATGAGAATGAGACCAATTCGAAACCTTCTGAAACTGATGCTGGGGGTTAGGATGGTGTGGAGGTTTTAGTGAGATTTATAAAATGGGTGTCCCTGGTGAAACAAAATGGGTGCACTCCCACAGCCTGATTTCCTGTTTTCTGTGTTCAGTTATAAAAACTCCTGTGTCTGCTATTCTTACACCAGCCATTAGAATAAACTTGTTAACAATCGTATTAAAAGCAGTGCACTGACCAAATTTCCACTGAGGGGTTAACTAGTGGACTGCCAGCAGGAAATCCTCTTTGCAAGAGAATTAAAATTAACCCATCCCCTCACCCCCCAAACAATGAGGGCGACAGTGCTGCAAGCTGAACAAATAAATAGAGGGGTGCCCTGGAGTCCCCAGAACTGGGGGTGGTGTGATAGTGTTGGGGGGATGTGGATAAGGGTTTGATCAGTTCCTGTCTCTCTCCACTTTGAGTCCCTGGCTGCACACACACATAGCACTGATTGCAAAGTGCAAGAGATGAAAACAGTTGATGTGAATGCATGCTACCTAAATGCAAAGTGCACATCTTGGGGTTTGTTGAAGGGGCAGGGAGGGTTGGGTTGAGCTGCAGCGGGGTGCTGGTCGGGGAAGGTGTGTCGGATTCTGCGAGTAAGATGCAATTGGCTTTGATGGCTGTTGTGTTGTGTGTGTGTGTGTGTGTGAGTGTCTGAAGATGTGTGTCTGTGCATAGCAGGACTACTAGTCTCCCCCTTCTGTCTAATTACCAAGGTTGCTTTCACTCTTTCTCTCTCTCTTTCTCTGCAGCGTGCCAATTTTACGTCCTGACGCAGAGAGGCAGCTCTGCTCTGGGTTTTTCCACTCATGCATGAGGTTAGTGCTAAAGCCAGTGAGGAGGGCCGGGTAAGAACAGGGCCATATAAATGAAATTGACTCCATCTCCAGTCACGGATCCAGTTGGCAGTAAAGTAAGCGAGAGATCTGTGGGCAGCTCAGGGATCCTCCAGCTTCTGGGATCCCAGACACAGGTAATCAAGAACAATTCAGGGACATTTTTTTGAGCGAAAGATAGATTCTCGCTGTTAAACATTTAGATAATAATGAATTTTAATTGTGTGAACTGCAATGTATAAAATTGATTCCTGGGGGTTTGTGTGAGTGTTGGAGATTATTACCCAAGGCAAATTGCTTTTTAAACCCAACATCACGCAGGGAACTCAGCATTTAGACAAATGATATATGATATTAATATCGTAGAGAATTAATTCGAAGCTGCTGTAATTAACCTGGCGAACCTTTTGTTAATTTCCGAGTCGTGGAAACAAAGAAAACCTTTGGAAATCACAAACCAAATCATTAAAAAAAGAAATGGTTTAATATACCTAGCGATCTTTTTAACTGTTCAATGATCTGATCGGAACATTTCCCTGTTTTTTTAAAAATATAATTCGAGGGGCATTTAGATGGAATGTATTTTTTAAAAAGAAAACAAACTGATGTATTTTCCGTGTTATTTTGCGAATTGTGCTGGATTCCTTTCCCGCTGTTGTATTTTCTCTCTCTCTCGTTTTTTTGTTGTTTTCTGGTTTTTTTTTATTCTCTCAAACAGAAGGCTGGACAAGTGTACTGGACGGAGAGTAAGGGCGTTATTCCCCGGAGTACAGTACTGCTTTTGTTGTATGTATTGTCGATGTAGCGAATTACTGCCTTTCATTATTTGTAAAAACACAAGACAAAGAAACAGATATTAACGCTTTTAATCAAAAATTTACTCTTCAGAGAAACATAGATAAGCGATTTCTTTTAAAACAAAAGATCGCATTGGGGTGAAGGAGATATGGAGGGAACTGGAAGGTTTTAGCAGGAACATGTGTGACTGAGGGAAGGGGGGGGGGGCACCACTGACTGAAATGCATTGTGAAGAAGGCTTAGATGCACCTAGCGGAAATGGGGCCAGGTTCTTAGCTTAAAACGAGATTAAAAAGCACATTTTCCTCTTCTTAACAATAAAACTGCACGCCTGATAAGGGATTTAAGGGAAGAGATTAGGATTTAGCCACCGGGAGAGGGACCACGTTCGTATAAAATGAAGGAGAGATTATTTCTTTTAAAAAAAGACAAAATGGAGATTGGGTGAAGTTTTAAGAGATGGCTTTTGGACAGGGGCTGGATGGGGGTTTGGGTGGGTGGGTGAGACTCCAATTAATAAAATAGCACAGATTGATCTCCATTTGAATATTTTAGGCGGATCAGCAATTTACAAGGCTAGTTGAGTCAGATTATATACAGATTTGTGACTTGCACTCCTTGCATTTTCAAGCCAACAATGCTGATTAAACCCTCTGTCTTTCTTCCCCTCTTGTATGTGTGTGTGTGTGTGTGTGTGAGATCAGGAATGGCCCGGGGTGAAAAGATGCATTCCTTAAAAGATTTTCACAAAGACACCCTCAAACCCTCTCCCGGAAAGAGTCCAGGTACCCGACCCGAGGACGAAGCAGATGGCAAGGTACAACGTGAGAAATGGGCCAACAAGCTCGACTTCATCCTATCTGTCGCTGGGGGTTTCATCGGACTGGGTAACATTTGGAGATTCCCTTATCTCTGCTACAAGAATGGTGGAGGTAAGAACTTTCCTTCAAAAGGCAAAGAGCCCCAATGCAAGGGGAGAGCTTTTATTTCATACTTTTTCCTTCTGGGGAGGGAAGGGTTTGCTCAATATTATGTCATTTCTTTGGTGTTCTAGTCATATCACCTGAACGTAATAGGCAGAAACACCTCCTGATATTTTCCTGGTACAACGGTGTCTTATAATTTATTCAGGGAACAGTTTTTGAACTTGTTTCAGATGAGGCTGCCTGCACTGGGTGTTGTTTAATAGGCCAATCACATGTGGTTAATTGGAAATCCAGATGTGCTGAGTTGCGGGTCTGACCAGTAAATAAAAGAATTGGTGATAAGGCATTGCCCTTGGTCATGTTATCTCAATATTCCTGCACCATGTTATATCTAACCTTTCTATGCGGTAAAATGGTGGGACGAGCAGTAGTGTGAGTGTGTTTTGATTGTTGTGGCTGTTTTACTCCCTCAATCACTGAAAGATGGGAGATATTTATTGAGTAAATATCCAGATGGCATGGACACAATGGGCTGAATGGTCACATTCTGTGCCGTAATGACTCTTATGTTTCCCTGTATTACATGCAAATCATTTTCTACTAAAACTAGTGCAAGAGATTAAAATGATGTTGTCCTCCCCCACCCCCCCCCCCCCACCCCCCAGCCTCACCTGTGGCTAGCCAGCGGTTGCTATTGGACAACAGTGATCTACAAAGGCAGGGATGTTATCACATAAGTTATCTCGATGTGCATTCATAAAGAAATAAAGAAATAAGGTTTGTCAAACTAGCTTTACTCCAATGAGAAGCAGACCCCTTTACTTTGAAGATCATTTTACACGCCAGAAGTGATGGTATTGGGAACAGAAGTCACAAGGATGAAGAGCAAGGTTTGGTGAAGGCTGAAATGATATCGAATGACACAGAAACAGGCCTTTTGGCCCAACTGATCTCTGCCAGCATTTACACTCCACGTGAACCTCCTCCCTCTCTAATTAACTCTTGACAGTTCTGCCCCCATATATTCTTCTGTTACCTTCTCCCTGACATATGCATCGATACACAAATACATCAGTGCTTCGATCATATCCATGTAGCTGTGAATTCCACATTCCCACCTTTCACTGTGTAACGAAATTCCTCCTAAATTCTTTATTTAATTTGTTAGTAATTATCTTATATTCCCGTTTCTTTGTTCTGGACCCGCCCACAAGTGGAACAGCTTCTCCACATCCACCCTATCAAACCCTTTCATAATTTTAGAATACTTTGTTACAGTAACGTAGTAGCCATGTTATTGGACTGGTAATCTGGAGACATGAGTTCAAATCCCACCACCAGAGCTCGAGAATTTAAATTCAGTTCATTAAATAAATCTGGTATAAAAAGCTAGTCTCAGTGATGATGATCATGAACGACTGGATTCTTGTAAAAACCCATCTGGTTCACTAATATCCTTTAGGGAAGGAAATCTGCCTTCCATACCAGGTCTGGCCTATATGTGACTCCAGATCCACAGCAATGTGGTTTACTCTTAAATGGCCTAGCAAACCACTCAGTTACCACTGTGGCAGTGGGTGAGGGAACCAACACAAGGGAAGAATCTACTTGACCTCATCCTCACCAAATGTACCTGTCGCAGATGCATCTGTCCATGACAGTATTGGTAGGAATGACCACTGCACAGTCCTTGTTGAGACTAAGTCCCATCTTCACATTGAGGATACCCTCCATCATGTTGTGTGGCACCACCACTGTGCTAAATGGGGTAGATTTCAAACAGATCTGGCAGCTCAAAACTGGGCATCCATGAGGTGCTGTGGGCCATCAGCAGCAGCAGAATTGTACTCAACCATAATCTGTAACCTCATGGCCCGGCATATCCCCAACTCTACCATTACCATCAAGCCGGGAGATCAACCCTGGTTCAATGAAGAGTGCAGGAGGGCATGCAATGGATCAGCACCCAGGCATACCTCAAAATGAGGTGTCAACCTAGTGAAGCTACAACACATCCCTGGGTAAAACCTGTCCCATCGCCAGGACAGATAGACCCACCAGAGGTGGCAACACAGTGGTATACAGTCAGGAGGGAGTGACCCAGGGAGTCTTCAATATTGACTCTGGAGCCCATGAAGTCTCATGGCATCAGTTCAAACATGGACAACAAAACCTGTTCATTAACACCTACCGCATCCCCCTCCCCCCACCCTCAGCTTATGAATCAGTACTCCTCCATGTTCAACACCATTTGGAAGAGGCATTAAGGGTAGCAAGGGCACAGAATGAACTCTAGGTGGGGGACTTCAATGTATTGTCGATGTACTGCAGTTCATTATTTGTAAATCAAAAGATAAAAAAATTAAAAGGGAACGAGATACACAGGATTACTTGCCTGCCTAACAGAGGAAGCAGCATGCATTAGATAGGGTTAAGCAATCACACAACCAATGGTTCAGATCTAAGCTCTGCAGTCCTGCCACATCCAGTTGTGAATGGTGGTGGACAATTAAACAAATAACAGAAGGAGTAGACGCCGCAAATATCCCCATGCTCAATGATTGGGTAGCCCAGCAAATGAGTGCAAAAGACAAGATGCCAAGTGGATGATCCATCTCGGCCTCCTCCTGAGGTCCCCAGCATCACAGATGCCAGTTGTTATGACCAGGTGAGAAAGGTGCCTAGGGTTCCCTCTTAGCCTTCACCTGGTCTTACCGTAACAGGGTTTAATTTTAAACACACCACGTTTTTAGCACCCCCTTTGTGAATCCCTGTTCACCGCTTTCCAATGATAAAGCAAGGAAACCAGCGCAAACAGGTTTCTTTAGGTTGAAAGAAGAAAAGTTGAAATTTATTAAACTAAACATGTATTTACGAAAATCATGCTTGACAAATCTACTACAATTCTTCGAGGATGTAACTAGTAGAGTTGATGAGGGGGAGCCAGTGGATATGGTTTATTTGGACTTTCAGTAGACTTTCGACAAAGTCCTACATAAGAGATTAGTGTGTAAAATTAAAGCGCATGGGATTGGGGGTAGTGTATTGCGATGGATAGAAAATTGGTGGCGGCCAGGAAACAAAGAGTAGGGATAAATGGGTCTTTTCGAAATGGCAGGCAGTGACTAGTGGGGTACCACAGGGATCGGTGCTAGGACCCCAGCTATTCACAATATATATTAATGATTTAGATGAGGGAACTAAATGTAATATCTCCAAATTTGCAGATGACACAAAACTGGGTGGGAGGGTGAGTTGTGAGGAGGATGCAGAGAGGATACAGGGTGATTTGGACAAGTTGAGTGAGTGGGCAAATGCATGGCAGATGCAGTATAATGTGGATAAATGTGAGGTTATCCACTTTGGTAGCAAAAACAGGAAGGCAAATTATTATCTGAATGGCTATAAACTGAGAGAGGGGAATATGCAGCGAGACCTGGGTGTTCTTGTGCACCAGTCGCTGAAGGTAAGCATGCAGGTGCAACAGGCGGTAAAAAGGGCAAATGGTATGTTGGCCTTCATAGCAAGAGGATTCGAGTACAGGAGCAGGGATGTCTTGCCGCAATTATACAGGGTCTTGGTGAGGCCACACCTGGAATATTGTGTGCAGTGTTGGTCTCCTTATCTGAGGAAGGATGTTCTTGCTATAGAGGGAGTGCAGCGAAGGTTTACCAGACTGATTCCTGGGATGGCGGGACTGACGTATGAAGAGAGATTGAGTCGGTTAGGATTATATTCGCTGGAGTTCAGAAGAGTGAGGGGGGATCTCATAGAAACCTATAAAATTCTAACAGGACTTGACAGGGTAAATGCAGGAAGGATGTTCCCGATGGTGGGGGAATCCAGAACCAGGGGTCATAGTCTAAGGATACGGGGTAAACCTTTCAGGATTGAGATGAGGAGAAATTTCTTCACCCAGAGAGTGGTGAGCCTGTGGAATTCGCTACCACAGAAAGCAGTTGAGGCCAAAACATTGTATGTTTTCAAGAAGGAGTTAGATATAGCTCTTGGGGCGAAAGGGATCAAAGGGTATGGGGCGAAAGCGGGAACAGGTTACTGAGTTGGATGATCAGCCATGATCATAACGAATGGCAGAGCAGGCTCAAAGGGCCGAATGGCCTACTCCTGCTCCTATTTTCTATGTTAAACTCTAATTCGGTCGTCGCCTGCGAATACACGACATGCCCATGCTAGCATGTATACGCGAGACATGCAAATGGAGCCAGAAAACAGCAGAAGAAAAAGAAAGTGGAAAGGTTTGAGGTAATATCTGAAGAGTTGTTGTTACAGTTCTTCGAGCTCACTGTAGAGTCCTTGATTGTGGGTAGCTCTTGCTTTTCGTTGGGGCCTAGAATTCTTCTTAAACCTTGTTCGCTGTAAGAGACTTCTCTCTTGGGGTTCATGTGTCTTCAGTGGATTCAGAGGCTTGTGAGAAAGAGGTGGGAGCAGACAGGAGAGATCTTCTCAGTCCAGGAACAAACCGACACTCAGAGTTCAAACTGTACAAATCAGAAAACCCCAGGTTGCCAAGCAGATTAGTGAGGTGACTAACTGGTCTGACCATGTCTTGGATTGTATCACCTTCGCACTCTCTGGAATGCTCCTCTTACACACTCTACCTGGTGATCAAGGTCCATTGTGGGTTGAATGTGTCAGGGAATGGTCCTTTGTCCTTCCAGTTACCGTCTGTTAATATGCAAATGTCTTCCAGTCACAGCTGATCTGTTTAACAAGTCCTTTCTTCACTCCAGTAACAGTTTAAAATCAATGTTCATGACAAAATTAATGTGCCTCATTCTTGGCAGGTGGGGGTGTAGTATGACACAATGTTCAGCCAATTCAATTTGCTCCACATGATACTAAGAAACGGTTAAAGGCACTGGATACTGCAAAGGCTATGGACCCTGACAACATCCCGGCAATAGTACTGAAGACTTGTGCTCCAGAACTTGCCGCGCCCCTAGCCAAGCTGTTCCAGTACAGCTACAACACTGGCATCTACCCTGCTATGTGGAAAATTGCCCAGATGTGTCCTGTACACAAAAAGCCGGACAATTACCGCTCCATCAGTCTACTCTCAATCATCAGCAAAGTGATAGAAGCAATGCTCCCTGTAAGCCATGCAGCAGTACGTGCAAAGCCTTGCACAAGTCGACCCCTTTAACGGATCAAGAGTGTGCAGCTTCGCAAAAGAAATTAAAAGGGCCACGCACTTAAATAAATCATGCACGCATGCCAAAATATTAGAGGGAGCATTGGATGGAAGATGTCATCAACAGTGCTGTCAAGCGGCACTTACTCAGCAATAACCTGCTCACCGATGGTCAATTTGGGGTCGCCAGGGTCACTTGACTCCGGACCTCATTACAGCCTTGGTCCAAGCATGGACAAATGAGCTGAATTCCAGAGGTGAGGTGAGAGTGACTGCCCTTGACTTCAAGGCAGCATTTGACCAAGCACTGAATCATAGAATGGTTACAAGCCAAAAGGAGGCCCTTCAGCCCGTCATATCCGTGCCTGCTCTCTGAGAGAAACTCCGCTTTTCCCACTCCCCGTGGCCCTGCAAATCTTTTCTCTTTAGCTAATTATCCAATTATACACCATGGCTGTACCTATACCACATGGTCTGAAGCGGTTCAAGAAGGCAGTTCACCACCACCTTCTCAAGGGTAACTAGGGACACGCAATACTACTGGCCTTGCCAGTGACGCCAACATCCCACGAATGAATTTTTTTAAAGTGTGGCATCAGGGAGCCCTAGCAAAACTGGAGACAATGGGAATCAGGGGGAAACTCTACACTGGTTGGAGTCATAACTAGCACAAAGGAAGATAGTTGTGTTTGTTGGAGGCCAATCATCTCAGTCACAGGACATCATTGCAGGAGTTCCTCAGGTTAGTGTCCTAGGCCCAACCATCTTCAGCTGCTTCATCAATGATCTTTCCTCCATGATAAGATCAGAGTGGGGATGTTCACTGATGATTGCACAATGTTCAGTTCCATTCGTAACTCCTCTGATACTGAAGTAGTCAGTGTTTGCAAATAGTAAGACCTGGACAACATTGAGCTCGGGCTGATAATTGGCAAGTACAATTCTTGCCACGCGCATGCCAGGCAATGACCATCTCCCTTTGACATTCAACAACATTACCATTGCTGAATCCCCACCATCAACATCCTGCCGGTTACCATTGACCAGAAACTGAACTGGACCAGCCACATAAATACCGTGGCTACAAGAGCAGGTCAGAGGCTGGGAAATCTGCTGTGAGTAACTCACTTCCTGACTCCCCAAAGCCTGAGCACCATCTACAAGGCACAAGTCAGGAGTGTGATGGAATACTCTCCACTTGCCTGGATGGGTGCAGCTCAACAACACTCAAGAGGCTCAACACCATCCAGGACAAAGCAGCCCGCTTGATTGGCACCCCATCCACCACCTTCAACATTCACTTCCTCCACAACCGGTGCACAATGGCAGCAGTGATCATATATAAATACACAGCAAAGTGATTATAGATTGAATCAGCATGACAGAACACCTTTAAGCAAAAAGAAACTGTTTGGAGGTTTCAATGACCAAAATAAATACAGGAAACGCTTTTTAAGGTTCAACTTTGGTAACAAACCAGTGCACAGTGTCAGCAGTGTGTACCATCTATAAAATGCACTGCAGCAACTCACCAAGGCTCCTCAGACAGCACCTTCCAAAAACAGAAACATGGAAAATAGGAGCAGGAGTAGGCCATTGGGCCCTTCGAGCCAGCTCCGCCATTCATTATGATCATGGCTGATCGTCCAACTCAGTAACCTGTTCCCGCTTTCACTCCATACCTTTTGATCCCTTTCGACGCAAGAGCTATATCTAACTCCTTCTTGAAAACATACAATGTTTTGGCCTCAACTGCTTTCTGTGGTAGCAAATTCCACAGGCTCACCACTCTCTGGGTGAAGAAATTTTTCCTCATCTCAGTCCTGAAAGGTTTACCCCGTATGCTGAGACTGTGACCCCTGGTTCTGGACTCCCCCAACATCGGGAACATCCTTCCTGCATCTACCTTGACAAGTCCTGTTAGAATTTTATAGGTTTCTATGAGATCCCCCCTCACTCTTCTGAACTCCAGCGAATATAATCCTAACCGACTCAATCTCTCCTCATACGTCATTCCCGCCATCCCAGGAATCAGTCTGGTAAACTTTCGCTGCACTCCCTCTAGAGCAAGAACATCCTTCCTCAGATAAGGAGACCAAAACTGCACACAATAGTCCAGGTGTGGCCTCACCAAGGCCCTGTATAATTGCAGCAAGACATCCCTGCTCCTGTACTCAAATCCTCTCGCTATGAAGGCCAACATACCATTTGCCTTTTTTACTGCCTGTTGCACCTGCATGCTTACCTTCAGCGACTGGTGTTCGAGAACACCCAGGTCTCACTGCATATTCCCCTCTCTCAGTTTATAGCCATTCAGATAATAATCTGCCTTCCTGTTTTTGCTACCAAAGTGGATAACCTCACATTTATCCACATTATACTGCATCTGCCATGCATTAGCCCATTCACTCAACTTGTCCAAATCACCCTGAAGCCTCTCTGCATCCTCCTCACAACTGACCCTCCCACCCAGTTTTGTGTCATCTGCAAATTTGGAGATATTACATTTAGTTCCCTCAACTAAATCATTAATATATATTGTGAATAGCTGGGGTCCTAGCACCGATCTCTGTGGTACCCCACTAGTCACTGCCTGCCATTCGGAAAAAGATCCATTTATCCCTACTCTTTGTTTCCTGTCTGCCAACTAATTTTCTATCCATCGCAATACACTACCCCTAATCCCATGCAGTTTAATTTTACATGCTAATCTCTTATGTGGGACTTTGTTGAAAGCCTTCTGAAAATCCAAATAAACCACATCCACTGGCTCCCCCTCATCAACTCTACTAGTTACATCCTCGAAGAATTCTAATAGATTTGTCAAGCATGATTTCCCTTTCCTAAATCCATGCTGACTCTGCCCGATTCTACCACTGTTCTCCAAGTGCTCTGATCTTTGATAATGGGTTCTCGAATTTTCCCCACTACCGACGTCAGGCTGACTGGTCTATAATTCCCTGCTTTCTCTCTACCTCCCTTTTTAAATAGTGGGGTTACATTAGCTACCCTCCAATCTGTAGGAACTGTTCCAGAGTCTACAGAATCTTGGAAGATGACCACCAATGCATCCACTATTTCTAGGGCCACTTCCTTAAGTACTCTGGGATGCATACCATCAGGCCCTGGGGATTTATCGGCCTTCAATCCCATCAATTTCCCCAACACCATTTCTCGACTAATACTGATTTCCTTCAGTTCCTCTCTCTCACTAAACCCTGTGTTCCCCAACATTTCTGGTATATTATTTGTGTCCTCCTTTGTGAAGACAGAACCAAAGTATTCATTTAGTTGGTCAACCATTTCTTTGTTCCCCATAATAAATTCCCCTGTTTCTGACTGTAAGGGACCTACATTTGTCTTCACTAATCTTTTTCTCTTCACATACCTATAGAAACTTTTACAGTCAGTTTTTATGTTCCCCGCAAGCTTGCTCTCGTACTCTATTTTCCCCTTCTGAATCTTCCCCTTGGTCCTCCTTTGCTGAATTCTAAACTGCTCCCAATCCTCAGGTCTGTTGTTTTTTTCTGGCAAATTTATATGCCACTTCCTTGGATCTAATGCTATCTCTAATTTCCCTTGTAAGCCCTGGTTTGGTTACCTTTCCCATTATACTTTTGCGCCAGACAGGGATAAACAATTGTTGCAGTTCATCCATGTGCTCTTTAAATGTTTGCCATTGCCTATCCACCATCATTCCTTTAAGTAACGTTTCCCAATCCATCATAGTCATCTCGCACCTCATACCTTTGTAGTTTCCTTTACAAAGATTCAGGACCCTAGTCTCAGAATCAACTAAGTCACTCTCCATCTTGATGAAGAATATTATGGTCGCTCATCCCCAAGGGGTCTCGCACAACTAGTTTGTCAATTATTCCTCTCTCATTATACAATACCCAGACTAGGATGGCCTGCGACCTCTACCACCTAGAAGGAGAAGGGCAGAAGATGCATGGGAACACCACCAAGTTCCCCTCCAAGTCACACACCATCCTGACTTGGACCTATATCGCCGTTCCTTCACTGTCGCTGGGTCAAAATCCTGTAACTCCCTTCCTAACAGCACTGTGGGTGTACCTACCCCACATGGACTGCAGCGGTTCAAGAAGGCAGCTCACCACCACCTTCTCAAGGGCAAATAGTGATGGATAATAAATGCTGGCCTGGCCAGTGACGCCCACATCCTGAGAAAGAATAAAATAAAACTTTTATCAGGTCACCATCTGGTCTTCTGTTTTGCAGTGAACGGAACTCCAGCCTGTTCTGTTTTCCTGATAGTTGCATCTTCTCAATTCTGCTATAATCTTTGTAAGTCTTTTCTGTACTTTGCCCAGTGTTCCAATATCCATTTTACAGTCTGCAGACCAGAACTGTACCTCTGAGTGTGGTCTAACCAAGGATCTATATAAATTTCAACATTGCTTCCCACCTTTTTTATTCTGTTCCTTTAGAAACCAGCCCCAGTATTTTACACTCTTTATCAACGTGTGTCGTTACTTTTAGTTATTTATCTATCTGTATTCCCAGATGGCTTTGCTCCTCTACACCATTTACTTTCTTCACCTTCCAAGGAAAGCAGCCTCCTAATTCCTCTTGCCAAAATGAACCAGCTCGCACTTTGCTATATTAAACTTTATAATGTGGAGGACTGCACCAAAATATATGAAGACATAAACAGACTGGGAGAACATGGCAGAACAAGATAAAATGCCAGTTGAATTTTTTTTTATTCATTCATGGGTTGTGGGCGTCGCTGGCTAGGCCAGCATTTATTGCCCATCCCTAATTGCCCTTGAGTAGGTGGTTGCGTACCTGCCCCATATGGACTGCAGAGGTTCAAGAAGGCAGCTCATCACCACCACCTGAAGGGCAATTAGGGATGGGCAATAAATGCTGGCCTAGCCAATGATGCCCACATCCCATGATGAATAAAAAAAAAACTTCAACTGGCATTTTATCCTGCTATCATGCTCTCCCACTCTGTTTATGTCTTCCTATATTTTGGTGCAGTCCTCCACATTATTACCTCATCAACAGTGGCCCAGGACCAATCCCTTTGGGAAACCACTTTCCCACTTCCTTACAGTCCCACAAACTTCCCTTAACTCCCAGATCCTGTGTTCTGTTTTATTACCTAAGGTGAACCTCAAAAGCATTTCCTGTATTTTTTTTCTGTCATTGAAACTTGCAAAGGGTTTCCTTTTGCTTCAAGATGTTTTGTCATGCTGGTCCAGCCTATAGTCAGTTTGCTATATATTTACATATGATAACACAAGCAAAATACTGGAGCTGCAATTTGCTAAAACAAAATAATAGAGTTTGTCAGAAGCAGTTCTCAATTGAGGCCTACTTGTATCTAATGTAAATTCTACAAGAAATATTTCTCTCTCCATCCATTCCCTCTTGACACCATTAGGTGGCTGAATGGGAGCAGCTGTGTGCTTCACACAACGCAGCTCATAACAAGTTAGGACTCAATGAAGCCTCGCAGTTATACAAATAATGAGAGTGCAGGGTTGGTACTGAGGCAACTGTAACAAAGGTTGATGCCCCAAGAGAAATTTACATTGTAGTGACGACTAGAAACATGTCAGAAAAACATCAGAGATTGTAATGCCGTCCTTGAAATTATAAAGGGGTTTTGATAGGAAAGACATCGAGAAGATGGTTCCACTTCTTCAGAACTAGGGGCCATAAATATAACACAGTCACTAATAAATCCAATAGGGAATTCGGGATAAACATCTTGACCCAGAGAGTGGGGAGAATGTGGAACTCACTACCCCAGGGAGTGATTGAGGGGAATTGTATAGATACATTTAAGAGGAAGCTGGATAAACACATGAGGGAGAAAGGAATAGAAGGATATGATGATAGAGTGAGATGAAGAGGGGTGGGAGGAGGCTCGTGTGGAGCAGAAATACCAGCATAGACCAGATGGGCCGAATGGCTGTATAATTCAATACAATTTGATGTGGAGGCGATGAGAAACATCTATACAAGCCACGGCAAGCCGCAATATGTCTGGCTCAGCAAAAGGTGGCTATCTTGTATTGGAAGCCCTGTGTATCCCTGAGAGGCAGGATTCCAAATGGGAACGTTATATTGGAGTGACTCCCATGGTCTGAGACATGATTAGTGAAGCTTTTGTCCCTTTCATTGTGCGGAGAGGTTTTGAATTGAATGGCAAGTTCATCCATTCGTGCAGTTAACATGTGTGCCAGCCAATATTAGACATAAACAGCAAATACAACCTGCATTTATATAGCACTTTTTAATGTAGTCAAACATCCCAATGTTTTGACATTGAGCCACAAAAGGAGATATTAGGAAATGTGACCAAAAGCTTGGTCAGAGAGGCAGGTATTAAGGAGTGTTTTAAAGAAGAGGAGAGAGGCGGGAAGGTTTAAGGAGGGAATTCCAAAACCGAGGGCCCAGGCAGTAGAAGGCTCAGCCTCCAGCAGTGGAGCAATGAAAATGGGAGATGTTCAACAGGCCAGAAGTGGAGGACTGCAGAGATCTCAGATGAAACATAGAAAATAGGATCAGGAGTAGGCCATTCGGCCCTTCGAGCCTGCTCTGCCATTCATTATGATCATGGCTGATCATCCAACTCAGTAGCCTGTTCCCGCTTTTGCCCCATATCCTTTGATCCCTTTCGCCCCAAGAGCTATATCTGACTCCTTCTTGAAAACATACAATGTTTTGGCCTCAACTGCTTTCTGTAGTGGTGAATTCCACAGGCTCACCACTCTCTGGGTGAAGAAATTTCTCCTCATCTCAATCCTGAAAGGTTTACCCCGTATCCTTAGACTATGACCCCTGGTTCTGGACTCCCCCACCATCAGGAACATCCTTCCTGCATCTACCCTGTCAAGTCTTGTTAGAATTTTATAGGTTTCTATGAGATCCCCCCTCACTCTTCTGAACTCCAGCGAATATAATCCTAACCGACTCAATTTCTCTTCATACGTCAGACCCGCCATCCCAGGAATCAGTCTGGTAAACCTTCGCTGCACTCCCTCTATAGCAAGAACATCCTTCCTCAGATAAGGAGACCAAAACTGCACACAATATTCCAGGTGTGGCCTCACCAAGGCCCTGTATAATTGCAGCAAGACATCCCTGCTTCTGTACTCGAATCCTCTCGCTATGAAGGCCAACATACCATTTGCCTTTTTTACCGCCTGTTGCACCTGCATGCTTACCTTCAGCGACTGGTGTACGAGAACACCCAGGTCTCACTGCATATTCTCCTCTCTCAGTTTATAGCCGTTCAGATAATAATTTGCCTTCCTGTTTTTGCTACCAAAGTGGATAACCTCACATTCATTCACATTATACTGCATCTGCCATGTATTAACCCACTCACTCAACCTGTCCAAATCACCCTGAAGCCTTTCTGCATCCTCCTCACAACTCACCCTCCCACTCAGTTTTGTGTCATCTGCAAATTTGGAGATATTACATTTAGTTCCCTCATCTAAATCATTAATATATATTGTGAATAGCTGGGGTTCCTAGCACCGATCCCTGTGGTATCCCACTAGTCACTGCCTGCCATTCGGAAAAAGACCCATTTATTCCTACTCTTTGTTTCCTGTCTGCCAACCAATTTTCTATCCATCGCAATACACTACCCCAATCCCATGCGCTTTAATTTTACACACTAACCTCTTATGTGGGATTTTGTCGAAGGCCTTCGGAAAGTCCAAATAAACCACATCCACTGGCTCCCCCTCATCAACTCTACTAGTTACATCCTCGAAGAATTCTAGTAGATTTGTCAAACATGATTTCCCTTTCGTAAATCCATGCTGGCTCTGCCCGATTCTACCATTGTTCTCTAAGTGCTCTGCTATAACATCTTAGACTCTAGAATTTTCCCCACTACCGACGTCAGGCTGACTGGTCTATAATTCCCTGCTTTCTCTCTACCTCCCTTTTTAAATAGTGGGGTTACATTAGCTACTCTCCAATCTGTAGGAACTGTTCCAGAGTCTACAGAATCTTGGAAGATGACCACCAATGCATCCACTATTTCCAGGGCCACTTCCTTAAGTACTCTGGGATGCATACCATCAGGCCCTGGGGATTTATCAGCCTTCAATCCCATCAATTTCCCCACCATTTCTCTACTAATACTGATTTCCTTCAGTTCCTCTCTCTCACTAAACCCTGTGTTCCCCAACATTTCTGGTATGATATTTGTGTCCTCCTTTGTGAAGACAGAACTAAAGTATGCATTTAGTTGGTCAGCCATTTCTTTGTTCCCCATAATAAATTCCCCTGTTTCTGACTGTAAGGGACCTACATTTGTCTTCACTAATCTTTTTCTCTTCACATACCGAGAGAAACTTTTACAGTCAGTTTTTATGTTCCCCGCAAGCTTGCTCTCATATTCTATTTTCTCCTCAATTAATCCCTTGGTCCTCCTTTGCTGAATTCTAAACTGCTCCCAATCCTCAGGTCTGTTGTTTTTCTGGCGAATTTATATGCCTCTTCCTTGGATCTAATGCTATCTCTAATTTCCCTTGTAAGCCATGGTTTGGCTACCTTTCCCATTTTACTTTTGCACCAGACAGGGATTATCAATTGTTGCAGTTCATCCATGCGCTCTTTAAATGTTTGCCATTGTCTTTCCACCGTCATCCCTTTAAGTAACGTTTCCCAATCTGTCATGGCCAACTCGCACCTCATAGCTTCATAGTTTCCTTTACTAAGATTCAGGACCCTAATCTCAGAATCAATTACGTCACTCTCCAACTTGATGAAGAATTCTATCATATGATGGTTGCTCATCCCCAAGGGGTCTCGCACCATTAGATTAATTCATCCACTTTATTGCGAATGCTCCGCACGTTAAGGTACAAAACCTTAAGGCCTGTCTTTTTAACATTACTTGTCCCCTTCCCACTACTTTTCACTGTGGCCCTGTTTGATTCTGGCCCTTGATTTCTCTGCCTATCACTTTTCTTATTCCCCTTACTGTCTTTTGTTCTTCTCTTTGATCACCCCCTCCTCTGACTCCTTGCAAATGTTCCCATCCCCCTACCATTTTAGTTTAAACCCTCCCCAACCACTCTCGCAAATATTCCCCCAGGACATCAGTGCCAGTCCTGCCCAGGTGTAACCTGTCCAGTTTGTACTGGTCCCACCTCCCCCAGAACCGGTCCCAATGTCCCAGGAATCTAAAAATCTAAAAGAAAAATCCAGCCGAGTATTTTTAGGAGCAGAGGATGGAATTTGAAGTTGCAGCAGAACCTGCTCAGTCAGTGGAAGATTTCTATAACGAGGGTTAAGTTAATTAAATTGCGATCACCCCTGGTGACAGACCTGTACCCACCAGAACTGTACCCCAGTGTTATACAGATAGACCGGTACCCACCAGTACTGTACCCCAGTGTTATACAGACAGACCTGTACCCACCAGAACTGTACCCCAGTGTTATACAGATAGACCGGTACCCACCAGTACTGTACCCCAGTGTTATACAGACAGACCTGTACCCACCAGAACTGTACCCCAGTGTTATACAGATAGACCGGTACCCACCAGTACTGTACCCCAGTGTTATACAGACAGACCTGTACCCACCAGAACTGTACCCCAGTGTTATACAGATAGACCGGTACCCACCAGAACTGTACCCCAGTGTTATACAGATAGACCGGTACCCACCAGTACTGTACCCCAGTGTTATACAGACAGACCTGTACCCACCAGTACTGTACCCCAGTGTTATACAGAGACAGACCTGTACCCACCAGTACTGTACCCCAGTGTTATACAGACAGACCTGTACCCACCAGAACTGTACCCCAGTGTTATACAGATAGACCGGTACCCACCAGAACTGTACCCCAGTGTTATACAGATAGACCGGTACCCACCAGTACTGTACCCCAGTGTTATACAGACAGACCTGTACCCACCAGTACTGTACCCCAGTGTTATACAGAGACAGACCTGTACCCACCAGTACTGTACCCCAGTGTTATACAGTGACAGACCTGTACCCACCAGTACTGTATCCCAGTTATACAGTGACAGACCTGCCCCCACCAGTACTGTACCCCAGTGTTATACAGACAGACCTGTACCCACCAGAACTGTACCCCAGTGTTATACAGATAGACCGGTACCCACCAGTACTGTACCCCAGTGTTATACAGACAGACCTGTACCCACCAGTACTGTACCCCAGTGTTATACAGAGACAGACCTGTACCCACCAGTACTGTACCCCAGTGTTATACAGTGACAGACCTGTACCCACCAGTACTGTATCCCAGTGTTATACAGTGACAGACCTGCCCCCACCAGTACTGTACCCCAGTGTTATACAGACAGACCTGTACCCACCAGAACTGTACCCCAGTGTTATACAGATAGACCGGTACCCACCAGTACTGTACCCCAGTGTTATACAGACAGACCTGTACCCACCAGTACTGTACCCCAGTGTTATACACACAGACCTGCACCCACCAGTACTGTACCTCAGTGTTATACAGTGACAGACCTGTCCACACCAGTACTGTACCCCAGTGTTATACAGACAGGCCTGCACCCACCAGTACTGTACCCAAGTGTTATACAGTGACAGACCTGTCCACACCAGTACTGTACCCCAGTGTTATACAGACAGACCTGTACCCACCAGTACTGTACCTCATTGTTATACAGTGACAGACCTGTCCACACCAGTACTGTACCTCAGTGTTATACAGACAGACCTGTACCCACCAGTACTGTACCCCAGTGTTATACAGTGACAGATTGTACCCACCAGTACTGTACCCCAGTGTTATACAGTGACAGACCTGTACCCACCAGTACTGTACCCCAGTGTTATACAGTGACAGATTGTACCCACCAGTACTGTACCCCAGTGTTATACAGTGACAGTCCTGTACCCACCAGTACTTTACCCAAGTGTTCTACAGTGACAGACCTGTCCGCACCAGTACTGTACCCCAGTGTTATACAGTCAGACCTGTACCCACCAGTACTGTACCCAAGTGTTATACAGTGACAGATTGTACCCACCAGTACTGAAGCCAGTGTTATACAGTGACAGACCTGTACCCACCAGTACTGTACCCAAGTGTTATACAGTGACAGGTTGTACCCACCAGTACTGTACCCCAGTGTTATACAGTGACAGACCTGTCCACACCAGTACTGTACCCAAGTGTTATACAGTGACAGATTGTACCCACCAGTACTGTACCCCAGTGTTATATAGTGATAGACCTGTACCCACCAGTACTGTACCCAAGTGTTATACAGTGACAGACCTGTAGCTACCAGTACTGTACCCAAGTGTTATACAGTGACTGATTGTACCCACCAGTACTGTACCCCAGTGTTATACAGTGACAGACCTGTAGCTACCAGTACTGTACCCAAGTGTTATACAGACAGGCCTGTACCCACCAGTACTGTACCCCAGTGTTATACAGTGACAGACCTGTACCCACCAGTACTGTAGCCCAGTGTTATACAGTGACAGACCTGTCCCCACCAGTACTGTACCCAAGTGTTATACAGACAGGCCTGTACCCCCCAGTACTGTACCCCAGTGTTATACAGTGACAGACCTGTACCCACCAGTACTGTAGCCCAGTGTTATACAGTGACAGACCTGTCCCCACCAGTACTGTACCCCAGTGTTATACAGTGACAGACCTGTACCCACCAGTACTGTAGCCCAGTGTTATACAGTGACAGACCTGTCCCCACCAGTATTGTACCCAAGTGTTATACAGACAGGCCTGTACCCACCAGTACTGTACCCCAGTGTTATACAGTGACAGACCTGTACCCACCAGTACTGTAGCCCAGTGTTATACAGTGACAGACCTGTCCCCACCAGTACTGTACCCAAGTGTTATACAGACAGGCCTGTACCCCCCCAGTACTGTACCCCAGTGTTATACAGTGACAGACCTGTCCACACCAGTACTGTACCTCAGTGTTATACAGACAGACCTGTACCCACCAGTACTGTACCCCAGTGTTATACAGTGACTGATTGTACCCACCAGTACTGTACCCCAGTGTTATACAGTGACAGACCTGTAGCTACCAGTACTGTACCCAAGTGTTATACAGACAGGCCTGTACCCACCAGTACTGTACCCCAGTGTTATACAGTGACAGACTTGTACCCACCAGTACTGTAGCCCAGTGTTATACAGTGACAGACCTGTCCCCACCAGTACTGTACCCAAGTGTTATACAGACAGGCCTGTACCCCCCAGTACTGTACCCCAGTGTTATACAGTGACAGACCTGTACCCACCAGTACTGTAGCCCAGTGTTATACAGTGACAGACCTGTCCCCACCAGTACTGTACCCCAGTGTTATACAGTGACAGACCTGTACCCACCAGTACTGTAGCCCAGTGTTATACAGTGACAGACCTGTCCCCACCAGTATTGTACCCAAGTGTTATACAGACAGGCCTGTACCCACCAGTACTGTACCCCAGTGTTATACAGTGACAGACCTGTACCCACCAGTACTGTAGCCCAGTGTTATACAGTGACAGACCTGTCCCCACCAGTACTGTACCCAAGTGTTATACAGACAGGCCTGTACCCCCCCAGTACTGTACCCCAGTGTTATACAGTGACAGACCTGTACTCACCAGTACTGTAGCCCAGTGTTATACAGTGACAGACCTGTCCCCACCAGTACCGTACCCCAGTGTTATACAGTGACAGACCTGTCCCACCAGTACCGTACCCCAGTGTTATACAGTGACAGACCTGTACCCACCAGTACTTTAACCCAGTGTTATACAGTGACAGACCTGTCCCCACCAGTACTGTACCCCAGTATTATACAGTGACAGACCTGTACCCACCAGTACTGTAGCCCAGTGTTATACAGTGACAGACCTGTCCCCACCAGTACTGTACCCCAGTATTATACAGTGACAGACCTGTACCCACCAGTACTGTAGCCCAGTGTTATACAGTGACAGACCTGTACCCACCAGTACTGTAGCCCAGTGTTATACAGTGACAGACCTGTCCCCACCAGTACTGTACCCCAGTATTATACAGTGACAGACCTGTCCCCACCAGTACTGTACCCCAGTATTATACAGTGACAGACCTGTACCCACCAGTACTGTACCCCAGTATTATACAGTGACAGACCTGTACCCACCAGTACTGTAGCCCAGTGTTATACAGTGACAGACCTGTCCCCACCAGTACTGTACCCCAGTATTATACAGTGACAGACCTGTACCCACCAGTACTGTACCCCAGTGTTATACAGTGACAGACCTGTACCCACCAGTACTGTAGCCCAGTGTTATACAGTGACAGACCTGTCCCCACCAGTACTGTACCCCAGTATTATACAGTGACAGACCTGTACCCACCAGTACTGTAGCCCAGTGTTATACAGCGACAGACCTGTCCCCACTATTATTATACCCCTGTTCAATGCTTTCTCTGGACTCAATGTAGAATTTTTTGGATGGGTGTTTCTGGCAGTTGCTATATACACAGACAGACCTGTTGTCGAGCTCCCAGTTGGAGATGAGTGGTGTGCCACAGGGATCAGTGATGGGCCTCAATGTTTTACAATTTATATAAAAGAAAGGACTGAAAGTATAGTTGCTAAATTTTTTGATGACACAAAGATATGTAGGAAGTAAGTTGTGAAGAGGACATAAGGAGGCTACAAAGGGATATAAATAGGTTAAGTGAGTGGGCAAAGATCTGGCAAATGGAGTATAATGTGGGAAAATGTGAAATTGCCCATTTTGGCAGGAAGAATAAAAAAGCATATTATCTAAATGGTGAGAGATTGCAGAGCTCTGAGGTGCAGAGGGATCTGGGTGTCCTTGCGCATGAATCGCAAAAGATTAGTATGCAGGTACAGCAAGTAATTAGAGAAGCTAATAGAATGTTAGCATTTATCGTGAGGGGAATTGAATACAAAAGTAGGGAGGTTATGCTTTAGTTATACAGGGCATTGTTGTGACCACATCTGGAGTACTGTGTACAGTATTGGTCTCCTTATTTAAGGACAGTTGTAAAAGCATTGGAAGCAGTTCAGAGAAGGTTTATTAGACTAATACCTGGAATGGGCGGGTTGTCTTATGAGGAAAGATTGGACAGGCTAGGTTTGTATCTGCTGGAGTTTAGAAGAGTAAGAGACGACTTGATTGAAACATATAAGATCCTGAGGGGTCTTGACAGGGTGGATGTGGAAAAGATGTTTCCCCTTGTGGGAGAATCTAGAACTAGGGGTCACTGTTTAAAAATAAGGGATCGTGCATTTAAGACAGAGATGAGGAGAATTGTTTTCTCTCAGAGGGTCGTGAGTCTTTGGAATTCTCTTCCTCAAAAGGCAGTGGAAGCAGAGTCTTTGAATATTTTTAAGGCAGAGGTAGATAGATTCTTGATAAGCAAGGGGGTGAAAGGTTATCGGGGGTAGGCGGGAATGTGGAGTTGAGGTTACAATCAGATCAGCAATGATCTTGTTGAATGGTGGAGCAGGCTCGAGGGGCCGAGTGGCCTACTCCTGCTCTTAATTCATATGTTCGCATGTTCGTATAACAACCTGGGAGCTCATATCACAAAACTTCATGTTTGCAGCACTTGGTTTCATGTCTATTAGTTGCCTCCTGCATCAATTGAGTTGCTGATGGCAACCCCAATCTGAAAATCTCGCACGCTGAGCACAAGGTTACACTGAACTCCCAGTGACAGCACAAGGGTTGGAATCAAGAATTCACCTTTATTTTTATTCTCCTCAAAAAACCCACCCTTGGCCCCACTGTCCTTGGCAAACTACCGTCCCATCTCCAACCTCACTTTCCTCTCCAAAGTCCTTCAACATGCTGTTGCCTCCAAATCCGTTCCCTCTTCCCCAGAACTCCAGGTTCAAATCCCTCCAATCAGGTTTCTGCCCCTGCCACAGCACTGAAACACATCTTATCAAAGTCTAAACTTTCCCTCCTCATCCCTCTTGACCTGTCTGCATCCTTTGACACGGTTGATCACACCATCCTCCTCCAATACCTCTCCACTGTTGTCCAGCTGGGTGGGACTGCTGTCACCCGGTTCCATTCTTATCTATCTAATCATAGCCAGAGAATCACTTGAAATGGCTTCTCTTCCTGCTCCCGCACCGTTACCTCTGGTGTCCCTCAAGGATCTATCCTTGGTCCCGTCCTATTTCTCATCTATGTGCTGCCCCTCGGTGACATCATCCAAAAACAGTGTTACTTTTCACATGTGCACCGATGACACCCAGCTCTACCTCACCACCACCTCTCTCGACTCCTCCACTGTTGCTAAATTATCAAACTACTTATCGACTTCCAGTACCAGATGAGCAGAAATTTTCTCCAATTAAATATTGGGAAGTCTGAAGTCATTGTTTTTGGTCCCCGTTCCAAACTCTGTTCCCTAGCAACTGACTCCATCCCTCTCCCTGGCAACAGTCTGAGATGAAGCCAGTCTGTTCACAACTTTGGTGTCACATTTGATGCAAAGATGAGCTTCCAACCTTATATTCACACCATCACTAAGACGGCCTATTTCCACCTCCATAACATCGCCCGTATTCGCCCCTGTCTCAGCTCATCTGCTGCTGAAACCCTCACTCATGCCTTCGTTACCTCTACACTTGACTATTCCAATGCACTCATGGCTGGTATTCCACATTCTACCCTCCGTAAACTTGGGAACATCCAAAACTCTGCTTCCCATGCACCAAGTCCCTATGCTCGCTGACCTACACTGGCTCCCATTCAAGCAACGTGTTTATTTTAAAAATTCTTGTTCTTGCTTTCAAATCCCTCCACATTCCCTCCCTATCTCTGTGATCTCCTCCAGCAGGCAACCCTCCAAGATATCTGCGCTGCTCTAATTTTGGCCTTGAGCATCCCCCATCTTAATTGCTCCACCATTTGGTGCCGTACCTTCAGTTGCCCAGGCCCCAAGCTCTGAAATACCTTCCCTACACCTCTCTGTCTCTCCACCTCACTTTCTTCCTTTAAGATGCTCCTTAAAACCTACCTCTTTGACCAAACTCCTTACGTGGCTCGGTGTTATATTTTATTTTATAATGCTGCTGTGAAGCACCTTTGAATGTTAGAGGTGCTATATAAATGTAAGTTCTTCTTGTTATTCATGCATTGTGAGCCTCACTGGCCAGACCAGCATTTATCTCCCATCCTAATTCCTATCACCAGTGACAGAATAGATGGCTGAATGACTTATTTCAACCCATTAGAATCTTTTATCGGTTTTGCAGTTTTAACCTTTTTGTTAAGGCAACACTTTGTTATTTTGGTCAACAAGGTCTAACTTTTGACAGACTCTCTCTCGGTGGATCGGAGGCCAGAACTAGTCTGTTAAATGTTCGCGACCTCTGCAGATGGTGCAGTTTTGAAGTGTAGTCACTGTGGTAATGTGGGAAGTCCAGCAACCAATTTGTGCACAGTACGATCCGACAAACAGCAATGTGTTAATGACCAGATCATCTGTTTTAATGATGTTGATTGAGGGGTAAATATTGGCCCAGGACTCAAACTCCCCTGCTGTATTTCAAAACAGTGGTCATAGTGTCTTTTATGTCCACCTGAGAGGGCAGATTGGGGCCTCAATTAACAGCTGATAAGAAATAGGAGCCAAAGTCGATCTTACAGCCCCTCAAGCCTTCTCTACCATTCAATGCAAGCATGGCTCATCTTCCATATCAGATCACTATCCTGCCTTATTCCCAAATTCCCTTACTGCCCAGGAATCATTGACTGAGCAGCCACAGCTCTCAGGGGTAGAGAATTCCAAAGATTCACAACACTGAGTGAAGAAATTTCTTCTCAATCCTAAATGGCCAATCCCTTATCATCTGAAAGACAGCCTCTTTGACGGTGCTGGATTATAGGCGCAAGTCTCTGGAGTGGGTCTTGCACCTGTGCCCTGCTGATTTAGAGACAAGAGTTTCTACTCACTGAGTCATGGCTGTCACTATTGGTCCAATCCCTGTGCACACAGGGCTAAGTGATGGAATGATCTAGCATCAGTCTCAGTATGGTAGTGTGTAGGTTACGTTACTGGGCTAATAATCCAGAGGCCTGGATTAATCCAGTAAACGCAAATTGAAATCTCAGCACAGAAGGCCAAGAATTTGTTTAAAATGGTCTGGTGGCCCTGAAGCTGTTCGCTTGTTATAAAAATCCATCTGGTTCACTATTGTCCCTTTAGGGAAGGAAACCTGCCGTCTTTCCCCAGTCTGGGCCTATATGTGACTCCAGTCCCACACCAACATGGTTGACTCTTAACTGCCCTCTGAAGTGACCCAATAAGCCCCTCAGTTGTTTCAAAAACCATTACCAGTGGTTCAAGAAGAAGGCAACTAGGGACTGGCAATAAATGTGGCCTTCCCAATGAAAACCACATCCCACAGGTTACAGTTGGTGCGGTCTGGGAGGATGAAGACAGGATGGATGAGAAGAGGGTTGCGGAAATAGTGGATAAGGAGAGGGTTCAGGAATCATAGAATGGTTACAGCACAGAAGGAGAGGGTTGTTGAGGGTTGGACGGATGAGGGTTGGGTTGATGAGGGTTGGGTTGATGAGGGCTAGGTTGATGAGGGCTGGGTTGATGAGGGCTGGGTTGATGAGGGTTGGGTTGGTGAGGGTTGGGTGAATGAGGGTTGGGTTGATGAGGGTTGGGTTGATGAGGGCTGGGTTGATGAGGGTTGGGTTGGTGAGGGTTGGGCGGATGAGGGTTGGGTTGATGAGGGTTGGGTTTATGAGGGTTGGGCGGATGAGGGTTGGGCGGATGAGGGTTGGGCGGATGAGGGTTGGGCGGATGAGGGCTGTGCTGATGAGGGCTGGGTTGATGAGGGCTGGGTTGATGAGGGTTGGGTTGATGAGGGTTGGGTTGATGAGGGTTGGGTTGGTGAGGGTTGGGTTGATGAGAGCTGCACAAGTCATAGTGAAAGAATAGTATGGGCTAAAAATTGATAAAGAGGAGGTATTAGATAGACTGGCTGTACTTAAAAGTTGATAATTCACCAGGACTGGATGAGATGCAGCCAAGGATTCTGAGGGAAGTAAGGGTGGTAATTGCAGAGGCACTGGCCATAATCTTCCAACCCTCCTTAGATTCAGGGGTGGTGCCAGAGGACTGGGGAATTGCAAATGTTACACCCTTGCTCAAAAAACAGTGTGAGGATTAGCCCAGCAACTACAGGCTGGTCAGTTTAACCTCGGTGGTTCTGAAACGATAACCTGGGACAAAATTAACAGTCACTTGGACAAATGAGGATTAATTAAGGAAAGCCAGTACAGATTTGTTAAGGGCAAATTGTGTTTAACTAACTTGCTTGAGTTTTTTTGATGAGGTAAGAGAGAAGGTTGATGAGGGTAATGTGGTTGATGTGATGTACATGGACTTCCAAAAGGCATTTGATAAAGTGCCACATAACAGGTTTGTCAGCAAAGTTAGAGCCCATGGAATAAAAGGGACAGTAGCAGCATGGATACAAAATTGGCTGAGTGACAGGAAACAGAAAATAGTGGTGAACGGTTGTTTTTTGGACTGGATGAAGGTATACAGTGGAGTTGCGCGGGGACCCCTATTAGGGCCATTACTTTTCTTGATCTATATTAAAGATCTGAAGTTGGATGTACAGCTCACAATTTCAAAATTTGCAAGTGACCCATAACTTGGAAGTATTGTGAATTGTGAGGAGGATAATGATAGACTTCAAGAGGACAGAGACAGGCTGGTGGATGAAATTTAATGCAGAGAGGTGTGAAGTGATACATTTTGGGAGGAAGAAGGAGGAGACAATATAAAATAAAGGATACAATTCTAAAAGGGGTGCAGGAGCAGAGGGACCTGGGGGTATATGTGAACAAATCATTGAAGGTGGCAGGACAAGTTGAGAGAGCGGTTAATAAAGCATACATTATCCTGAGCTTTATTAATCTGGGCGTAGAGTACAAGAGCAAGGAAGTTATGATAAACCTGTATAAAACACTGGTTCAGCCTCAACTGGAGTATTGTATTCAATTTTGGGCACCACCCTTTAGGAAGGATGTGAAGGCATTAGTGAGGGTGCAGAAAAGATTTAGAGAATGGTTCCTGGGATGAGGAACTTCAGTTATGTGGATAGATTGGAGAATCTGGGGCTGTTCTCCTTGGAGAAGAGAAGGCTGAGAGGAGATTTGATAGAGGTGTTCAAAATGATGAAGGGTCTGGACAGAGTAGATAGAGATAAACTTTCCCATTGGCAGAAGGATCCAGAACCAGAGAACACCGATTTAAGGCGAATGGCAGATTCAGTCATAGCTTTCAAAAGAGAATTGGATAATTATCTGAAGAGAAAAAAATTGCAGGGATACGGAGAAAAGGCGAAGGAGTGGGACGAGGTGGTTTGCTCTTGCAGAGAGATGGCGTAAATGGAAACATTCTATGATTCTATAATGTGTGTGTGCATATGTGTGTAAATATGATTTTGGGTATGAGTGTCTGTGAGTGTGAATGTCTGTGTGTGTATGAGTGAATGTGCATGTGTGTTAGTGTGTGTGTGTTTCAGTGTATGTGTGAGTGGGTGTGTGTGTGTCTGTATGTGTGAGTGTGTGTGTCTGTGTGTGGGTGTTTGAGAGTGTGAGTGGGTGTGTGTCTTCATGAGTGAGTGTGTGTGTGTGAATGTGAGTGTGTGTGTGAGTGTGTCTCAGTGTATGAGAGTGATTGTGTGTGTGTGAGTGTTTGTGTCTATGTGTGAGTGTGAGTGGGTGTGTGCGAGTGTGTGAGCAGGTGTGTGTGAGTGTGCGTGTCTGTATGTGTGAGTGGTGTGTGTGTCTGTATGTGTGAGTGGGTGTGTGTGAGTGTGTGTATCTGTATGTGTGAGTGTGAGTGGGTGTGTGTGAGTGTGTGTATCTGTATGTGTGAGTGGTGTGTCTGTCTGTATGTGTGAGTGTGAGTGGGTGTGTGTGAGTGTGTATGGCTGTATGTGTGAGTGGGTGTGTCTGTATGTGTGAGTGGGTGTGTGTCTGTACGTGTAAGTGTGAGTGGGTGTGTGTCTGTACGTTTAAGTGTGAGTGGGTGTGTGAGTGTGTCCTGGCTCATGGCCTGACAGATTAAACAGAACAGTTGGTGAACAGATGTGGGTGATGTCAGTTGTTATATAATATTCAGGGATTATCCTCTCGGTTTAGATTAGGATGATGGATTTCTGTTTCCAAATACTTTCTTTTTTATACATTATTACTAAAGCTTGAGGTCGATATTGACTCTGTATGCTGGTGTGAAACTAGGTGTTAGCAAACCGACAGTTCAACTTCACATCTCTCCCCCATTCTGTATACAACAGTGACAGTGATGTAAACAAAGTCCTGATCTCCCACCCTCCCCGGTTCATGTTCCAGGCTCAGTGGGCAGCATTTTTGATTCTGAGCTCAAAGACTGTGGGTTCCAGTCCCGCTGCAGAGACTTGAGCACAATAATCCAGGCTAACGCTGCCAGTGCAGTACTGAGGGAGTGCTGCCCTGTTGAAGGTGCCATCTTTCAGATGAGATATTAAAGCAAGGCCTCATCTGCTGTCTCACTTGGATGTAAAAGATCCCATGGCACTTTTTCGAAGAAGAGCAGAAGGGATTTCACCCCGATGTCCCGGTCAATATTTATCTCCCATCCAACACCACGAAAACAGATTATCTGGTCATTCTCACATTATTGTTTGTGGGATCTTGCTGTACATAAATTTGCTGTCGCATTTCCTACATTACAACAGTGACTGCACTTCATAACTACTTCTTGGGCTGTCAATCACTTTAGGACATCTTGAGCTCATGTCCGTCTGACAATGTAGCACTCCCTCAGTACTAACCATCCAACAGTGCGGCTCTCCCTCAGTACTGACACTCCGACAGTGCAGCACTCCCTCGGTACTGACCCTCCGACAGTGCAGCACTCCCTCAGTACTGACCCTCTGACAGTGCAGTACTCCCTCAGTACCTACATTATGGGTTCAAGTCTCTGGAGTTTTGCTTGAATTCACTATCCTAAAAGAATAGAACACAAAAGCAGGCCGGTAATATCAAACTTGTTCAGAAGCTTGATTAGACCACGCTTGGAATACTGTACATAGTTCTGGTCCCCAGATTCAAAAAACTGATATAGAAACACTGTAGAAAGTGCCGGGAAGGTTTATCAGGATGTCAGCAGATTTGAGAGGGTGATGATTGAAGAGGCTGGGGCTCTTTTCTCAGGAAAAGTAAAGATTAAGAGGTAACTTGAAGGAGGTCGTTACATGAAGGGTTTTGATAGGTTGGATGTGGAGAAACTGTTTTCACTTGAAGGTGAGACCAGAACTTGTCTTAAATATGAGATCACCACTACCAGATTAAATTGGGAATTCAGGAGAAACCTCTTTATCCAGAGAGTGGTGAGAATGTGGAACTCACTACCACAGGGAGTGGTTGAAGTAAAGAATGTTGGTGCATTGAAGGGAAGTATTGATGTGTTCATGAGGGCAAAGGAAATAGAGGGACAGAGCAGGAGGAGACTCCCCCGGAGCATAAAGACCCACACAGAGCAGATGGGTCAAATGGCCTGTTTCACCTCTGTGGGTTGCATCAGCGTGTATAGATTGGCTGAGCCTCGATAAAGTGAATGAACAGTCACGCTGCCCCTCCCCGACACACAACCTGACGGGGCTGGAATCAGGGGTAGTGCTTTGCGGACTTGTTGCACCCCTTCCTGGGTTTCATCCAAAGGTACACACCAGCCTCAGTAACAGTGAAAACCTTCCTCCCTCCGTCCCCCAAAACACAAACCTCAAACTTAACAACACATAAGAATTCCAATCAACCATGGCAGAGACAGTGGTGAAAGGTTAAGAGGGCACCTTCTTCACAAGAAAGTGTTTAAATAGTTGCTTAGTAGTACAGAACTTGAGTATTTGCTGGAGAAAAGAGACATGCTGTCACAGCTTTTCGTCTGGCACTCATTAGGACAGACACAATACTCAAGAAAGTATTTGGCGACAGAAAGAGCTGGAGGGTTGCAGAGGCAGTCCTGCTAGTTGATGCCGTAAATATTGTTTGTGATCAAACAAGGATCAATGGCTTTCATTGCCGGGAATTCTTCATGTCAGTCCTGGTCCACATTCATAGGAGACCATTCAGATCCTTGAGCAATTGGATGGTGGCTGATCTGTACCTCAACTCCATTTACTCACTTTTGGTCCATAATCCCTCGATACCCTGACTCAACAAAACTCTCAGTCTTGAAAGCTCTAATTAACTCCCAGCTTTTTGTGGGAGAGAGTTCCAGATTTCCACCCCCCTTTGTGTGAAGAAGTGCTTCCTGACATCATCCCTCAACAGAATGGCTCCAATTTTAAGGTTTTCCCCCCTTGTTCTGGACTCCCCCCACCAGGGAAATAGATTCTCTCTATCGACCCGAGCGAATCCCTTTACCATCTAAAACACCTCAATTAGATCATCCCTCAATCTCATATACTAAAGGGAATACAAGCCGTGTTTATGCAAACTCTCCTCATCACTTAACCCTTTTAACCCCGGAATCATTCTGGTGAATCTGTGCTGCTCCCCCTCCAAGGCCAATATCTCCTTCCTGAGGAGCGGGGCCAAGAACTGAACACAGTTACTCCCGATGGAGTCTGACCAGAACTGAACACAGTTACTCCCGATGGCGTTTGACCAGAACCGAACACAGTTACTCCCGATGGGGTCTGACCAGAACTGAACACAGTTACTCCCGATGGGTTCTGACCAGAACCGAACACAGTTACTCCCGATGGGGTCTGACCAGAACTGAACACAGTTACTCCCGATGGGGTCTGACCAGAACTGAACACAGTTACTCCCAATGGAGTCTGACCGGAACTGAACACAGTTACTCCCGATGGAGTCTGACCAGAACTGAACACAGTTACTCCCGATGAAGTCTGACCAGAACTGAACACAGTTACTCCCGATGGAGTCTGACCAGAACTGAACACAGTTACTCCCGATGGAGTCTGACCAGAACTGAACACAGTTACTCCCGATGGAGTCTGACCAGAACTGAACACAGTTACTCCCGATGGAGTCTGACCCGAACTGAACACAGTTACTCCCAATGGAGTCTGACCAGAGCTGAACATAGTTACTCGCGATGACCAGAACTGAACACAGTTACTCCCGATGGGGTCTGACCAGAACTGAACACAGTTACTCCCGATGGAGTCTGACCAGAACTGAACACAGTTACTCCCGATGGAGTCTGACCAGAACTGAACACAGTTACTCCCGATGGGGTCTGACTGGAACTGAACACAGTTACTCCTGATGGGATCTGACCAGAACTGAACACAGTTACTCCCGATGGGGTCTGACCAGAACTGAACACAGTTACTCCTGATGGGATCTGACCAGAACTGAACACAGTTACTCCCGATGGGGTCTGACCAGAACTGAACACAGTTACTCCCGATGGGGTCTGACCAGAACTGAACACAGTTACTCCCGATGAAGTCTGACCAGAACTGAACACAGTTACTCCCGATGAAGTCTGACCAGAACTGAACACAGTTACTCCCGATGGGGTCTGACCGGAACCGAACACAGTTACTCCCGATGGAGTCTGACCAGAACTGAACACAGTTACTCCCGATGGGGTCTGACCAGAACTGAACACAGTTACTCCCAATGGGGTCTGACCAGAACTGAACACAGTTACTCCCGATGGACCCTGACCAGAACTGAACACAGTTACTCCCGATGTGGTCTGACCAGAACTGAACACAGTTACTCCCGATGTGGTCTGACCAGAACTGAACACAGTTACTCCCGATGAAGTCTGACCAGAACTGAACACAGTTACTCCCGATGGACCCTGACCAGAACTGAACACAGTTACTCCCGATGGGGTCTGACCAAAACTGAACACAGTTACTCCCGATGCAGTCTGATCAAAACTGAACACAGTTACTCCTGATGGGATCTGACCAGAACTGAACACAGTTACTCCCGATGGGGTCTGACCAAAACTGAACACAGTTACTCCCGATGGAGTCTGACCAGAACTGAACACAGTTACTCCCGATGGAGTCTGACCAGAACCGAACACAGTTACTCCCGATGGAGTCTGACCAGAACCGAACACAGTTACTCCCGATGGAGTCTGCCCAGAACTGAACACAGTTACTCCCGATGGAGTCTGACCAGAACTGAACACAGTTACACCCGATGGAATCTGACCAGAACTGAACACAGTTACTCCCGATGGAGTCTGACCAGAACTGAACACAGTTGCTCCCGATGGAGTCTGACCAGAACTGAACACAGTTGCTCCCGATGGAGTCTGACCGGAACTGAACACAGTTACTCCCGATGGAGTCTGACCAGAACTGAACACAGTTACTCCCGATGGAGTCTGACCAGAACTGAACACAGTTACACCCGATGGAATCTGACCAGAACTGAACACAGTTACTCCCGATGGAGTCTGACCAGAACTGAACACAGTTACTCCCGATGGAGTCTGACCAGAACCGAACACAGTTACTCCCGATGGAGTCTGACCAGAACCGAACACAGTTACTCCCGATGGAGTCTGACCAGAACTGAACACAGTTACTCCCGATGGAGTCTGACCAGAACTGAACACAGTTACTCCCGATGGGGTCCGACCAGAACTGAACACAGTTACTCCCGATGGAGTCTGACCAGAACTGAACACAGTTACTCCCGATGGAGTCTGACCAGAACTGAACACAGTTACTCCCGATGGAGTCTGACCAGAACTGAACACAGTTACTCCCGATGGAGTCTGACCAGAACTGAACACAGTTACTCCCGATGAAGTCTGACCAGAACTGAACACAGTTACTCCCGATGGGGTCTGACCGGAACCGAACACAGTTACTCCCGATGGAGTGTGACCAGAACTGAACACAGTTACTCCCGATGGGGTCTGACCAGAACTGAACACAGTTACTCCCAATGGGGTCTGACCAGAACTGAACACAGTTACTCCCGATGGACCCTGACCAGAACTGAACACAGTTACTCCCGATGTGGTCTGACCAGAACTGAACACAGTTACTCCCGATGTGGTCTGACCAGAACTGAACACAGTTACTCCCGATGAAGTCTGACCAGAACTGAACACAGTTACTCCCGATGGACCCTGACCAGAACTGAACACAGTTACTCCCGATGGGGTCTGACCAAAACTGAACACAGTTACTCCCGATGCAGTCTGATCAAAACTGAACACAGTTACTCCTGATGGGATCTGACCAGAACTGAACACAGTTACTCCCGATGGGGTCTGACCAAAACTGAACACAGTTACTCCCGATGGAGTCTGACCAGAACTGAACACAGTTACTCCCGATGGAGTCTGACCAGAACCGAACACAGTTACTCCCGATGGAGTCTGACCAGAACCGAACACAGTTACTCCCGATGGAGTCTGCCCAGAACTGAACACAGTTACACCCGATGGAATCTGACCAGAACTGAACACAGTTACTCCCGATGGAGTCTGACCAGAACTGAACACAGTTACTCCCGATGGAGTCTGACCAGAACTGAACACAGTTGCTCCCGATGGAGTCTGACCGGAACTGAACACAGTTACTCCCGATGGAGTCTGACCAGAACTGAACACAGTTACTCCCGATGGAGTCTGACCAGAACTGAACACAGTTACTCCCGATGGAGTCTGACCAGAACTGAACACAGTTACTCCCGATGGAGTCTGACCAGAACTGAACACAGTTACTCCCGATGGAGTCTGACCAGAACCGAACACAGTTACTCCCGATGGAGTCTGACCAGAACCGAACACAGTTACTCCCGATGGAGTCTGACCAGAACTGAACACAGTTACTCCCGATGGAGTCTGACCGGAACTGAACACAGTTACTCCCAATGGAGTCTGACCAGAACTGAACACAGTTACTCCCAATGGAATCTTACCGGAACTGAACACAGTTACCCCCGATGGAGTCTGACCAGAACTGAACACAGTTACTCCCGATGGAGTCTGACCAGAACTGAACACAGTTACTCCCGATGGAGTCTGACCAGAACTGAACACAGTTACCCCCGATGGAGTCTGACCAGGGCTCTGTGCAACTGAAGCATCACTTCCTCACTATTGTATTCAATCCCTTTGAGATAAAGGACAACATTCCATTGGTCTCTTTGATTATTTTCTGTACCTGTGCACTGGCTCTTCGTGATTTGTGTTCATGGAAACCCAAATTTCTCTGCTCCTGCACAGCTCCTAGTCACTCACCATTAGGAAAATATTCCGATCTGTCTTTCTTGCCGCTCAGAAAAAGAGAAAAGATATTGGTGCTCTGATCTTTAATCGTTAAGTGTCATTATAGTGGAATAGAAAGAAGTAGGTTGAGGTAGATTGCAGTCTTATTTATTCCATACTTACGAACATATGAATTAGGAGCATGAGTAGGCCATTCGGCCCTTCGAGCCTGCTCCACCGTTCAATATGTTCATGGCTGAACTGATTACTCCACATGTCCACGTACCCCCGATAACCTTCCACCCCCTTTCTTATCAAGAATCTCTGCCTTAAAAATATTCAAAGACTCTGCTTCCACTGCCTTTTGAGGAAGAGAATTCCAAAGACTCACCACCCTCAGAGTGAAAAACTTTCTCTTCATCTCAGTCTTAAATGGGCGACTCCTTATTTTTAAACAGTGACCCCTAGTTCTAGATTCTCCCACAAGGGGAAACATCCTTTCCACATCCACCCTGTCAAGACCCTGCAGGATCTTGTATGTTTCAATCAAATTGTGATGTGCAGTTGCCAATATTGATGTCAAGCCAGACAATAAACGTGTAGGCTTTGAAATTAGGGAGTGATCACTAAAGCGGTTCGTGCAAAGTCCTTTGAATATTTGGACAGAGGCACTAACCCAGTTATATAAACAGGTCAGTGCAGTCTTTCAAACCAAGCCCTATCTGCTCTCTCGTGTGGACGTAAAACATGCCACACTTTTCTGAAGAAGAGCAGAGGAGCCCAGTCCAATGTTTATCCCTCATCCAATGCCACTGAAACACAGATTATCTGTTTCTTATCACATTATGTTTTGTGAGCTCTTGCTGTGCGCAGATTGGCGCCATGTTTCCTACATTACAGCAGTGTTTACACGTAAAGTGCTTTGAGACGCCCTGAAGTCATGCAGGGTAATTTGGAAATGCAAGTTTTTTTTTTACTTTACGAGTGAAAAAGGATTGGCTGAAGATTTGTGCACTGACACTCAAAAGCCTAATTTCAAGGCCTTAAAGATAAAAAACACACACAGTTAATTAAATAGCAGGCAGTAATCCTGCAGGGTTTCAACAGAGAAACTGTGTTGACATGTAGCTGTAAATATTGTAATGTGAGATTTATTCTCTGTCTCTTTTGGCAATATTCAGAGAGTTCCTTGTTTCCAAGTCTTACTGGTCAGTGGGGGTGGGGGCGGGAGCAGCCATTTTGTGAAGAGTTCTCCTTCGCACAGTCTGCCAGAGTGTTGTCTCGTGAACAAAAGATTGGTCAACTCCCAGGAGGCAGTAAACCGCTCGACTGCCCGGCCCCAGTAACTCTCCCCCTCTCCACCACCTCCACACACCCTTGTCTCAGCTCCAAGGCTGAGTCAATATTTAACTAGTCCTCTCTGCAAAAGGTCATGTGAGGAGGAGGAGTTGAGGGTGCTCCAGGATTGGCACCAGTGTCCCTCACCGCCTGCATGGCACAGGTGGGTGTTTAGTGGCACCGCTTGCCTTTTGCCTTCGCCCAGTGTCAAACAAGGAGCCTTTGAGTGTCAGTTTTCAGACACCGTTGAATGAGTCAAAGATTTCCAGAACCAGGCAGCAGCAGCCAGATTCATTCTCGTCTCCCGTCCACCCACATCATAACTCACTCTGAATGTTTTCAGAAAGGAAATCGGCATCGTTTACACGGCCTCATTGTCCTGTTCATTGCAAGCTGATCTTGAGGAAACAGTTGTGAGTTATCAGGGAGGGTGGGAGATGATGAAATCAAACTGAAATCACAAGAGGAGGCTATTCAGCCATCGTGCCTGTGCTGTCTCTTTGAAAGAGCAATCCAATTTCACTGCACATTGTGTGGAATTAAAAACGTGCCTCTCTCTCCTGACTCTAAATTCATGACACTGGGGTCCCAATGTTATCTGCCTCCTTCACTCAAACTGACTGAGCCAACAGGCTTGCTGCTATAATTCTCTGCCTGACTGCTAACTGAAGTCTTGAGTGCACAGGTCATTCTCTTGATGGGGGAGGGGAGTGGACATCAATTCAAACCTGGACCCTTTCCCCAGCTACTGCTCGGTGATTCCTTAACCAATCCGATGTTCCAATATCTTTGGCCTGAAGAAGGGTTAAAATAACAAGCTGTTGGTCAGTCCAACCCCTGACCTCCTGAACCCTAACTCTGGATTAGGAAAATTGGCACCATTTCTCCCTTGTTGGGTACTGGCAGGACAATATGTGTGTGGGAGTGTGTATAAATCTGTGTGTGTCTAAGTCTGTCAGTGTGTGTGGGTTTGTGAATTCGAAAACAATCTGTACTCTTTCGGCAACGCTCTTTGAGTCAGATAACAGCTGCTTCTACCCAGAACCCTTTCCAAAAGCACACAGGGTTGGAGAGGAGTCAGACTGGGAGCAGCTCAAAGGGATGTGAAGCCCTGCACTGCCTGGCTGTGCTGCTGCTTAATACAAGAAAAAGAAAAATACAAGAAATCATTTCCAGTTCCACCCAAAGTGGTGCAGAAAATTCTCACCTATTGAGGTCAGGCAGCGAGGAGAAACACCCCAGGATTCCTGCATCCGATCATAATTCAGTGACTCCTGCTGGACAGTGTGGGCCTGGGTGGTGGATGACGGCCAGTAGGATGTAACTGTGGTGCCGTCTCCAGCTGAATAGTCTGACAACACATTGTCTGGGTTCAACTGTGAGGCACAACTTGGTCGAATAGCCAACCAACACTCACTGTTTGGGCTTGGACACGACAAATGACCTCTTGCATCAGGCACCTTTCGATGGGGGGCGTAACTGAGATGTGAATGACCTATTAACCCCCTGCCCCCCTCGACAAAATCCCCACACCAATAGCAGGCAGTGCTTCAGAAGAGGGGTGGGCAAGCAGCGTTGCCGAACAATTCATGACAACTTTGCTTTTTTGAAAAGTCGCATTGCTGCTGGGGACTGGCAGAAGTCTGCACCACATGGAGTGGGAAGGATTTGGAGACACATCACAACATACAGGATATTTAAAAAAAAAATCAGGAGCAGGGATAGTGGTTAGGACTTGCGAGTCGATGCACTAACAAAGCAGACTGTATGTGACTGCAGCCAGCTTTCTGCCTCCCTCAGCCTCAGTTCATGCTCAAGTGTCTTGATGCAAGTTGTGATTTCTCGTTAAGTTTATCGAGGAAGAGAGGTGAAATTCTCGTCAAAGAAAACAAGCATCAGGGAATAACGGACTCTGTGGTTGCCAAGGAAGATTACAGCTGAGGTTGAGTCTCAGCAAGCAGCTGCGATTTGGGCCTTTGAACTCAGTGTACCTGCAGTAAAGTTACAGTCACTCTGATACAGATCTTTGACCATCTAACGTTCTCTTTAATGCTCAGTAAAATACACAAGTCAACTTGTGCCAGCAACTGCAAGTCGTAAAGGTCAACAGCGACAAACAAAGCTCCCTCTACACCATCCCCCATCAATCACTCTGAGGGCAGGTACAGCACGGGGTTAAGATACAAAGTAAAGCTCCCTCTACACTGTCCCCCATCAAACACTCCCAGGACAGGTACAGCACGGGGTTAAGATACAGAGTAAAGCTCCCTCTACACTGTCTCCATCAAACACTCCCAGGACCGGTACAGCACGGGGGTTAGATACGGAGTAAAGCTCCTTCTACACTGTCTCCATCAAACACTCCCAGGACAGGTACAGCATGGGGTTAGATACAGAGTAAAGCTCCCTCTACACTGTCCCCATCAAACACTCCCAGGACAGGTACAGCATGGGGTTAGATACAGAGTAAAGCTCCCTCTACACTGTCCCATCAAACACTCCCAGGACAGGTACAGCACAGGGTTAGATACAGAGTAAAGCTCCCTCTACACTGTCCCCATCAAACACTCCCAGGACCGGTACAGCACGGGGGTTAGATACGGAGTAAAGCTCCTTCTACACTGTCTCCATCAAACACTCCCAGGACAGGTACAGCATGGGGTTAGATACAGAGTAAAGCTCCCTCTACACTGTCCCCATCAAACACTCCCAGGACAGGTACAGCATGGGGTTAGATACAGAGTAAAGCTCCCTCTACACTGTCCCATCAAACACTCCCAGGACCGGTACAGCACGGGGGTTAGATACGGAGTAAAGCTCCCTCTACACTGTCTCCATCAAACACTCCCAGGACCGGTACAGCACGGGGGTTAGATACGGAGTAAAGCTCCCTCTACACTGTCTCCATCAAACACTCCCAGGACCGGTACAGCACGGGGGTTAGATACGGAGTAAAGCTCCCTCTACACTGTCTCCATCAAACACTCCCAGGACAGGTACAGCACGGGGGTTAGATACAGAGTAAAGCTCCCTCTACACTGTTCCCATCAAGACACCTGAACTTTACTGCAGAAAAAAGTCTCCTTGCTGCCCAGGATGCCCTATCACAGTATGTTTCATGTCACTGTAATAGTTGAGGGCTTATAGTTTGGTGTTTATTGGCCAAACTTGACCTTTTGTTTTATTTTCCACTCTGTTCTCCCCTCATCTGTTGACTCTTTGTTGCATAGATATTTGTGGGTACTTGTTTGCTGCATGGTGCCTCACCCTGGGCAGTCAGCATTGTTGGGCTATTTGACTGCAGGGGCAGTGCACATGCACACCCACTGCAGAGCAAAGGGGCTTGCATCTTCAAAGCTCTGAGCCCAGCTGTACCCTCCAACTGCAGCCGACACCAGTTATGTCCACACAGACCTGGAATTGAACCTGGAATCTTCTGGCCTCTTACACAGAGCATTAACAAAGTGCAGAGTGCTGGCTTACTCATTTTATTACCGAGAGACAAGGAATTGCAGTCCTCTCCAAACGAAGAGACAAGTAGAGGCAGATGGGGCGATGAGCAGAATTTTTTTACACAGTGAGTTGTTGTGATCTGGAACGCGCTGCCTGAAAGGGCGGTGGAAGCAGATTCAATAGTAACTTTCAAAAGGGAATTAGATAAATACTTGAAAGAGAAATATTAGTAGGGTTCTGAGGAAAGAGCAGAGAGAGTGGGACTAATTGGATAGCTCTTTCAAAAAGCTGGCACAGGCACGATGGGCCGAATGGACTCCTGCGCTGTATCATTCTGTAGATGACACCAAGCATGGGTTTCTCCGAGGCTCGATTGCGACTTGTGTGAGTTAGGTCGGGGGGCGGGGGGAGGAATTGTGCCTGGGGCAGAACACTAGAAGTTAAAGAAGAGCACTGGGAATCCTCGGGGAATACTTGTATTGGTAAGTGTGCAAAGATAGAGCATCATAGATTCCTCCTTTATATGACCTCACTGTGCGCTCATCCTCCGTCTTAGTGATTCCTAGCAGCAGGAGTGGTTTGTGAATGTTCTCTGTCTTTGCAAGAATGTTAGGCAGAATTGTTAAAGTCGCTGTTTAAAATCCCAAGAGGTGCTTGTTTCAAACCATTCGAGGTTGGGCACTGATGTGGGGACGGATGGGGCACCAGCTACATATTGAGATAACTTGTCCTTCTGGCACTCGCTCGCCCAGTGTGAACTGATAACAAGACGTGAGGCCTGTGTCAATGGAATGTAAGCAGGGGGATGGAGCCTCAGCTACAGTAAACAAGCTGAAGGCTTGTCTCATTTTTTTAAATATTTGTTCGTGGGATGTGGGCGTCACTGACTAGGCCAGAATTTATTGTCCATCCCTAATTGCCCTTGAACTGAGTGGCTTGCTAGGCCATTTCAGAGAACATTTTTTTAAGAGTCGAACACATTGCTGTGGGTCTGGAGTCACATGCAGGACAGAATGGGTAAGGATGGCAAATTTCCTTCCCTAAAGGACATTAGTGAACCAGATGGGTTTTTACAACAATTGACAATGGTTTCATGGTCACCATTAGACTAATCTTTAAAGTCCATATATGGGCATACTCCAGCGCAGAATGATTTCAATGGACTGAATGGGGTTTCCTATCTATCCAGTGACAGCCAGAGAATCCCCTGAAGTGGCTTCTCTTCCTGTTCCCACACCGTTACCTCTGATGTCCCTCAAGTCCCCCTGGCCCTTTCCTATTTCTCATCTACTTACTGCCCCTCAGTGACATCATCTGAAAACACAGCAACAGGTTCCACATGTACGCTGACAACACTCAGTCTACCTCACCACCACCTCTCTCTACCCCTCCACTGTCTCTAAATTATCAGACTGCTTGTCCGACATCCATTAATGGATGAGCAGAAATTTCCTCTAATTAAATATTGGGAAGATCGAAGCCACAAACTCTGCTCCCTAGCCACTGACTCCATCCCTCTCCTTGGCAACTGTCTGCGGCTGAACCAGTCTGTTTGCAACTTTGGAGTCATATTTGACCTCAAGATGAGCTTCCAGTCACATATCAGTGGCATCACTAAGACCAGCTACTTCCACCTGTGTAACATGGCTTGACTCCCGGGCCTGCCTCAGTTCATCTGCTCCTGAAACCCTCATCCATGCCTTTGTTACCTCTCGACTTGACTATTCTAACACACTCATAGGATCCTAGAAATTTGCAGCACAGACAGAGGCCATTCAGCCCATCATGTCCATGCCGGCTGACAAGTAACCATCCAGCCTAATCCCATTTTCTAGCTCTTGGTCCATAGCCTTGTAGTTTACAGCTCTTCAAGTGCATATCCAAGTACTTTTTAAATGTTATGAGTGTTTCTGCCTCTACCACCCTTTCAGGCAGTGAGTTCCAGACCCCCACCACCCTCTGGGTGAAAACAAATTCCCCTCAAATCCCCTCTAAACCACTTACCTCTTACCCTAAATCTATGCCCCCTGGATATGGACCCCTCAACCAAGGGGAATAGGTCCTTCCTATCCACTCTATCTAGACCCCTCATAATTTTATACACTTTAATTAGGTCTCTCCTCAGCCTTCTCTGTTCCAAAGAAAATAACTCCAGCCTAACCAATCTTTTTCATAACTAAAATTCTCCAGTCCAGGCAACATCCTCATAAATCTGTCCTCTGCACCCTCTCTGGTGCAATCTTTCCTATAGTGCGGTGACCAGAACTGTACACACTACGCCAGCTGTGGCCTAACCAGTGTTTTATACAGTTCCAGCATAACTTCCCTGCTCTTATATTCTGCTTCCTGGCTGATGAAGGCAAGTATCCCATATGCCTTCTAGACCACCTTATCTACCTGTCCAGCCACCTTCAGGGATCTGTGGACATGCACTCCAAGGTCCCTCTGTTCCTCGACACTTCTCAGTATCCGATCATTTATTGTGTATTCCCTTGTCTTGTTAACCTTCCCCAAATACATTACCTCACACAGCTCTGGATTGAATTCCATTTGACACTGTTCCGCCCATCTGACCAGTCCATTGATATCTTCCTGCAGTCTACAGCTTTCTTCTTCATCCCCTTGCCGTTGTTGCCATGGTGTTGATGTACATCATCTCACCACCTTCAGTTACATGACGAGTTACTGCATTCCCAAAGACATATTTATGAACAAGGTTGCTGTCAGTATATGTATGTTTTCAGAGATGTGAAATTTATGCCATATTACAGCGTTACATGAACAAATTGCCTTTGTGACATTCTGAAGGAGAAGGCTGCCAGATTTGCCATGAGGCACCTTTGCATTGTCTTTAAGAGTTTGGCAAAGTGTGAAAAACAGAATCCACTCTCATTGTTCACGTGTAGCCAGTGTGCAAGGTGATGACTGAGATAACTGGGATTGCCAGTCGGGCTGGGACTGCTACGGGGAGAAGGCAGGGGAATGGGACTAGCTGAGTGGCTGTTGCAGAGTGCCAACACGGACATGATGGACCGAATGGCCTCCTTCTGTGCTGTAACCATTCTAAGATTCTATAAGGCCTGTGTCTGTGTATATGAGAGTGTGTGTATCAGTATATACGAGGGTGTGTGTCTGTCCAGTTGTGTATATGTCCCTGTATGCATTCACCAGTGTGAGTTTGTTAATCGGCCTGTGAATCCTTACACTAATTCTCACTATCCTCTAAGGGAAGAGTGTGAAGATACCAAAACAAGAATTAGTCTTCTGCTGAAAATTCTTGAGCTTACAGTTGGTTATCTGATTTCAGGGAGGAAGTAATTGGAACATATAGTTTTATATTTATGTTGTGAATCCAGATTCGGCTTGTATGGAGAGTTCTTACACTGGCTCCGTCATTAACAGTTGTTCCCAACGGGCCCTGGTGGAAATCAGCTGGCTGGTGGAGTTCTGCTGGAGTTTAGTCTCAGTTGCTGGGCTGATCTGCTGGCACAGGGTAAAACTCATAGCTGTTACCTGAGCTGTTGAGAGCTTGATGTTAATGACAAGTGGAGAGAGTCCAGCTCACAAAATCACAGGACCACTAAACTCATAAATTACCCAAAATATGAAAAGAGAAACAAAAGTAATTGTTAGATAACAGAGAGATTACTGATGGACTCCAGGTGACAGAGGCAGTGAAACATCATATAGAGGGAATCTCCTGGTAGAATGAAATATTTGATAGAGTGGAACCCGATAGTGCAAAATGAGAAATGATGTGAGCTCTGGGAGCACTATGCACCTGAAGCTGCTGAGACTCCCAAGGTGGAGTTAAAATACAGATTAGCCATGATCTCATTGAATGGTAGAACAGGCTCGAGGGGCTGAATAGCCTCCTCCTGTTCCTGTCTTCTTGATACAATGAGATTTCTGATAAAGGCTTATTCTCTGTTGGAAATAGATGTTGAAAGTCGAGGCAGAATCCTTTGCCTGGGCTTGTTGATGGGAATGAGTCATTGTGCACAGTGATGGTAACGGTGAGGGTGAGAGTAACAGTGACGGTAACTGTGACAGTGACACTGACGGTGATGGTGACAGTGATGGTGATGATGACAGTGACGGTAATGGTGACAGTGATGGTAATGGTGACGGTGACACTGACGGTGATGGTGACAGTGATGGTAACGGTGAGGGTGAGAGTAACAGTGACGGTAACTGTGACAGTGACATCAACGGTGACGGTAACAGTAACAGTGACGGTAACTGACGGTAACAGTGACAGTGACACTGACGGTGATGGTGACGGTAATGGTGACAGTGATGGTGACGGTGACACTGACGGTGATGGTGACAGTGACGGTAATGGTGACGGTGACACTGACGGTGATGGTGACAGTGATGGTGATGATGACAGTGACGGTAATGGTGACAGTGATGGTAATGGTGACGGTGACACTGACGGTGATGGTGACAGTGATGGTAACGGTGACGGTGATGATGACAGTGACGGTAATGGTGACAGTGATGGTAACGGTGACGGTGATGGTGACAGTGATGGTAACGGTGACGGTGACACTGATGGTGACAGTGACACTGAGGGTGACATTGATACATGGTGACAGTGACACTGACAGTGACGGTAACGGTGACTGACGGTGGCACTGACAGTGGCACTGACGGTGACACGGTGACGGTAATGCTGAAGGTGACACTGAGGGAGACATGACGGTGACAGTAACACTGAGGATGACAGTGACACACGGTGACAGTGACGGTGATCGTGACGATGACGCTCACGGTGATGGTGATAGTGACGGTGACACTAAGGGTGTTGGTGACGGTAACATTGACACTGGCAGTGACGGTGACACCGACGGTGACGGTAACAGTAGCGGTGACGGTGACAGTGACAGTAACGGTGACACTGACAGTGACGGTAACGGTTACACTGGCGCTGACAGCGACACTGACGGTAATGGTGACAGTGACGGTAACGGTTACACTGGCGCTGACAGCAACACTGACGGTAATGGTGACGGTGACAGTGACGGTAATGGTTACACTGGCGCTGACAGCGACACTGACGGTAATGGTGACAGTGACGGTAACGGTTACACTGGCGCTGACAGCGACACTGACGGTAATGGTGACGGTGACAGTGATGGTAACGGTGACACTGACAGTGACGGTAACGGTGACAGTGATGGTAACGGTTACACTGGCGCTGACAGCGACACTGACGGTAATGGTGATGGTGACAGTGATGGTAACGGTGACACTGACAGTGATGGTAACGGTGACAGTGACGGTAACGGTTACACTGGCGCTGACAGCAACACTGACGGTAATGGTGACGGTGACAGATTTACATTCTCACCCTGCTCAGCATCTCCTGATCTGTTTCCCCTATTTTACCAAAGCAGACGTCAGCTCTCTGAGAGAAATAAGTTCCAGCCTTTGGGAAATTTTCCATGGCAATCGTTGATGCGAATTAGGAACTGTGACTGTGGTTTCTCTCTGGTGTTTATTTCATGCTTCCTCCAATTCTATCTGTAAAAACGCAACCCCCTCCCCCCCACATACACATTACATCAGCACAGTCGAGTAAGTCACTCTGTGAACAGCCTGTCATGTTGGCTTGATGTTCTCTCCACCTCCTCTCCCTTCTCCCTCTCACTGCCTTGGCATGAATTTACTGTATAGTCCTTCACACTGACATGGCAAGGGTAAGTGTTCTAAATATAGGACAGCACGCAGCCATCAGCCTCTCGGTAATAAAAATCCATTCAGGGACCTCAGCTAAGCTTGTTGACGCTTTCACTTGATGTTCCGATCGAGCAGCTTGTGTGTCAGTGCGAGCCCCTGTCTCAAAAAATACAGGCTCGTTTCTTCTTGCTGTTGTTTCCGGTGTTTGCTTTGCAATGATTGAACAATAATATTAAAACTACACAGCTCGGTAGAAATGTTTATTTAAAGGATGTCCAAATATAGCCCTTATACTCAGCACTCCCCTCACACTGACACCCACACACTCACACTCACACCCACACACTCACACTCACACAAACTCTCACACACACTGACACAAACACACTCTCACACTCATACACAATCACACACACACACATGCACTCACACAGTCACACACATACTCTTACACACAATCACACACATGCACAATCACAAACACGCACTCACACACACTCACGTACTCACACACATACACGTACAATCACACACACACACACAATTACACACACACACACAATTACACACACACACACACACTGTCACAATCACACACTCTCACACACACAAACACACACTGTCACAATCACACACTCTCACACACACAATCACACACTGTCACAATCACACACACTCACACACACTCACACACACACACACACACACACACACACACACTGTCACAATCACACACTCTCACACACACAATCACACACAAACACACACACTCTCACACACACACTCACACACACACATACTCTCACATTCACCACCCCCCACCCCCCTTCTAGCAAATGCAGGAATTCTTAACCTGTTTAGATTACAATGCCATGAAGTGCCCGTTAATTAAAGAGCTCTGTACACAGGAAGCTTTATTCTGGGTCTGCTCTCTCCGACAGGGTGACAGATCTGCTTGTGCGTTGTGGACATTTTTTGATCTTGTTTCAGATTCCTGCTCATGGTGTAATGGGTTTAACAGAGCCTCACAATGTGTAACTCATTAATGAAATGATCACAAAGCAGGATACCTGCCTACTGAGGCTCCTCTCTGACTCTCTCCTAAGAATCTCCTTAAAACTTACCTCTTTGGGCAGCTGTTTGGTCACCTGTCCTAATGTCTCCTTCTTTGGCTTGATGTTATTTGTTGTCTGATGACAACAAATCCAGTGAATCACCCTGGGATGTTTATGCAGGCGTTATATAAATGCAAGTTGTTGTTATAACTGAATTTGCACTAGATTGGGTTCCTCTCAGGTACAGATTACTGCCAGACAAAGCACAGGGTTTCCAATGACTGCCTTCACTATCTGCCCTGTGCCAGCCGCAGGGTAACGCTGGAAGCTTTTGCTTCCGGATAAGGTTCTCAAGTTACAAGTTCAAGCGTTGAAAGGCAAATGAAGTACAACTTACGTCAGAGGCCATTCTAATTTAGTCCAGATAGGGTGAAAAGCTCCAGATAAGCATGGACTGACTCCCCATTAACAAATAAAAAAGGGATATCTTAGTGACGAGGGGAAAATTTCACCAAATTGTTAATATTTTCTTATACTCAATCTGTAATTTTTTTTTAAATTAGAGAAACCAGGGGGCGTTACCAGGGGTGATACAGATCAGAGAGGATCCAGAATCAGACATCAGCACAGGCCCAGCTACCAAATTTCAGCTGGGTGTTACTATTGGCCTCCTTGGGTTAGGGAAGAGAAAAATGGGGTAACGTTCCTGATCCTGCGGGTTCATTGCCCCCCTGTGCTCACTGACCTACATTGACTTCCTCTCTCTTCCTTTAAAACCAGCCTCTTTGACCGAGCTTTTGGTCATGTCCTCCTGTCTCTTCATGTGGCTCAGTGTCAATTTCTCTGATTTATGCTCTTGTGAAACACCTGGGGATGCTCGCGTTGCAATATAAATACAGGTTATTGTTGTTGACTTGCCTCTTTCCTGACAGCAGGAGCCAGCGATATTACAGGCTGGGAATAAAAGACAGAAATCTCGCTCTGTGACTAGGCACTCAGGAACCTCAGCATTACTGCCTATTCAGACTGCTTCTCCTCATGGTTACCAAGCTGTGCCCTTTAACGGGACCCCACAGCTTGCCCCAGACCCCAGAAGCAATACTGTGGGGACACACAAGGGGCGATGTCCTCAGTTCGTGCGTGACATGGAGTTTGACCCCAGTTTTCACAAATAAATTACAAGCAATGTTTTTTCTTCCTGAATTAAATCTCTTTTTTGGGAAAAAATAGAGAAATTGATAAAATTCCAAGAAAATGTTCAATAAACGGAAATAGGGAAAGTTAGAAAGTAAGGATAATTGTTGTAGCCTGGATGCTGCTCCTTAGGGTGTTTGACTCTGTGTTCAGAGCTAGATTATGGAGTTCTTGTGGTGCAAAGTGATGCCTTTATATGAAGTGCTTAATAAACCCAAGGCTAAATTTATTGGAAAGCAAATTCTATATATTTTTTGTATATGTTGTATATCTCGGGAGAAACTGTTCATGCTCAGTGCAGAGCTGGCCTTGTTCCAGCCTCAGCCTTGTCACATCTCGGCCGTTTACTAATAAAATGGTGAGACAAAATAAACTAATCTTTAACATGGAGCCATTTGAATTGCAAGATAGCTCCCAGTCAGAGTGAACAGCATTCCAGTTAGGCATGTTGTGTGGCCTTTCTGCACCCCTGGGCTGTGCGTGCTGTGATATCGGTGATGTGGCTAAAGCACAAAATCTTCGGCGCCGAGCTGCAAGAACACAAACTTGTGTCGTCAGCAGCAAACTCTATTTTAAAAACAAGTAATAAAATCCCCAATGTCTCCTTTCTTTATCTGAAGTCGCCCCAGCGGGGGGTGGGGAGATGACTGTTGGCCCTCTTTCTGATAATGAGCTCATGGCCTTGTGCATCAGTAGATATTCGACTGTGTAATACATTGTAGCACAGCCCCCTACACTCTCCCTCCTCCAGTCCTGGCCAAGCACAGGCACTTTCCAGCAGGACTGAATCCAACGGTGACTGAACGACAATTTACTGGCACAGATCAGGGATTGAGGCCCCAGAGTTGGGTCTTTCATGGTTAAATGGCACAATGCTTTTGTCCCTTTTCAGTCACTAGCCCTGAGAGCCAGGTAGTGCTCAGATCTCGGCCTTTCCCCACTCAACAGCAAGGTCCGGGACAAAGGGCTTGTTGAGCTTCAGGCAGAGCAGGAAACTGGGGCCTTGCACCTGCTGCCATATTTATGTCTAAGTAGCACGGGAGTGATGGGTGATTGTGACATCCACACACGGCGCCCCCTGTAGGACTGGAGGCAGCACAGACCCTGACATCCACACACGGCGCCCCCTGTAGGACTGGAGGCAGCACAGACCCTGACATCCACACACGGCGCCCCCTGTAGGACTGGAGGCAGCACAGACCCTGACATCCACACACGGCGCCCCCTGTAGGACTGGAGGCAGCACAGACCCTGGCATCCACACACAGCGCCCCCTGTAGGACTGGAGGCAGCACAGACCCTGGCATCAACGCACAGCGCCCCCTGTAGGACTGGAGGCAGCACAGACCCTGGCATTCACACACACCGCCCCCTGTAGAACTGCATTGTTGCCGCACTGAACAGATCAATTAGCAGAAAATTTAATTAGCTCTTTGAAAACACTTTTGGAAGGATGTTATGGCATTAGAGAGGGTGCAGAAAAGATTCATAAGATCGGTTCCAGGGATGAGTAACTTCAGTTGCGTGGATAAATTGGAGTCGTTGGAGTTGTTTTCCTTGGGGAAGAGAAGGTTGAGAGGAGATTTGATAGAGTTGTGCAAAATCAGGAGGGGTCTGGACACAATAGATGGAGAGAAACTGTTCCCAATAGCGGAAGGATCGAGAATCAGAAGACACTGATTTCTGGTAAAAGAAGGAACAGTGACATGAGGAAAAACCTTTTTACGCAGCGAGTGGTTAGGATCTGGAATGCACTGCCTGAAGGTGTGGTGGAGACGGATTCAATTGTGGCTTTCAAAAGGGAATTGTATCATTTTCTGAAGAGAAAGGATTTACAGGCCTACAGGGAAAAGAAAGGGGAGTGGGATGAGGTGAGTTGCTCTTGTAGAGAGTTGGCACGGACAAGATAGGCCAAATGGCCTCCTCCTATGCTGTAACCATTCTATGATTCTATGAAAACACAAAGTCTCAAATGTATTAGCTGTTTCATGTGGATGAGAGGGGCTGACTTCAACAGAAGATTAAATAATGTGTTAAGTGAGCTGCTGCTGCTTGCTACCTCAGCAATTTGGAAATGATTGTTACAAATGAATGGGAAAAATGTTTCCATAATTCCACGGTACTATCTATAGACATCTGAGTAGGGGTTATGTTCCCTGTAGATTCCTGTGGGCTTTGTGTGTTAATGCAGCTTAGATAGAAGGATGACTTTGAGCCTGAAATGGGCCAAATATGAGTGATCCAATTTGACTGTTACATTCAAATCAGATTTGCAAAAGCCTCCCACGCTATAGAATCATACTGCACAAAAGGAGGCCATTCAGCCCATCATGCCTGTGCTGGCCCTTTGAAAGAGCTATCCAATCAGTTCCACTCCCCTGATCTTTCCCCATAGACCCGCAAATTTTTCCTTTTCAAGTATTTATCCAATTCCCTTTTGAAAGTTACTATTGAATCTGTTTCCACCGCCCTTTCAGGCAGCACGTTCAGATCACAACAACTCACTGCATAAAAAAATTCTCCTCATTGCCCCCCCATCTCCCTCTTTTGCCAATTACTTTTAATATGTGTCCTCAGGTTACTCAAACTCCTGCCACTGGAAACAGTTTTTCCTTATTTACTCTATCAAATTTCCCCTTAACCTTCTGTGCTCTAAGTAGAACGATCCCAGCTTCTCCAGTCTCTCCATATAACTGAAGTCCCTCATCCCTGGGAACATTCTAGTAAATCTCCTCCGCCTCCTCTCCAAGGCCTTGACATCTTTCCTAAAGTGTGGTGCCCAGAATTGGACACAATACTCCAGCTGGGGCCTAACCACAGCTTGCTGCAGTCTGACTTAATTTTCATGAAAAAGAACAAAAAGAAAGTTTTTTTTGCTGTAGTTCCGTCTATTGATATTTGTGAATATTTTCTCCATGCAGGTGCTTTTCTTATCCCATATTTTATCTTCCTGATTGGTGGAGGTCTGCCTGTGTTTTTCCTGGAGGTAGCACTTGGTCAGTACACTTCCCAAGGGGGCATCACCTGTTGGGAGAAACTCTGTCCTATTTTCTCTGGTAAGTTCCAACACTCAGTATAACCTCGAGGCTAATTTCCTTCAGGGGTGGTGAGGCAGGAGTGGAGGGAAGGATTGAGGGAAGGCAGAAGGAGGGTGACGAAGAAATCATCAATAAATGAAGAGAGATGGGTCGATGGATTTTTGCTGGTCAAGGGTATTAGGGGTTCTGGAGCCAAAGTGGGTGGATAGAATTAAGATAAGATCAGGCATGATCTCATTGGATGCCAGAATGGGCTCAAGGGGCTGAGTGGCCTCCACCTGTTCCTATGTTCCATTGAACGAGAAAGGCAAGAGGGAGATAAAAGAAAATTGTGGCCAAGGTTTAATTAAGCCATTAATGACACAAGCTAACACGCTGGGTCAAGACTTCCTGCAGAATTTGAAGGGTCAATTGAAGTCAGTGGAGAGTAATATTATGTGCGAATAAATCAGTGCTCCACCCAGTCCAGAGAGGTTAAAATTGACCCTTCACCCCCGCCCCCCCCCCCACCCCCCAATCTGTTTTTGTAAAAATTCATTCTTGGCATGCGGGCATCGCTGGCAATTCTGGCACTTGTTGTCCATTCTTTAGGTGCCCTGAGAAGATGGGGGTGTATCTTCTTCTTGAACTGCTGGTGTTGACAGCTGAATGTCTCACTCGGTCACCTGAGAGGGCAGTTAGGGGTCAAACTAGGTGTGAGGGCTGGAGTCACACATCGGCCCAAACCGGGTGAGGATGACAGGTTTTCTTCCCTCAAGGGACATCAATAAACCAGTTGGATTTTGACCAGATTTCACATTTAGTGATACCAACTGCTTAAACTTTAATTCAAATTCCCATGTTGGAATTGTGAGCTCCAGTTCTATTGGATCATTAGTCCGGGCCTCTGGTTACTAAACCAGTAACATAACCATAAAATGATAGCACCTACTGCTTGTTGTCAAGTTACAGAGATTCTCTGATCTTAGGAGGGGGAAGAACAGCCTTCAACCCAATCCACTGTGATTCCTATTGGGCATGTGGGGAAGAATCAGGCCTTGGCAGCCGGTGCTGCCCCCAGGGTCAAATATCCAGCTGGAGCTCCCTGCCTTGAGGACTCACAGCAGGAAGAATCAGCACATGGGGAGGTGGCCAGCACCTGTGACTCTGTACCCCAGCGGGAGTCAGGGATTACCCCCCACTCACTGCCCTGAGATTCACACAGAACGAACTGCCAATTAGATCAGAATCGGGGTTCGGCGGGGAGGGAGCAGTTAAGGAAATGCTTGACATTCATGGCGATTGGGAGAGAAAGCTGGACGGGCAGGAAAGTGGGGATTGGAGTGCAAAAGAGGGACAGGTGGGCCGGTGGTGAAATGTTGCTAATTTGTTTTCTTCCTTGTTAAAAAGAAAGATTATCTTGTGTCTTTGGTTGGCTAGGAATTGGCTGTGCATCCATCGTCATTGTCTCCCTGTTGAATGTTTACTACATCGTGATTCTGGCCTGGGGACTGTACTACCTCTTCCAGACCTTTCAGAGTGAGCTGCCCTGGGCTAGATGTGGCCACACATGGAACACTCCGCACTGCATCGAGGACAAGCTGAGGAAGAACCTCTCTCTCTGCGTGACCTGCAATGGCACCAACCACACGTCACCTGTGACAGAATTTTGGGAGTAAGGAAAGCCAGCAATTCCATTCTCATGTCTTTTTTATACAACACATTTAGCCGAAATCCAGCCAAGATCAGGCCACACTCCTTCAATTCTGGTGAAAGTGGGTATCTGCCATTCTGGGCAGCTCAGGCTGTCCAATGTGCTACCCTAGTGTGAATGCTACAAAGCCTGCTTGTCAGCTGCAATGGTGACTGCCCGTGGAGTCAATGCCCCTCTGTGATCGTAGGGGTAAACCATTATTGCTCTTTCAAAGAGCTGACACAGGTATGATGGGCCAAATGGCCTCCTTCTGTGCTGTACAATTCTATGATCATGCACGCTGCATCGATGCAGTGTAAGATCAATACCAGCTTTCAGCTGCAGAGAGCACAAAACTCATTGCCACATGTAAGACCACTGGTGGACTCCTGTCCCTGTCTCCTGGCGATCTGCTCAATTTTGAAAGGTTTCTAACTCCATTGTCCCCTTGTGGGCGACCTACCCCTCCATGCGTCACTGTGACCTTCTCAGAACCCGCCTTATCTTCCTGCAGCAGTGACTCAGCCAATCCCCACTGGCTACCAACCTCCTCCATTTGGCTAAACTTGTTCTCGGCCTCAATTACTTCCCGCTTAACCGCTCTCACTTTCTCTACATAACACTGGCTGTGTTGGTGGCACTTCCTGCTCTCACTCCAATTTAGAGAATCTCACTCGTCTCTGCTGCCCACTTCCATAACTCGCACTCAGGCCTGTTTGCCCACCACCCCTGTGCTCTCTGACCTACATTGGCTCTCAGTCCAGCAACATTTCGATTTTAAAATTCTCATCCTTGTTTTCAAATTCCTCCGTGGCCTTGCCCTCCCTTTCTCTGTAATCTGCTCCAGCCCCACAAGATAACGGCGTTCCTTCAATTCTGGTCTCTTATGCATCCTCAATTCCCATTGCTCCACCATTGGTGGCCGTGCCTTCAGCTGCCTGGGCCCCAAGCTCTGGAATTCCCTCCCTAAACCTCTCCGCCTCTCTCTCCTCCTTTAAGACGCTCCTTAAAACCTACCAAGCTTTTGGTCACCTATCCTAGTGTCTCTTTATGTGTCTTGATGTCTAATTATGCTTATGTGAAGCACCTTGAGATGCTTTACTGCATTAAGGGTGCTCTATATATATATATATATATATATGCAGGTTGTTGATAATGTTGTTGACTTTGCTTCATTCTTTGATCTATCCCCCACATTTACATCCGGGTTTCCCCTCACCTTCCAGGACACGTCTCTCAATCTCAGACTGTGGCTTTTGCAGTCTGTATTCGAGGCTGACACATTCCACACATTGCTTGGATTCTGTTTCTGCAACTCTTTCCTGTAAAGATTCCAACACTTTCTGTTTCTCCATCTCCAGGGCAACACTTTCAAGTTTTTGCACTAGACCTTCTGAGGTGACATCTTTCCACAGCCCAGGTTCTCCCTCATCTGTGCTGGACAGGTGCCCACATTTAAAGACTTTCCCTTCTGTCAGCGTCGGCCCCCTTACCCATACTGTCTCTCAGCTAAAATTTCTGCTATCTGATAAGTTATTGCACCATCAAAGGTATCTTCACTTTCAGCTGTCTCCTGAAGGACTGGTCCTTGCCAGAAAAGCCTTCCTTCCCGACTGACTTTCCCATGCAACTGCAACACACACCTGCCCCATCACCTCTTCCCAATAACCGTTGTCTAAGCCACCCGTTATTTCTGCAATTTTCTTTGTATATACACCTTCCATTACAGCAGACCTGCCACTCATAGTGGGACCTCATGTAGCTTGGAGGACCCAGAAACAGATTGGGTATCAGCTGTGACACAGTGGGTAGCATTCTCACCTCTTTGAGTCAAAAGCTTGTGAATACAAGCCCTACTCTAGACAGCTGAGCATGTAGTCTAGGCACACACTCCCAATGCTAGCACTGTCAGAAGTGCCGTCTTTTGGATGAGACATTAAACCAAAACCCGGTCTACCCTCTTAGGTGGATGTAAAAAGATCCCTGAGCCACTATTTTGAAAAAGAGCAGGGGAGTTGTCCCCAGTCTCCTGGACATTATTTATCCCTCAATCAGCTTCACTAAAACATCTGATCATTATCACATTGCTGTTAGTGAGAGCTTACTGTGCAAAAACTGTGCAAAAAATAGCAACACTTCAAAAGTATTTCGTTGGAATCTCCCAAGGTTGTGAACAGCTTTCTTTAAACATCTCAACTGTGTCCCCAAGTGTGATTCTGTCCTTCCTGTGGCTCACCATAACAACTCTCCCCACTCCCATTCCTGTTATACTCTTTCAGCCTTTGGCAATCCACTCTGTGACAAACCCAGGTCAATGAAAGCTTCTGGATCAAGGTCTCAACATCCTCCTTGAAATTCTGCAGCCCTCCTAGCCTCAGCTGCGTCACTCACCTTCCTGACCTGGTTCACCCAGTCCACCTTTCTCTTTTTTGGAATTGTTTTTACTTCTGTCTTGCCTTTAATGCCTTTCCATTGCCTGCCTAAGGTGGTTGTTGTGTGTTGTCCAGTACTGGCTGCCCGAGGTTCGCTAACAGTCGGCCACGTTGTGTGGGGCTAGAGTCACTTGTCAGCCAAGATTGGCAAGATTTCGTTTCCCAAAGGACTTTAGTGAACCAGTTGGGTTTTTATCACTAAGCTGCAGATCATTCTCTGATATTGCCAGTTTAAGGAATTCAGTTTTTACTATTTGTTTGGGGTGAGATATTGAAATGTCAAATTTTGGTTTGCGATTCCAACAGCAGAACCAATATGCTTTCACAGAGAACACCTCACATTCCTGGCTGGTGTGTTTGTCCCATTTTATGGCACTCGCTTCTTCACTTTGTTACAAGATGTGAACAGCCTCTTGACTTCTCTTTACTGTTAACAAAGATCTGCAGTCAACACATTAACCTCTCCTTTCTCTTTACAGATGTTGATGAGCCAATCTTTGTCTTCACCATTTTCTGCTTTCATAACAGATTTTGCTTTTTACCCTTACAAGAATGTCTGGGGTGGGAAACAGAAATGTTACTGGTGCAGCAGGAGGTGGACACACACAAGGAATGTTAAGGCAGAGCAAGAGGGAGCTTTACTCTGTATCTAACTCCATTTTTTTTTCTTTTCACCCACCATTAGATCCTGATATCTGTCCTGAGAGTATTTGATGGGGACAGTGTAGAGGGAGCTTTACTCTGTATCTAACCCCCGTGCTGTACCTGTCCTGGGAGTGTTTGATGGGGACAGTGCAGAGGGAGCTTTACTCTGTATCTAATCCCCGTGCTGTACCTGTCCTGGGAGTGTTTGATGGGACAGTGTATAGGGAGGTTTACTCCGTATCTAACCCCCGTTTTTTTTTTTTTCTTTTTTTTTGTTTTTCTTTTTTAGCTTTACTCTGTATCTAACCCCCGTACTGTACCTGTCCTGGGAGTGTTTGATGGGGGACAGTGTAGAGGGAGCTTTACTCTGTATCTAACCCCGTTTTTTTTTAGATGGAGCTTTACTCTGTATCTAAGCCTATTTTTTTTTCGTTTTTTTTTAAGGTGACCTTCATACCCCAGGCCCCCTTTATATACATTTAAAATAAATAATTTTATTAAAAACATAAATAAAACATGTATTTAATCCCGTTTTTTTTTCTTTTTTGCTTCTTTTTCTTGTGGGACATTACTGTGTACAAATTGCCCGTGGCATATGTCTGAATAGTAACAGTGACTAAATCTTAACAATCACATCCTGAGGCTATGGAAGATGCTATACAAATTCAATTTCTTCCTTACTTGTCTCATCTAACCTGTGCTCTACCCTGCCCAGGAGTATTTATTGGGACAGTACAGAGGGAGCTTTACTCTGTATCTAATCCCGTTTTTTTTTTTTTCCTTTTTTTTTACTCTGTATCTAACCCCGTTTTTTTGTTTGTTTGTTGGGGACAGTGTAGAGGGAGCTTTACTCTGTACTAACCCCGTGCTGTACCTGTCCTGGGAGTGTTTGATGGGACAGTGTAGAGGGAGCTTTACTCTGTATCTAACCCCGTGCTGTACCTGTCCTGGGAGTGTTTGATGGGGACAGTGTAAAGGGAGCTTTACTCTGTATCTAACCCCGTGCTGTACCTGTCCTGGGAGTGTTTGATGGGGACAGTGTAGAGGGAGCTTTACTCTCTATTGAACCCTGTGCTGTACCTGTCCTGGGAGTGTTTGATGGGGACAGTGTAGAGGGAGCTTTACTCTGTATCTAACCCCATGCTGTACCTGTCCTGGGAGTATTTGATGGGGACAGTGTAGAGGGAGCTTTACTCTGTATCTAACCCCGTTTTTTTTTCTTTTTTTTATAGTTTCCTTAAAAGCAACTGGAATATATTATACCATGTGGTCTAACCTCCAGGATCCTTGGGTGGGTGTGGGGAAGGGGCGAAAGACACAGGGGGTCAGTTGTTGTCACTGGATAACAGAGAATTTCTTGGCTTGACATCAACCCTCTGGATGTATGGGCTTGTTAAAACTGTTCAGCCTGTGTGTTCTCACACAAGAGCTGGATATTACATTTGGAGGGAATTTTTGAAATGGAAATGAACAGTTTTGAATTACAGAGCAAAAAGCACAAACTATGTATTATATATCCTAGTAAAATAATTACTCGGCTTCTGGGGATGCTTAAAGAAAGATGCAGGAGAAAGCTGGTGTGGGAAATGTGAAAACACCGGAATAGTGGAGTGGCTGGGAGACAATGGGAGACATTGTAGGGAGAGGCCAGAGGGATCTTTACTCTGTATCTAATCCGTTTTTTTTTTCTTTTTTTTTAAGGTGGCCTTTATACCCCAGGCCCCATTTATTTTGCTTGAGGGGGCCTGTATCTAACCCCGTACTGTACCTGTCCTGGGAGTGTTTGATGAGGGCAGTGTAGAGGGAGCTTTACTCTGTATCTAACCCTGTACTGTACCTATCCTGGGAGTGTTTGATGGGGACAGTGTAGAGGGAGCTTTACTCTGTATCTAACCCCGTGCTGTACCTGTCCTGGGAGTGTTTGATGCGGACAGTGTAGAGGGAGCTTTACTCTGTATCTAACCCCGTGCTGTACCTGTCCTGGGAGTGTTTGATGGGGACAGTGTAAAGGGAGCTTTACTCTGTATCTAACCCCGTGCTGTACCTGGCCTGGGAGTGGTTGATGCGGACAGTGTAGAGGGAGCTTTACTCTGTATCTAACCCCGTTTTTTTTTTCCCCGTTTTTTTTTTTCTTTGTGTAGAGGGAGCTTTACTCTGTATCTAACCCCGTTTTTTTTTTTCTTTGTGTAGAGTGAGCTTTACTCTGTATCTAACCCCGTTTGTTTTCCCCCGTTTTTTTTTCTTTGTGTAGAGGGAGCTTTACTCTGTATCTCACCCCCATACTGTACCTGTCCTGGGAGTGTTTGATGGGGACAGTGTAGAGGGAGCTTTACTCTGTATCTAACCCCCCGTGCTGTACCTGTCCTGGGTGTGTTTGATGGGGACAGTGTAGAGGGAGCTTTACTCTGTATCTAACCCCGTGCTGTACCTGTCCTTGGAGTGTTTAATGCGGACAGTGTCGAGGGAGCTTTACTCTGTATCTAACCCCGTGCTGTACCTGTCCTGGGAGTGTTTGATGGGGACAGTGTAGAGGGAGCTTTACTCTGTATCTAACCCCGTTTTTTTTTTTTCCCCCGTGCTGTACCTGCCCTGGGAGTGTTAGATAGGGACAGTGTAGAGGGAGCTTTACTCTGTATCTAACCCCGTGCTGTACCTGTCCTGGGAGTGTTTGACGGTGACAGTGCAGAGGGAGCTTTACTCTGTATCTAACCCCGTGCTGTACCTGTCCTGGGAGTGTTTGATGGGGACAGTGTAGAGGGAGCTTTACTCTGTATCTAACCCCGTGCTGTACCTGCACTGGGATTGTTTGATGGGACAGTGTAGAGGGAGTTTTACTCTGTATCTAGCCCTTTTTTTTTTCTTTTTTTTTAAGGTGGCCTTTATACCCAAGGCCCCTTTTATTTTGCTTGAGGGGGCCTGTATCTAACCCCAGGTTCGACCTGTCCTGGGAGTGTTTGATGCTGTCATGGGTGCCTGAGATATTAATCCAGTAATGACACCCTGAGTTATTGAAATGTTATGTATATATTATATATATATATGTGTATATATATATATATATATATATATATATATGTGTGTAGTTTAATAAGTTGCTGTTTAAACTAAGAGGGAATATGTTTTTCAAATATAAGCACAGAATTTCGAGATCAGTATGTCCAACTATTTGTGTTTTCACTGTTATCTTTCAGTTGTTTACATCTGTGCCACTTGTAAACACATGGCGGTGCCTTGTACTCTGGGCAGAGGGGTGCCCGAGCTGCCAAATCAGCGGTCCCGAACACTAAACCGTGTAGATGAAAGGGACGGGAGCTATTTCACTCCGTTCATGGGGAATCCTTAATATTCCTTTATCCTTGACTTTCCGAGACCATGCCAGGGTTCCTTATTGTGATGTCGAAGTCGCAAACAGAGTAAATTGGAAGTTGTTTTAATTGAAAGGTAGCCGTTGGCTATTTTGTTTTTTAATTTTTACCGAAAACGTTTTTTTTTTTGCATGCCAGCTTTCACCCTTCCGAGGAACCCCGTGGCATGCTCGCCTGCTTTCAGTGAGCATGTTAACAGCAGCACTGCCCGAATGGAACTGTGGCACGTGCCTTCACTTCACATCTTTGCTTCTCTCTTTTTTTATGCTCTCTGAATAATATTGCTGTATTTTTTCTCTCTCCCTCTTTCTCTCCCTCCCTCTCTTGCTATCCCTCTCTGTCTCCTTCTCTTCTCTCTCTCTGTCTCTCCCTTTCTCCCTCTCTGTTCCTCTTTGCTCTCTCTCCCTCCCATTTTCTCCCTCTTTGTCTCTTTCTTTCCCCCTCTCTCGCCCTCTCTGTCCCTCTCTCCCTCCCTCCCTCTCTCCCTTTCCCCTCTCTCTCCCTCTCTCTCTGTCTCTCTCCCTCTCCCCTTCTCTCTCCCTCTCTCTCTGTCTCCCTCTCTCCTTCCCTCTCCCTGTTTCTCCCTCTCCCTGTCTCTCTTGTTTTCTCAGGCGGAATGTGTTGAGCCTCTCTAGCGGAATTGAGAAGGCGGGCTCTCTGAAGTGGGACCTGGCCCTTTGTCTCCTGGCCGCCTGGGTTATCTGTTTCTTCTGCATTTGGAAGGGCGTCCGATCGACTGGGAAGGTGAGGCTGAAAATTTTTTGAAGAAGGTTTGTCTCAAGGGTCCTTTTTCCAGCAGTCCAGAATTGGACCCCCTCCCACCCTCCACTCCCATTCAGTTAACCCCTGGGTTTGCAATGTACATTTCAAGATATGACTACATTTTGGGATGTCCTGGGGTTGTGAAAGGTGCTATATACCCCCCTCCCTATCTCTGTAATCTCCTCCAGCCCCACAACCCTCGAGATCTCTGCACTCCTCTCTTTCCAGCCTCTCGAGCATCCCTGATTTCCATCGCTCCACCATTGCTGGCCGTGCCTTCAGCTGCCTGGGCCCCAAGCTCTGGAATTCCCTCCCCAAACCTCTCCACATCTCTCTCCTCCTTTAAAATGCCAGAGATGGGTTCAATTCAACACTTTTTCGCCCAAAAAGGACTTAAATGTGACCAATTCCCTCCTCCCCATCCCTGATGTGTCAGGTGCAAAAAGTGATGGACAATTGCGTTACGTCCCCTTGTGTCAGCTGCCAATGTCCTGAGTGTGCTTAGATTTTTTCCCTATGTGTTGTTACGGACACTAAGATCAACCCCTCTGTTTGAAGTGCAAGAGGAGGATGTCCTTCAAACGAAAATCATATTAATAAAAATAAAATTATTGGCAATGTGTTTAGCTCTGTCAGCCGTGTTTCTGTTCTTGCAATGGCCTTGAGCTGCCTCTTGTCACTTAAACCAAATAAAGTGCTGTGTACTTGTGCATGCAACTCCCATGATTGGGGAACTGTCACATAGTGCTTATGTTACTGGACACATAATTCAGAGGCCTAGACTAATAAACCAGAGACGTGAGTTCAAATCCCACCATTGCAACTGGAGAATTTAAATTCAGTGAATTAAATAAATCTGGAATAAAAAGCTAGTATCAGTAATGGTGACTATGAAACTACTGGGTTAGCATAAAATCCCATCTGGTCCATTAATGTCCTTTTCGGGAAGGAAATCTGCTGTGCTTATGCAGTTTGTCCTATTTGTAACTTTTTTTTTCTTTAAGGTGGCTTTTATACGCCAGGCCCCTTTTATATTTTTCATGACGAGGGGGCCTTTATTCCTCAGGCCCCCTTTATATGCATAATTTTAAAATAACTTTATTAAAAACAGATAAATAAACAAAAAACTCAAATTAAAATGCCATTCTCGGTATCAATGATGCACTCCAGTCCCTGCGGTGCCCACCGGTCGCGGAAGGCCTCAAGCGTACCGGCGGACACCACATGCTCCTTCTCCAGGGACACCCGGGCGTGAACGTAACCGCGGAAGAGGGGCAGGCAATCGGGGAGGACAGACCCCCCGACGGCCTGCAGCCTGGACCTGTGAATTGCCACCTTGGCCAGGCCCAGGAGCAGACCGACGAGGAGATCCTCATCCCGGCCCACGCCCTTCAGGCTCACAGCAATTTGTTTGTCTCTTAACTGCCCTCTGAAGTGGCCTAATGAACCATTCAACTGATAAGAAGGCAGTTCACCACCACCTTCTCAAGGGCAATTAGGGGTGGGCAATAAATGCTGGCCTTATCAGCAATCAATGCCCCTAATCCTGTGAATGATTAAAATAAATAGACATTTATAGTTAGTACTTTGGTAAACAATGCTCAGAAATATTTTGACTCCTTCAGCGAATAAACAAGGTGCCACACCCAAGAACTGCAGCAGGGTTGTTCAACATACGGCCTGAAGGCTAGAATCCAGCCCGCCGAAGGTTCCCATCCCACGACTGTTAACTGTACCCAGGCTGTTCCTCATCCTCCCCAGGGCTCCGTGACTGGAGATGAGAAATTCCGCATTGCCAGACCAGCTTTTAAGAAAGATCACAAGTCAGTTTCACAGCGGACAAATCCTGACATCGGGAACAGTAGTTTCTGTATGTCATACAGATTTGGGGTTTTCCAGCGGCCTTTTAAAAAATTCTGAATCTGTCCAAAGTTCAGAAACTGCTGTTCCCAATGTCAGGATCTGTCAGCTGTGAAACTGACTTGCGATTTTTAAAAAAAGAATCAACCATCAGTTGAGCGTTCCCGCTCTCTGCAACTGTCAGAGAGAGAGAGAGAAAGAAAGAGGGACAGAGCAAGAGAGAGAGAGGGAGAAAGGGGGACAGAGAGAGAGGGAAAGTGAGACAAAGCAAGAGAGAGGAAGGGAAAGGGGACAGAGAGAGGGAAAGGGGACAGAGAGAGAGAGGGGGGACAGAGAGAGAGAGGAGAAAGGGGACAGAGAGAGAGAGGGGGGACAGAGAGAGAGAGGAGAAAGGGGACAGAGAGAGCGAGGGGGGCAGAGCGAGAGATGGGACAGAGAGAGGGGGAATGGGGACAGAGAGAGAGGGGGGGAAAGGGGGACAGAGAGAGAGAGGCAGCAGAGAGAGAGAGAGGGAAAGGGGACAGGGAGAGAGGGAAAGGGGGAAGAGAGAGAGAGAGAGAAAGGGGACAGAGCAAGAGAGAGAGAGGGAGAAAGGGGGACAGAGAGAGAGGGAAAGTGAGACAAAGCAAGAGAGAGGAAGGGAAAGGGGGACAGAGAGAGGGAGGAAAAAGGGGACAGAGAGAGAGAGGAAAAAGGGGACAGAGAGAGAGGGGGTGCAGAGAGAGAGAGGAGAAAGAGGACAGAGAGAGAGAGGGGGGGCAGAGCGAGAGGGGGAATGGGGACAGAGAGGGGGGGGGAAAGGGGGACAGAGAGAGAGGAGAAAGGGGACAGAGAGAGAGGGGGGCAGAGCGAGAGATGGGACAGAGAGAGAGAGGGGGAATGGGGACAGAGAGAAAGGGGGGGGAAAGGGGGACAGAGAGAGAGGCAGCAGAGAGAGAGAGAGGGAAAGGGGACAGAGAGAGAGAGGGAAAGGGGGAAGAGAGAGAGAGAGAGAAAGGAGACAGAGAGAGAGAGGGAAAGGGGGAAGAGAGAGAGAGAGAGAGAGAAAGGGGACAGAGAGAGAGAGTGATCAAGATCACTCCTGACAGATGGACATCTATCCAGAATACTCTGCATCGCTACAACAAGGGTGTGGGCACACATTGCCTACTTGTGCAAGCAAAAAAATGCCAGGTATCTCACTAAACAGTGTCCAACATAGTGAAGAGAAAGTAAGTCAATAAATTAGTCTTCTCATTTAAAGCTTTGTCACAAAAATGCAGCTTTGTTGTTGTTTTGATTAATAGTAAGATAAATTTTAATACCTTTATCTTTCCAAAATTGTCTCACTGGCCCCCCCCCCATGTAGGACAAAATTTGTAATGTGGCCCCCTAGGTGAAAAGGTTGGACAACCCTGGACTACATTGATGAAGACTGATGAGAGTCATATGATCTCACATCTGCACCGTGCCAATAGCCTGCTTCCTGAGTCAGTCCAACCCTTTCCTGTTACTATTCTGTCATGCTAAGTCTTATCAATTCACAAATTCAACCCCGAGGTCCTTGCTGACTCTCTTCGTCGTTTGGGACAAGTGGAAAGTTATGATCCTCTGCAGTCTTTTGTTTTGTTGTTGGCTTTGCTCACAAGGCCAGGATGGTTCCCAAATCCGGGAATAATCAACCTACCATCCATTCAGCGAGCATGCCCCTGCTCACCAAAAAGCTTCTGTCTTTTACCAGATTCATTACCTCTCTATTTGCTAGCTTTTTGCTCTCACCATCTCCCTGCCACTAATGGCCTCCACCCAGACATGAGGGTGAGAAGGCAGCCAGATCCAAGGCTTCATTCAATGTTGGCAGCTCAACATCGGAATGCCAGGAGACTCTTTTCCCTAGTCTCTACTTGGCTAACCAGCTTAACGCTGCTCCTAGTCGCTCATAACAACTTAGGGGGAGACCATTCAGCCCCTCACACCTTACCCGCTATTCTATTCAACTATGGCCAATCTGTATCTCAACACCATTTGCTCCGTATCCCTCAATACTCTCACCCCCAAACAATCTATCAATTTTAGGCTTTTTGTGGGAGAGAGTTCCAGATTTCCACTCCCCTTTGTGTGAAGAAGTGCTTCCTGACATCATCCCTGAACGGTCTGGCTCAAATTTTAAGGTTATTCCCCCTTGTTCTGGACTCCCCCCACCAGAGGAAATAGATTCTCTCTATCGACCCTAGCGAATCCCTTTACCATTTTAAACACCTCAATTAGATAATCCCTCAATCTCATATACTAAAGGGAATACAAGCTGTGTTTATGCAAACTGTCCTCATCACTTAACCCTTTTAACCCCGGAATCATTCTGGTGAATCTGTGCTGCTCCCCCTCCAAGGCCAATATCTCCTTCCTGAGGAGCGGGGCCCAGAACTGAACACAGTTACTCCCGATGGAGTCTGACCGGAACTGAACACAGTTACTCCTGATTGAGTCTGACCAGAACTGAACACAGTTACTCCCGATGGAGTCTGACCAGAACTGAACACAGTTACTCCCGATGGGGTCTGACCAGAACTGAACACAGTTACTCCCGATGGAGTCTGACCGGAACTGAACACAGTTACTCCCGATGGAGTCTGACCGGAACTGAACAAAGTTACTCCAGATGGCGTCTGACCAGAACTGAACACAGTTGCTCCCGATGGGGTCTGACCGGAACTGAACACAGTTACTCCCGATGGAGTCTGACCGGAACTGAACAAAGTTACTCCCGATGGGGTCTGACCAGAACTGAACACAGTTACTCCCGATGGGGTCTGCCCAGAACTGAACACAGTTACTCCCGATGGGGTCTGACCAGAACTGAACACAGTTACTCCCGATGGAGTCTGACCGGAACTGAACACAGTTACTCCCGATGGAGTCTGACCGGAACTGAACACAGTTACTCCCGATGGGGTCTGACCAGAACTGAACACAGTTACTCCCGATGGGGTCTGACCAGAACTGAACACAGTTACTCCCGATGGGGTCTGACCAGAACTGAACACAGTTACTCCCGATGGAGTCTGACCGGAACTGAACACAGTTACTCCCGATGGAGTCTGACCGGAACTGAACAAAGTTACTCCAGATGGCGTCTGACCAGAACTGAACACAGTTGCTCCCGATGGGTTCTGACCGGAACTGAACACAGTTACTCGCGATGGCGTCTGACCAGAACTGAACACAGTTACTCCCGATGGGGTCTGACCAGAACTAAACACAGTTACTCCCGATGGAGTCTGACCAGAACTGAACACAGTTACTCCCGATGGGGTCTGACCAGAACTGAACACAGTTACTCCCGATGGGGTCTGGTCAGAACTGAACACAGTTACTCCCGATGGAGTCTGACCAGAACTGAACACAGTTACTCCCAATGGAGTCTGACCAGAACTGAACACAGTTACTCCCGATGGAGTCTGACCAGAACTGAACACAGTTACTCCCGATGGAGTCTGACCAGAACTGAACACAGTTACTCCCGATGGAGTCTGACAAGAACTGAACACAGTTACTCCCGATGGGATCTGACCAGAACTGAACACAGTTACTCCCGATGGAGTCTGACCAGAACTGAACACAGTTACTCCCGATGGAGTCTGACCAGAACTGAACACAGTTACTCCCAATGGAGTCTGACCAGAACTGAACACAGTTACTCCCGATGGAGTCTGACCAGAACTGAACACAGTTACTCCCGATGGAGTCTGACCAGAACTGAACACAGTTACTCCCGATGGAGTCTGACAAGAACTGAACACAGTTACTCCCGATGGGATCTGACCAGAACTGAACACAGTTACTCCCGATGGAGTCTGACCAGAACTGAACACAGTTACTCCCGATGGAGTCTGACCAGAACTGAACACAGTTACTCCCGATGGAGTCTGACCAGAACTGAACACAGTTACTCCCGATGGGATCTGACCAGAACTGAACACAGTTACTCCCGATGGAGTCTGACCAGAATTGAACACAGTTACTCCCGATGGAGTCTGACCAGAACTGAACAAAGTTACTCCCGATGGCGTCTGACCAGAACTGAACACAGTTGCTCCCGATGGGGTCTGACCAGAACTGAACACAGTTACTCGCGATGGAGTCTGACCAGAACTGAACACAGTTACTCCCGATGGGGTCTGACCAGAACTGAACACAGTTACTCCCGATGGGGTCTGACCAGAACTGAACACAGTTACTCCGGATGGGGTCTGACCAGAACTGAACACAGTTACTCCCGATGGAGTCTGACCAGAACTGAACACAGTTACTCCCGATGGGGCCTAACCAGAACTGAGCACAGTTACCCCCGATGGAGTCTGACCAGAACTGAACACAGTTACTCCCGATGGGGTCTGACCAGAACTGAACACAGTTACTCCCGATGGGGTCTGACCAGAACTGAACACAGTTACTCCCGATGGGGTCTGACCAGAACTGAACACAGTTACTCCCGATGGGGTCTGACCGGAACTGAACACAGTTACTCCCGATGGACTCTGACCAGAACTGAACATAGTTACTCCCGATGGGGTCTGACTAGAACTGAACACAGTTACTCCCGATGGGATCTGACCAGAACTGAACACAGTTACTCCCGATGGGATCTGACCAGAACTGAACACAGTTACCACCGATGGAGTCTGACCGGAACTGAACACAGTTACTCCCGATGGGGTCTGACCAGGGCTCTGTACAACTGAAGCATCACTTCCTCACTATTGTATCCAATCCCCTTGAGATAAAGGCCAACATTCCATTTGATTATTTTCTGTACCTGTACACTAGCTCTTAGTGATTTCTGTACATGGAAACCCAAATCTCTTTGCTCCTCCAACTCAGTTCTCCCTCCTCTTGCTTTTTTGAGGCCTGGTCCCAAAAAACCCTCCAAGAATTCAAGATGATGTTGTTAATGTATAATATTGTCTGGTTTCTCCCCTGCTGAACAGGTTGTTTATTTCACTGCGACATTCCCCTTCCTGATGTTGTTGGTGTTGTTGATCCGTGGAGTCACTTTGCCAGGAGCAGCTCAGGGAATCAAGTTTTATTTGTATCCTGATATCACACGCCTTGGTGATCCACAAGTAAGTGTCCTGTTGGGGTGCAGACGAGGTTCCATTATTACTGAGACAGACCTTGCCCACAATGAACGTGGCAAGTCCCAGATGTTGATATGTTCCTGTTGCATGTGCAGTTTTAACAAACGTATCTGTAATGTAAGAATATAATAAGGTTTTGCAAACAGCCTTTTTTTTTATGCACTCCCTCATCTTCAATCCACCCTGCACAGGAACAAAGTGTTTTCCCTTCATATTCTCTGATGGTGAGTGCATCAGGCAAGAGAGTGATGTACTGTCAGTCCTAATGAAACAGGAAATGATCCCAACCTTTCTAGGATCTATTGAGAGGCTGGTGCCCAGGGCTAAGTGTGTAAGAGCATTCCCTGGCATAGCACCAACTTTCATAGGCAGGAATGATCCCAGTATCAAACTGCAGACCATGCTGAGTTAATCAATCTTGGCCAGAGGAAGGATTGCTACTGATGAAGGGTCACTGACCTGAAACATTAACTCTGTTTCTCTCTCCACAGATGCTGCCAGACCTGCTGAGTATTTCCAGCATTTCTTGTTCTTATTTCGGATTTCCAGCATCTGCAGTATTTTGCTTTTACTTAAGGATTGCTACTTATTGGCCTCAGAACCCTGATCACTATCCGGTCATGGGGAGTTAATGGTGGGTGGGGAAACGGGATTCCCATTCAATGTGAAGCCCTCCATGGTCAAATAGCCAGCCTACACTCCTGTGTGTAAATGGCTGCTTGGAAAAGGCAGTGAGAGAGGGTGGGGGGTGGGGGGGGGTGGCGGGGTTGGCATGTTTTTGAACACTGCTTGAGGAGGTGAACCCCAACACAAGCTGGAGAAAACTGACCAGCCAATAAAGAGACTCTGTACTGTGTGTGTTTGGTTGATCAGCTGTCCCACTCTCTCTCTCTCACTCTCTCTTTCTCTCTCTCTCTCGGTAGGTATGGATTGACGCAGGGACTCAGATCTTCTTCTCTTATGCAATCTGCTTGGGAGCGATGACATCACTGGGAAGTTACAACAAATACAAATACAACTGCTACCGGTAAGTGAGGGCATGAAGGGAGAATATTACTTGGGGTTATGGGGGGGTTGGTGGGTAATGGGGAAACAAAAAGAAAAAGGGGTCTGTTCATGCAGGTCCTCTTCTGCACCTTATTAACACCATCCATCACTTATGACATATGTACAAATAGGGACTGTATGCTCCTGGGATGTCTGAACAGCGGCACCAGTTTTGTATCGGGCTTCGCCATATTTTCCATCCTTGGCTTCATGGCTCAAGAACAAAGGGTGGACATAGCGGATGTAGCTGAGTCAGGTACGAGCTGCACCAGGCGCGAGTGACGCCATCATGAAACTGCGCAACTTAAGAGATTTTATTTAATCAATAAATTCATCGCATGCGTTGTCCGAGCTTTACTTTATAAGTTGATCTGACCTCACAAGAGTTTGTCTGACTGAATGTGGCAGGTGCCTGCTGCCTGGGTTACCAGACAAACAGCTAATAAGGGGGTGTATACCCCCAGTGTGCTGTACATCTGCCTCTTCATTTAGATGGTCGTAGGGAGTTCCCTCTGGCAACTAGGGGAAAGGCTGCGATGCCAGTATTAGCACCACATCAATAGTCGGCAGTTGGCATCTCCTGCTCAGTGCCACTTGCTGGCACACTTTTAAAAATAAGTAACTAGCGCATGGTTCTGTCTGGCAGTGTGACCGCACCATTCTGGTGTTGCTGCAACATTACGGACGGCTTCCAATCCCTCTTACTCTCATCTCAAACCAGCTGATCACCAACCCCGGCAGCAGCTGCTTCTGGTGGGGGGTTGGGGGTGGGGGGTGCAGTTGGAGGGGGCTCTCCTCCATGACCCCCTTGGGTTAGGGAGAGAGGAATGGGGGGAAACAGCATCGCTGCCATTCTCCCCTTCCCCCACCCCCCCCCCAACACTCACCCCGCACTATCCAGTCACGCCTGCTGGGAAATGTGAGGACAGGATTGGGCGGCTCTGTGATGCCAGCAATAGAAGAATAGCCCAACAGTCTTGACTCGGCTCTTGGAACCTGAGGGTGATCTGCTGCCTGTGGGATCACTCTTTGGAGGCAGCACCTTCAAGAGAGTCCAGTCATCCCTTTCCCCAGCAGTGTGTCAACTATGGATAAATTGTGACTGTTGTCTGTAGCAACTGGACAACTCCTTGTAGTTCTGTGCGTGTGTCAGTCAAGTAATTCAGCCTCCCAATTGGTGGTAGGTTGCAGGGTTAGACAGCAGGGGCTGCCCTCCCGAAAAATCCCCGAGGACCTTTGATTGCCTGCCTTCAGGGCTAGCATGGTAATATGATGGAGTGATGGGGCCACCTCTTCCTTCTGTTTGTCTCTGCCACTTGTGTTTCAGTCTAGCCTGCACTGGTGCATGGCATTCTCCCATCTCACTCCCATCTCAGTGCAGAATGCTCAATGGGCAAGGACTGGAGCTTGAAACTGACCTGAGCAGAGAGGCCTGAGATTGGGGAACACACACAGTGTCTACAAGGGCAACTGAAGCTGTAGGGGTTACATTTGTGAGATTCATTCTGAGGTACATTCATGGGGACAGTGTAGAGGGAGCTTTACTCTGTTTCTAACCCTGTGCTGTACCCTGTCCTGGGAGTGTATGATGGGGACAGTGTCGAGGGAGCTTTACTCTGTATCTAACCCCGTGCTGTACCTGTCCTGGGAGTGTTTGATGGGACAGTGTAGAGGGAGCTTTACTCTGTATCTAACCCCGTGCTGTACCTGTCCTGGGAGTATTTGAGGCTGTTACTGGGGTTCCATCACTGAGATCATTAATAAAACTCACCCAAAAGGAATGAAAACTGTTCACAGTAAAAGCCCTAAAACATGAAAGATTTTCTCCATTTTTTTTAGCAAGAATTATAGTTGTCTCTCCAATTCACTGCAGTTATCTCATTCTTCACCTGTCCAGGGGTTGGGCTGCAGTGAAGCTGTCTCTCTGATCAGCAAACTCTGGGGGAAGGGAAATGGACAATTTTAGGCCAGACTTGGGCTGTGTTCCTGGCATAGAATACTGCGCTTCTGTGTGGACCTGCATCCTTCACCAATCTCTAACCTGCAGCCAACGGGTTCTCAAACCCTGAACTGGTGACAGTTAAACACTGAGTGTCACACAGCCTGCACTCAGTCTGCTGAGGTCTCCCTGAGATAAGATTAATACTAAAGAACAAAAGAAAAACAGATGATTGCCAACAGAGGAATTGCAGCATTTAAAAATAATAATGCTGATAATTTCTCTAGCATGGCCAGCGAGTCACACTGCAGTTAATGGCATGTGCTTCAGTGATATTTTTTTTAATGGATTCCTTTCTTTATAAAAGAATGCACATGTGAAAACATTAAATGGGATTCAAAACCAATGATGGAGGTTCTTTTTTCTTTCCTTGAAATCAATTATCGAATTGTAGCGATTTAAAACTCTTTCATCAACTTTTCCCTTTATGAGCCTCCCTGATCTTGGGAAGTATTTGTACGAGTGCAGAATTATGAATCGTGATTTATGTCAAAGCACTCCAGCTGCATCTAGTAGTCGGAAAAATCAGAATTGTTAGGAGGAAATTAATTTTCAGTTTCCTCCCAATTTATTGGACTCACAATAAGGACCCAACCCTGCATGATTCCAGGAACAACAAACCCTGTTAATACACCAACTTTTTATTAAATGTTCCAACTCTACACATTACATCTCGCATGAGATGTTTTCTGGAAACACACCCCCCACAATGTTCATTCCACCTCACAGCTCCTGCCATTCAACCCCCAAGTGTTACCCATTCCCAACATACAACCATGACCTCTGCTTCTCCGCCCCCGCCCCCCCTCCCCCCCCCGCTTCCAGCTCACATTCTGCTTGAACCAGCAATCTCCACTCCACTGTCTCGAGGGTGTGTCCGACATCCTCCGTTGTATGTGGGGAGGGGAAGGGGGTGTCGAGAGAGTGGGGAGGGAAAGGGAGGGGGCATTTCCGAGTCTTCCAGAAGGTGTTCACTATCTACCCGTGTTCGGTCCAGCGCTCCGGTTATTTTCTCCAGTGACCTCCTTGTCTTTTCCTCTCTGAAAGGTTGTCACAGTCAACACAGGAGATCCTGAGCGTTAAACTCGCTCTCACCACACACCCTCCAACACCATCCCACACCCAACACCATCCCACACCCAACACCATCCCACACCCAACACCATCCCACACCCAACACCATCCCACACCCAACACCCCAACACCATCCCACACCCAACACCATCCCACACCCAACACCATCCCACACCCAACACCATCCCACACCCAACACCCCAACACCATCCCACACCCAACACCATCCCACACCCAACACCCCAACACCATCCCACACCCAACACCATCCCACACCCAACACCATCCCACACCCAACACCCCAACACCATCCCACACCCAACACCCCAACACCATCCCACACCCAACACCATCCCACACCCAACACCATCCCACACCCAACACCATCCCACACCCAACACCCCAACACCATCCCACACCCAACACCATCCCACACCCAACACCATCCCACACCCAACACCCCAACACCATCCCACACCCAACACCATCCCACACCCAACACCATCCCACACCCAACACCATCCCACACCCAACACCCCAACACCATCTCACACCCAACACCATCCCACACCCAACACCCCAACACCATCCCACACCCAACACCATCCCACACCCAACACCATCCCACACCCAACACCATCCCACACCCAACACCATCCCACACCCAACACCCCAACACCATCTCACACCCAACACCATCCCACACCCAACACCATCCCACACCCAACACCCCAACACCATCCCACACCCAACACCATCCCACACCCAACACCCCAACACCATCTCACACCCAACACTATCCCATACCCAACACCCCAACACCATCCCACACCCAACACCATCCCACACCCAACACCATCCTACACCCAACACCCCAACACCATCTCACACCCAACACTATCCCATACCCAACACCCCAACACCATCCCACACCCAACACTATCCCACACCCAACACCATCCCATACCTGTGCCAGCTCAATGAAAGAGCTATCCAATTCGTCCCATCTCCTCTCTGTTTTTTCCCCAGAGCCCTTCAACTACTTATCCCATTCCCTTTTGAAAGTCACTATTGAATCTGCTTCCACCGCCCTTTCAGGCAGCGCGTTCCAGATCACAACAACTCACTGTGTAAAAGTAAATGTTTCCTCATGTTGGCTTTAGTTCTTTTGACAATTCCCTTCAATCTTTGTCCTCTGTGCAAGTTTATTTCCCAGTGAGTGTATTTTATAAGAAAGGATGAGCACTCTGTTGCTTACCTGTGAAGTCTGTTCACTAACTGACTGCAATCACGTTGTGAGCCATTAACAAGAGTTAGTGCTGGTCGGCTGAATTGTACAGAAGGTTCTAGCACTTCCAGCCCAGAATCTCTAGATTTGGATCGTGGCCTCAAGGCACAAATTTCCACGTGGTCACCGGAGACTTCTGGGGATTCATGGGGAGACTGAAGGTGCTTTCATTTTAGCATCGCACCCTTACTCTCAATTCACCCCCACTCCCCTCCAACCCACTCCCCTCCCCACCCACTCTCCTCCCCTATCACTCCCCTCCCCTCCAGACCAACTCCCCTCCCCTCCAGACCCACTCCCTTCTCCTCCCACCCACTCCCCTCCCCTCCAGACCAACTCCCCTCCCCTCCAGACCCACTCCCTTCTCCTCCCACCCACTCCCCTCCCCTCCAGACCCACTCCCCTCCCCTCCCACCCACTCCCCTCCCCTCCAGACCCACTCCCCTCCCCTCCAGACCCACTCCCCTCCCCTCCCACCCACTCTCCTCCCCTCCCACCCACTCCACTCCCGACCTAATCTTCTCCCCTACCACTCCCCTCCCTCCACTCTCCCTCCCAACCCACCCTCCTCCACAACCCCCTCCCCATCCACCCCTCCCCTCCCCTCCACACCCACTCTCATCCCTCCCACCCACTCTCCTCCACACTTACCCCTCCCTGCCCACTCCCCTCTCCCTATCTCCCACTCACCTCCATCCCCATCCATTCCCAGTTCAAGGGAGGCCCTTGTGGCTGTCAAAAGGTTTTTTTAAAAAATGATTGGTTTTCAGAGAATGGGCCCACACTCACCTTCAACACGCTCACCTTCAACACACTCACCTTCAACACACTCACCTTCAACACGCTCACCTTCAACACACTCACCTTAAACACACTCACCTTCAACACACTCACCTTCAAACACACTCATCTTCAACACACTCACCTTCAACACGCTCACCTTCAACACACTCACCTTCAACACACTCATCTTCAACACACTCACCTTCAACACGCTCACCTTCAACACACTCACCTTAAACACACTCACCTTCAACACACTCATCTTCAACACACTCACCTTCAAACACACTCATCTTCAACACGCTCACCTTCAACACACTCACCTTCAACAAACTCACCTTCAACACACTCACCTTCAAACACACTCACCTTCAACACACTCATCTTCAACACACTCATCTTCAACACACTCACCTTCAAACACACTCACCTTCAACACACTCATCTTCAACACACTCGCCTTCAAACACACTCATCTTCAACACGCTCACCTTCAACACACCTTAAACACACTCACCTTTAACACACTCATCTTCAACACACTCACCTTCAACACACTCATCTTCAACACACTCACCTTCAAACACACTCATCTTCAACACGCTCACCTTCAACACGCTCACCTTCAAACACACTCACCTTCAAACACACTCACCTTCAACACACTCACCTTCAACACACTCACCTTCAAACACACTCACCTTCAACACGCTCATCTTCAACACGCTCATCTTCAACACGCTCACCTTCAACACACTCACCTTAAACACACTCACCTTCAACACACTCATTTTGAACACACTCACCTTCAAACACACTCACCTTCAACACACTCATCTTCAACACGCTCACCTTCAACACACTCACCTTCAAACACACTCACCTTCAACACACTCACCTTCAACACACTCACCTTCAACAAACTCACCTTCAAACACACTCATCTTCAACACACTCACCTTCAACACGCTCACCTTCAACACGCTCACCTTCAACACACTCACCTTCAAATACACTCACCTTCAACACACTCATCTTCAACACACTCACCTTCAACACACTCATCTTCAACACACTCGCCTTCAAACACACTCACCTTCAACACACTCACCTTCAAACACACTCACCTTCAAACACACTCACCTTCAACACACTCACCTTCAAACACACTCACCTTCAACACACTCATCTTCAACACACTCACCTTCAAACACACTCACCTTCAAACACTCACCTTCAACACAGTCACCTTCAACACACTCACCTTCAAACACGCTCACCTTCAACACGCTCACCTTCAACACGCTCACCTTCAACACGCTCACCGTCAACACACTCACCTTCAAACAAACTCACCGTCAACACGCTCACCTTCAACACACTCACCTTCAACACGCTCACCTTCAACACGCTCACCTTCAACACACTCACCTTCAAACACACTCACCTTCAACACACTCACCTTCAACACGCTCACCTTCAACACACTCACCTTCAACACTCTCACCTTCAAACACGCTCACCTTCAACACGCTCACCTTCAAACACACTCACCTTCAAACACACTCACCTTCAACACACTCACCTTCAAACACACTCACCTTCAACACGCTCACCTTCAACACGCTCACCTTCAAACACACTCACCTTTAACACGCTCACCTTCAAACACGCTCACCTTCAAACACACTCACCTTCAACACACTCACCTTCAAACACACTCACCTTCAAACAAACTCACCGTCAACACGCTCACCTTCAACACACTCACCTTCAACACGCTCACCTTCAAACACACTCACCTTCAACACACTCACCTTCAAACACACTCACCTTCAACACACTCACCTTCAAACACACTCACCTTCAAACACACTCACCTTCAACACACTCACCTTCAAACACACTCACCTTCAACACACTCACCTTCAAACACACTCACCTTCAACACACTCACCTTCAACACACTCACCTTCAAACAAACTCACCGTCAACACACTCACCTTCAAACACACTCACCTTCAAACACACTCACCTTCAACACACTCACCTTCAACACACTCACCTTCAACACTCTCACCTTCAAACACACTCACCTTCAACACACTCACCTTCACACACTCACCTTCAACACACTCACCTTCAAACACACTCACCTTCAAACACACTCACCTTCAACACTCTCACCTTCAAACACGCTCACCTTCAACACGCTCACCTTCAAACACACTCACCTTCAACACGCTCACCTTCCAACACGCTCACCTTCAAACACACTCACCTTCTACACGCTCACCTTCAACACACCTTCAACAAACTCACATTCAACACGCTCACCTTCAAACACACTCACCTTCAACACGCTCACCTTCAACACGCTCACCTTCAACACGCTCACCTTCAACACGCTCACCTTCAAACACGCTCACCTTCAAACACGCTCACCTTCAAACACACTCACCTTCAAACACACTCACCTTCAACACGCTCACCTTCAACACGCTCACCTTCAACACGCTCACCTTCAACACGCTCACCTTCAACACACTCACCTTCAAACACACTCACCTTCAACACGCTCACCTTCAACACGCTCACCTTCAACACACTCACCTTCAACACGCTCACCTTCAACACGCTCACCTTCAACACACTCACCTTCAAACACACTCACCTTCAACACGCTCACCTTCAACACGCTCACCTTCAACACACTCACCTTCAAACACACTCACCTTCAACACGCTCACCTTCAACACACTCACCTTCAAACACACTCACCTTCAAACACACTCACCTTCAACACGCTCACCTTCAACACACTCACCTTCAACACACTCACCTTCAAACACACTCACCTTCAACACGCTCACCTTCAACACACTCACCTTCAAACACACTCACCTTCAACACACTCACCTTCAACACGCTCACCTTCAACACACTCACCTTCAAACACACTCACCTTCAAACACACTCACCTTCAACACACCTTCAACACGCTCAGCTTCAACACGCTCACCTCAACACGCTCACCTTCAACACGCTCACCTTTAACACACCTTCAACACGCTCACCTTCAACACGCTCACCTTCAACACACTCACCTTCAAACACACTCACCTTCAAACACACTCACCTTCAACACGCTCACCTTCAACACGCTCACCTTCAACACACTCACCTTTAACACACCTTCAACACGCTCACCTTCAACATACTCACCTTCAACACGCTCACCTTCAAACACGCTCACCTTCAAACACGCTCACCTTCAACACGCTCACCTTCAAACACACTCACCTTCAACACACTCACCTTCAACACACTCACCTTCAAACACACTCACCTTCAACACACTCACCTTCAACACGCTCACCTTCAACACACTCACCTTCAAACACGCTCACCTTCAACACACTCACCTTCAACACACTCACCTTCAAACACACTCACCTTCAACACACTCACCTTCAACACACCTTCAACACGCTCACCTTCAACACACTCACCTTCAAACACACTCACCTTCAACACGCTCACCTTCAACACACTCACCTTCAACACGCTCACCTTCAACACGCTCACCTTCAACACACTCACCTTCAAACACACTCACCTTCAACACGCTCACCTTCAACACGCTCACCTTCAACACACTCACCTTCAACACGCTCACCTTCAACACGCTCACCTTCAACACACTCACCTTCAAACACACTCACCTTCAACACGCTCACCTTCAACACACTCACCTTCAAACACACTCACCTTCAACACGCTCACCTTCAACACACTCACCTTCAAACACACTCACCTTCAAACACACTCACCTTCAACACGCTCACCTTCAACACACTCACCTTCAAACACACTCACCTTCAACACGCTCACCTTCAACACACTCACCTTCAACACACTCACCTTCAAACACACTCACCTTCAACACGCTCACCTTCAACACACTCACCTTCAAACACACTCACCTTCAACACACTCACCTTCAACACGCTCACCTTCAACACACTCACCTTCAAACACACTCACCTTCAAACACACTCACCTTCAACACGCTCACCTTCAACACACTCACCTTCAACACGCTCACCTTCAACACGCTCACCTTCAACACGCTCACCTTCAACACACTCACCTTCAAACACACTCACCTTCAACACACCTTCAACACGCTCCGCTTCAACACGCTCACCTCAACACGCTCACCTTCAACACGCTCACCTTTAACACACCTTCAACACGCTCACCTTCAACACGCTCACCTTCAACACACTCACCTTCAAACACACTCACCTTCAAACACACTCACCTTCAACACGCTCACCTTCAACACGCTCACCTTCAACACACTCACCTTTAACACACCTTCAACACGCTCACCTTCAACACACTCACCTTCAACACACTCACCTTCAAACACACTCACCTTCAAACACACTCACCTTCAAACACACTCACCTTCAAACACACTCACCTTCAACACGTTCACCTTCAACACGTTCACCTTCAACACGTTCACCTTCAACACACTCACCTTCAAACACACTCACCTTCAAACACACTCACCTTCAACACACTCACCTTCAACACGCTCACCTTCAACACGCTCTCCTTCAACACGCTCACCTTCAAACACACTCACCTTTAACACGCTCACCTTCAAACACGCTCACCTTCAACACACTCTCCTTCAACACACTCACCTTCAACACACTCACCTTCAACACACTCACCTTCAAACACACTCACCTTCAACACGCTCACCTTCAACACACTCACCTTCAAACACACTCACCTTCAACACACTCACCTTCAACACGCTCACCTTCAACACACTCACCTTCAAACACACTCACCTTCAACACACTCACCTTCAACACGCTCACCTTCAACACGCTCACCTTCAACACGCTCACCTTCAACACACTCACCTTCAAACACACTCACCTTCAACACACCTTCAACACGCTCAGCTTCAACACGCTCACCTTCAACACGCTCACCTTCAACACGCTCACCTTTAACACACCTTCAACACACTCACCTTCAACACGCTCACCTTCAACACACTCACCTTCAACACGCTCACCTTCAAACACACTCACCTTCAACACGCTCACCTTCAACATGCTCACCTTCAACACACTCACCTTCAACACACTCACCTTCAAACACACTCACCTTCAAACACACTCACCTTCAACACGCTCACCTTCAACACGCTCACCTTCAACACGCTCACCTTCAACACACTCACCTTTAACACACCTTCAACACGCTCACCTTCAACACGCTCACCTTCAACACGCTCACCTTCAACACACTCACCTTCAACACACTCACCTTCAAACACACTCACCTTCAAACACACTCACCTTCAAACACACTCACCTTCAACACGTTCACCTTCAACACGTTCACCTTCAACACGTTCACCTTCAACACACTCACCTTCAAACACACTCACCTTCAAACACACTCACCTTCAAACACACTCACCTTCAACACACTCACCTTCAACACGCTCACCTTCAACACGCTCACCTTCAACACGCTCACCTTCAAACACGCTCACCTTCAACACACTCACCTTCAAACACACTCCCCTTCAACACACTCCCCTTCAACACACTCCCCTTCAACACACTCCCCTTCAAACACACTCACCTTCAAACACACTCACCTTCAAACACACTCACCTACAAACACACTCACCTTCACCACACTCACATGCATCCACACACACACACACGAGGGCATCTCACTACTGACCCACTGCAATTATTACAACGTGACTCCTGTCGTGCTGACCACAAACTAACACATAACTGCTGATTCAATACGTTTTAACGGTCAATTCAGGAAGCTTAAGGAAGAACTGCAAACCTTTTGGTCCAGTAAACACCACAACAGTGAGAGAGCGTGGGGTGGGTGAGGTTGGGGAAACTCCATTTAATCATTTTCCAAGACGCTTGGGCTTCAAGTTTTACATGCTGGACTTTTTTTTTGAACCCACTTTCCTTGCGAGTTTCTTGAATGTTCCTTACCTGGGAACCTGACCTCCGAGTAGATATTTTACTAATCTGTCACACGGTTCAAATTAAAACCACAAAAAGGAACAAAGAAATGAATTCTTTTCTGATGCAGGAAGAGGAAATTAGATTTTTATTCTTCAATTTTTTTTTAGGAAAAAGGTTAAACCCTTATTATTGTGAATGTGCAATGTAGCTCCCATCTTACATCCTGAAATGACATTGGATTTTACAGCACAGGCCATTCGGCCCAGCTGGTCTGTGCTGGTTTTACTGCTGCACACGAGCTGGATTAGATGAACAGGTGTTGGAGGTGAAATGGGCTTATTTATTCCTGGGCTAAGCATTTTCCCATTGCAAATTAAAAAGTGAGATTGGAAGTTGACACGCATGCTTGCTTTGTTTAAGAGTTTCTGCTGTGATATAAAGTACCTGTGTTTATTCTGTGATATGAAGTTACATGATCATTTAGTGCCTCTTGTACCCCTCCTTTCCCCACCTCCCCCCTTATTTCCCCCCTCAAACCCCCACCCCCCCATCTCTCTGCATTTGCCTCCTTCTAGGTCCCGGTCTGGCATTCATCGCTTACCCTAAGGCTGTGAGCATGATGCCGTGGCCTACATTCTGGGCTGTCTTGTTTTTCGTTATGCTCCTGCTTCTTGGATTGGACAGTCAGGTCAGTTTGAACTTGTAGGGTTCATGTGTCTGAATGACGTAGCAATAACCAGCTGTTCGCGGTTAGCTGGGTGAAGTTGTGGGTTTTTTTGCGGGGGGGTTGAGGTTCTCTCCCTCTCTCCTTCTCTCTCTGCTTGTGAAAAGAGAGAGACCTTCCGATCTGGTTCTGAAACCATTGAACTTCCCACCCTCCCGCACCAAGCTGTGTTCTCATCGGGGATTTTTTATGCCGTGTAACTTTCCTCGGCACTGTTTCTCCTTACTGAGAGATGGAGAATCTGTCCCAGTGTTTCATACACCTGATTTTGCCATTTAACCTTTGGCTTAGATTGCAGCATAGAGTCTGTGATTCCTCCCCCAGCCCAACAGCTCGCTCAGGGACATTGGTCGCACCCAGCAGCAACCTGTTCCTAACCACCATCTCTCACATCACCGCTCCCCCCCCCCCCAAAACTACCTTTAAACCAGGAGTTTGTCGTCTGCTGTCAGTGAAGTGGGGGCAGCTTATCACCTCCCCAGTCGCAGGGAGTGCTAGCAATGAATCTTATCCCACTGATTGCCGCAACTAAACTGACAGATCGGGTGGCATCGTGTCCATCACGCATGTTTTTCTGGCTCTGCGTGTGCTCGCACGTGTTTCTCTGGGTCATGTGTGTTCCCACACGCGTGTCTCTGGGTCTCTGTGTGCTCTCCTGTGTTTCTCTGGGTCATGTGTGTTCCCACATGCGTATCAAGTTTGGCGTGCACCCACATGCGTTTCTCTGCATCTGCGAGTGCCCACAAGCGTGTCTCTGGGTCTGTGTGTGCTCTCCCGCGTTTCTCTGGGCCGTGTGTGTTCCCACACATGTGTCTGGTTTGGCGTGTGCCCACACGCACATCTCTGGGTCTTCATGTGCCCTCGCGCGTGTCTCTGAGTCGGCGTGTGCTCTCGCGCGTTTCTCTGGGTCGTGTGTGTTCCCACACACGTGTCTGGTTTGGCGTGTGCCAATACACGTTTCTCTGGGCTGCCGTGTGCCCACACACGTGTCTCTGAGTCAGCGTGTGCTCTCCCGCGTTTCTCTGGGTCGTGTGTGTTCCCACACATGTGTCTGGTTTGGCGTGTGCCTATACGCATGTCTCTGGGTCGTCATGTGCCCACACACACCTGCCCATGTGCTCATGTATGTCCTTCATAGGCTCATATGTACATGCGTGTGCATTTAGACATGCGTGTGTATGTCATTGTATGTGGACAGCTCTGTGTGTGTGTGCTTCTGATCCTGTCAGTGTGAAATCGGTGTAGCACACCTCCACATAGGACAGCCTCTGCTCACAAACATCAAACTCACACGGCTTGGTCTTTTCAATCGCACACGGGTTCAAGTTCCCTCTTGCTCGCCGTCTCCACTGTGAGCTTTTTGTTTTAGTTTTTTCAACAAACCAATGGCAAAAAAGTAAATAAATACCAGACCAGATCAGATCCCCCTCTCCTATCTCCACAGTCATGTGATGATACTTGAGAGGGAAAAAGTAATTATTTTCAAAAGGGAGATTGATTTACAATGCGGGTGCCGGGACTGAGTCAGCACTTTAGGACAATCTCTCGCTGACCTTGTTGGCAGAGTTCCCTATCTCGGCTGCGGGGAGGGAAAAGGGAGACGGGGCGGTGTGAACCCAAATTCAAGATACAACAATCTTCCTAAATAAAAATAGAACGAAAGCTCTGTGTGGTTTTTGCAAATCTGGGAGGTCTGAAGGTTTTTGCATCAGAAGCTTCTGGTGATTGGTCGAGAGACTTGGCGTATGAGTTAATTATTGTACATCACATCCTGTTTAATGTGTGCGAACAGGTAAGTGATTGCTAGCTGCCCTATCTCTCTGTTTTTTTGAGCGTTATGTTTGATCAGTTGAGAGCTGTTTGTACCTAGAGCTGATTTGAATCTGCCTTGGTCAGCCTGCTCAGCTGATAAGAGGTGAGAATCCTCTGCAGCCGAATATCCCAACCCTTCCTGTCTCCCTCAGCGTATGCGGGCGGAGCAAGGATGCATTTGGGCAACATGTCAAAGGGACAGCAATACCCCATGGTACTGGAGCAACAGGAGATAATTGATCCCCTGACCTCTGAGCTGCCTGTAATGGATACCCAAGCTATCAATGTTTCCCCACCCTCACTTTTCTCTGTTGTCATCTCCTGATGTGTACTCAGAACAGGTGCTATATAAAAAGTTCCAGATACCAATCACCGTAGTGTTTACCTGTTATCAGGTATGATTAGTACTCAGACTCTATCCCTTATCAACCTTAAAGATCAAAGAAAGAAACGGCATTAAATCACATGGCTGTAAATAATATTTACTTAAAGGTGTAACTTTGATAAAAAGACAGATCAGTCAGAAATACCTATTGCATCTTAGCACTGAACTCGTTGAGATTTCACAGCAGATGAAGGATCATTTCATTCCAACTCTGCCCTTTAACCTTTGACACTTGGCCTTCGATCCAATCCTGCAGGATGATAATGAAAGTCGCTGCTGGCTGTTGGGAGTCCCATCGGGATGAGTTTGGATCCTGAATCCTGAGTACATATGCACGCTGGGAAAGTAAAATATCAGCCCTGGTACTTTGGGGGAAACTCTTCTGAGATTGGGACAGTGTAGAGGGAGCTTTACTCTGTATCTAACCCTGGTTTTTTTTTTCCTTTTTCTTTTTCTTTTTTTTTTATTTCTTTTTTTTTCTTTTTTCTTTGTAGAGGGAGCTTTACTCTGTATCTAACCCTTGCTGTCCTTGCCCTGGGAGTGTTTGATGGGAACAGTGTAGAGGGAGCTTTACTCTGTATCTAGCCCTGTGCTGTACCTGTCCTGGGAGTATTTGACGTAGACAGTACGGAGGGAGCTTTACTCTGTATCTAACCCGTACTGTACCTGTCCTGGGAGTATTTGAAGGAGACAGTGTGGAGGGAGCTTTACTCTGGATCTAACCCGTACTGTACCTGTCCTGGGAGTATTTGATGGAGACAGTGTAGAGGGAGCTTTACTCTGTATCTAACCCGTACTGTACCTGTCCTGGGAGTATTTGAAGGAGACAGTGTGGAGGGAGCTTTACTCTGGATCTAACCCGTACTGTACCTGTCCTGGGAGTATTTGATGGGAACAGTGTAGAGGGAGCTTTACTCTGTATCTAACCCTTGCTGTCCTTGCCCTGGGAGTGTTTGATGGGGACAGTGTAGAGGGAGCTTTACTCTGTATCTAGTCCTGTGCTGTACCTGTCCTGGGAGTGTTTGATGTGGACAGTGTAGAGGGAGCTTTACTCTGTATCTAACCCCCGTACTGTACCTGTCCTGGGAGTATTTGACGTAGACAGTACGGAGGGAGCTTTACTCTGTATCTAACCCGTACTGTACCTGTCCTGGGAGTATTTGAAGGAGACAGTGTGGAGGGAGCTTTACTCTGGATCTAACCCGTACTGTACCTGTCCTGGGAGTATTTGATGGAGACAGTGTAGAGGGAGCTTTACTCTGTAGCTAACCCTCATACTGTACCTGTCCTGGGAGTATTTGATGTGGACAGTGTAGAGGGAGCTTTACTCTGTATCTAAACCCGTGCTGTACCTGTCCTGGGAGTGTTTGATGGGGACAGTGTAGAGGGAGCTTTACTCTGTATCTAGCCCTGTGCTGTACCTGTCCTGGGAGTGTTTGATGTGGACAGTGTAGAGGGAGCTTTACTCTGTATCTAAACCCGTGCTGTACCTGTCCTGGGAGTGTTTGATGGGAACAGTGTAGAGGGAGCTTTACTCTGTATCTAGCCCTGTGCTGTACCTGTCCTGGGAGTGTTTGATGGGGACAGTGTAGAGGGAGCTTTACTCTGTATCTAGTCCTGTGCTGTACCTGTCCTGGGAGTGTTTGATGTGGACAGTGTAGAGGGAGCTTTACTCTGTATCTAACCCCCGTACTGTACCTGTCCTGGGAGTATTTGACGTAGACAGTACGGAGGGAGCTTTACTCTGTATCTAACCCGTACTGTACCTGTCCTGGGAGTATTTGAAGGAGACAGTGTGGAGGGAGCTTTACTCTGGATCTAACCCGTACTGTACCTGTCCTGGGAGTATTTGAAGGAGACAGTGTGGAGGGAGCTTTACTCTGGATCTAACCCGTTTTTTCTTTTTTTCTCCTGGGAGTGTTTGATGGGGACAGTGTAGAGGGAGCTTTACTCTGTATCTAGCCCTGTGCTGTACCTGTCCTGGGAGTATTTGATGGGGACAGTGTAGAGGGAGCTTTACTCTGTATCTAGCCCTGTGCTGTAGCCATTCCCTGCACTGAGATGCATCACCTGGACGATAAAGAGATTGACTGAAATGGACGTTGATGAAATGAAATTTAACTCTGGCACTATCTTGTGGTGTATTAATTACAATGGGTTTGCAGGTTTGTTTTAGAGATACAGCACTGAAACAGGCCCTTCGGCCCACCGAGTCTGTGCCGACCATCAACCACCCATTTATACTAATCCTACACTAATTCCATATTCCTACCACATCCCCACCTGTCCCTATATTTCCCTACCACCTACCTATACTAGGGGTAATTGCTAATGGCCAATTTACCTATCAACCTGCAAGTCTTTGGCATGTGGGAGGAAACCGGAGCACCCGGAGAAAACCCACGCAGACACAGGGAGAACTTGCAAACTCCACACAGGCAGTACCCAGAATTGAACCCGGGTCGCTGGAGCTAATGTTAAATCTTCCAATTTAAGATTAAGTGACCCCTCTCCTACTTGCTGCACCTGAATGGAGCCCAGTCCAGCACTCCTCCTCATGGATGGCCAGCAAGACATGACAGACACGTATCTTTGTTATTAACATCTTCCACTCACTCCCCTCATTCCCCAACTCCTTCCTCTCTCCCTTCCTCTCATCCGTCTTCTCCTCCCTCCCCTTCCTTACTTGCTCCACTCCTTCTCCTGTCCCCCACTCCCCTCTCCCCCCCTCCTCTGTCTCCCCCTCCTGTCCCCCGCTCCTCTCTCCCCGCTACTTGGTAACAGACAGGATTTCATTCAGTGACCCTGGTTGGAGGGCGTCTGCATACGTGGACATCAGGTGTCGGCAGGACTGGATTCGGCAGAGATGCCTTCCAGTGGTTGACAATCCTGTCGTGTCTCAGTGGCTGCAGGTTGGGGGAGTTGCAGTGACCAATAGTGTGAGGGGTGTCCAGTCCCTATAGGACCCCTGGTAAAAGAGATTGGATATATTTGTATGTTGCATCTGGGTTTACTGAATCGGGAAAGTTTGTCTTTCCCTTTCCCCTTCCCTCATACAGGACAGAATCTCTCTCATCCATTTAATTATCCCAGAGGAGTGATAGACGTGCTTAGATTGACACAGGAGGTGCCTGGGAGGGTGTAAATCTTGGGAATGTGACCCATGGATTGTATTGAACAGGACATCTGATGTGTTTTTTTTGTCTTTGACTTGTTTTCCAACAGTTCGTGGAGGTTGAAGGGCAGATTACTTCCCTCGTTGATCTTTACCCATCCTTCCTAAGGAAGGGTTACAGACGGGAAATCTTCATAGCTATAACATGCACACTCAGCTACGTGCTGGGGCTGGCTATGGTGACTCAAGTAAGTACTTTACAGGCCTCCACTCTCTCATCTATTACTTTGTCTCCGGGTTTCATTACACGACCACCTCGTTCGTTCGCATTTGTTTGTGAGAAACCCAGCTAAAACGCCAAATCCTCTTGAACTGGTTTTAGGGTTGTCAATCAGGGGATTGCAAGAAAGATTAGAGGGGAGATGAGGAAAACTTTTTTCACCCAGAGGGTGGTGGGGGTCTGGAACTCACTGCCTGGAAGGGTAGTTGAGGCAGAAACCCTCAACTCATTCAAAAGGAGTCTGGATAGGCACCTCAAGTGTCGTAATCTGCAGGGCTACGGACCAAATGCTGGAAGGTGGGATTAGAATGGGTGGATCATTTTTCAGCCGGCACAGACACGATGGGCCAAGTGGCCTCTTTCTGTGCCGTAAACTTTCTATGATTCTAACTCTGGTTGGACGCACTCCTGGCGGTTTCATCTCGTGACCTCCCGCCTCCGATTACCCCACCCCACACTGTCCTGCCATTGGTCACACGACACGTCCATCCTCGCGGTGCCCCACCTCCACACTCTCACCATTGGTCGCCCAACACGCCCATCTTCAAGGTGCTTCGCCTTCCCATTGCAATTGGCTAGAGAACAGACTCTTCCTTACCTGATTGGATGATTCTTGACTGTCAGTCAAATGGCCTTCGCCCACTCCCCCCATCTAATATTTTTAACTAATAAATGTTTTAAAGCCCCCCTTTGATCCTTTTTCTCCAGGGTTTTGTGCCTGCAGCAGTGTCCTAGAAATTAATCTTCAATTCCTGGAGACTCCTGGGCAATCCTGGAGAGTTAGGAACTCCTATAGCTATGGAGATTTTCTGTGCTGCTTCTGGTTACCACGACAGTGCCACAAGTGAGCTGGCTCCAGTTGTGTAGCAGTAACAAGAGGGAGGATCTGTGAGACGGTGTCTGTTTGAACAAATAGAATATGCAGAATCTTTTTTCCTTGAATTCTCTTCCTGTTGCTGTCAGTTACCTGAACTCATGAAATTGTTGAAGATGCAGCCAGGAGCTCAGATACACCCTGAAACAGGGATATCGCACCATAGAAAGAAAAGACTTGCATTTCTATGGCACCTTTCACTACCTGAGGAGGGCCAAAAGCCCTTTACTGCCAATGAAGTCATTTTTTGAAGTTTAGTCACTGTCATTATGCATGAAAATGCAGTAGACAATTGGTGCACAGAAAGATCCCACAAACGGCAATGCAATAAGGAACACGAATAAGTCATATTCAACCCGTTGAGCCTGTCGCACCATTCAATTTGATCATGGCTGATTTGTCTCTTCACTTCATCTCCCTACCTTGGATCCATATTCCTTAATCCCCTTACCCAACAAAACGTGATCAATCTCAGTCTTGAAAACTCCAATTGACCCCCCGCCTCAACAGCTTTTTGGGGGAGAGAGTTCCAGATTTCCACCCCCCTTTGTGTGAAGAAGTGCTTCCTGACATCACCCCTCAACAGACTGGCTCTGATTTTAAGGTTCTTCCCCCTTGTTCTGGACTTCCCCGACCAGAGGAAATAGTTTCTCTCTATCGACCCTAATTTTAAAGAGATGGAGGAAGGGTGGAGATAGAGGGGGTGGAGGGAGGGCAGAGATGGAGGGAGGGCGGAGATGAAGGGAGGGGGAGATGGAGGGAGGATGGAGATGGAAAGGGGAGACGGAGGCAGGGTGGAGATGGAGGGAGGGTAGAGATACAGGGTGGAGATGGAGGGAGAGGGAGATGGATGGAGGGAGGGGGAGATAGATAGAGGGAGGGGGAGATGGTTGGAGGGAGGGGGAGATGGTGGGAGGGAGTGGGGTGGATGGAGGGAGGGGGTGATGGAGGCAGGGGGAGATGGATGGAGGGAGGGGGAGATGGATGGAGGGAGACGGAGATGGTTGGAGGGAGGGGGAGATGGTTGGAGGGAATGGGGATGGATGGAGGGAGACAGAGATGGTTGGAGGCAGGGGGAGATGAATGGAGGGGTGATGGATGAAGGGGAGATGGATGGAGGGGTGATGGAGGCAGGGGGAGATGGATGGAGGGGTGATGGATGCAGGGGTAGATGGATGGAGGGGTGATGGAGGCAGGGGGAGATGGATGGAGGGGTGATGGAGGCAGGGGGAGATGGATGGAGGGGTGATGGAGGCAGGGGGAGATGGATGGAGGGGTGATGGATGCAGGGGGAGATGGATGGAGGGGTGATGGAGGCAGGGGGAGATGGATGGAGGGGTGATGGATGCAGGGGGAGATGGATGGAGGGGTGATGGATGCAGGGGGAGATGGATGGAGGGGTGATGGAGGCAGGGGTAGATGGATGGAGGGGTGATGGAGGCAGGGGGAGATGGATGGAGGGGTGATGGATGCAGGGGTAGATGGATGGAGGGGTGATGGAGGCAGGGGGAGATGGATGGAGGGGTGATGGATGCAGGGGGAGATGGATGGAGGGGTGATGGATGCAGGGGTAGATGGATGGAGGGGTGATGGAGGCAGGGGGAGATTGATGGAGGGGTGATGGATGCAGGGGTAGATGGATGGAGGGGTGATGGAGGCAGGGGGAGATGGATGGAGGGCCTCTTCTCTTTATTCTGAGTGACGCTGTGTTCTCTGTTTTGTTACAGGGTGGGTTGTATGTGTTCCAGCTGTTTGACTACTATGCAGCCAGCGGCATGTGCCTTCTCTGGGTGGCATTCTTTGAATGTATTGCAATAGCTTGGGTGTATGGTAAGTGTCTCATTCTCTTCATCTGTACCTTGAATGGACAGTTCATATCACCAACAATTAACTTATTGCTGGCCTTGTCTCCTCTGAAATTGTTTAATGGGATCAGACACATCGGGAACAGTCATATACGAAAACATGCTGCGACCTCAGTGTTATACAGCGACAGACCTGTCCCCACCAGTACTGTACCTCAGTGTTATAGAGTGACAGACCTGTACCCACCAGTACTGTACCCCAGTGTTATACAGTGACAGACCTGTCCCCACCAGTACTGTACCTCAGTGTTATACAGTGACAGACCTGTCCCCACCAGTACTGTACCTCAGTGTTATAGAGTGACAGACCTGTACCCACCAGTACTGTACCTCAGTGTTATACAGCGACAGACCTGTCCCCACCAGTACTGTACCTCAGTGTTATAGAGTGACAGACCTGTACCCACCAGTACTGTACCTCAGTGTTATAGAGTGACCGACCTGTATTCACCAGTACTGTACCCCAGTGTTATAGAGTGACAGACCTGTCCCCACCAGTACTGTACCTCAGTGTTATAGAGTGACAGACCTGTACACACCAGTACTGTACCTCAGTGTTATAGAGTGACAGACCTGTCCCCACCAGTACTGTACCCCAGTGTTATACAGTGACAGACCTGTACCCACCAGTACTGTACCCCAGTGTTATACAGTGACAGACCTGTCCCCACCAGTACTGTACCTCAGTGTTATAGAGTGACAGACCTGTCCCCACCAGTACTGTACCCCAGTGTTATACAGTGACAGACCTGTCCCCACCAGTACTGTACCTCAGTGTTATAGAGTGACAGACCTGTCCCCACCAGTACTGTAGCCCAGTGTTATACAGTGACAGACCTGTCCTCACCAGTACTGTACCCCAGTGTTATACAGTGACAGACCTGTCCCTACCAGTACTGTACCCCAGTGTTATACGGTGACAGACCTGTCCCCACCAGTACTGTACCCCAGTGTTATACAGTGACAGACCTGTCCCTACCAGTACTGTACCCCAGTGTTATACAGTGACAGACCTGTCCCTACCAGTACTGTACCCCAGTGTTATACAGTGACAGACCTGTCCTCACCAGTACTGTGCCTCAGTGTTATAGAGTGACAGACCTGTAATCACCAGTACTGTGCCTCCTGTTAGACAGCGACAGACCTGTTCCCACCAGTACTGCACCCCAGTGTTAGACAGCGACAGACCTGTCCCCACCAGTACTGTACCCCAGTGTTATACAGTGACAGACCTGTCCCCACCAGTACTGTACCCCAGTGTAATACAGTGACAGACCTGTATTCACCAGTACAGTACCCCAGTGTTTGACAACGACAGACCTGTCCTCACCAGTACTGTACCCCAGTGTTATAGAGTGACCGACCTGTATTCACCAGTACAGTACCCCAGTGTTTGATAACGACAGACCTGTCCTCACCAGTACTGTACCCCAGTGTTAGAGAGTGACCGACCTGTATTCACCAGTACTATACCTCAGTGTTACACAGGGACATACCTGTATTCACCAGTACTATACCTCAGTGTTACACAGGGACAGACCTGTCCTCACCAGTACTGTACCTCAGTGTTATAGAGTGACCGACCTGTATTCACCAGTACTGTGCCTCAGTGTTATAGAGTGACCGACCTGTATTCACCAGTACTGTACCTCAGTGTTACACAGGGACAGACCTGTCCTCACCAGTACTGTACCTCAGTGTTATAGAGTGACCGACCTGTATTCACCAGTACTGTGCCTCAGTGTTATAGAGTGACCGACCTGTATTCACCAGTACTGTGCCTCAGTGTTATAGAGTGACCGACCTGTATTCACCAGTACTGTGCCTCAGTGTTATAGAGTGACCGACCTGTATTCACCAGTACTGTGCCTCCTGTTAGACAGCGACAGACCTGTTCCCACCAGTACTGCACCCCAGTGTTAGACAGCGACAGACCTGTCCCCACCAGTACTGTACCCCAGTGTTATACAGTGACAGACCTGTTCCCACCAGTACTGCACCCCTGTGTTAGACAGCGACAGACCTGTTCCCACCAGTACTGCACCCCTGTGTTAGACAGCGACAGACCTGTCCCCACCAGTACTGTACCCCAGTGTTATAAAGTGACAGACCTGTCCCCACCAGTACTGTACCCCAGTGTTACACAGTGACAGACCTGTCCCCACCAGTACTGTACCCCAGTGTTATACAGTGACAGATCCATCCCCACTAGTACCGTACCCCACTGTTATACAGTGACAGACTTGTCCCCACCAGTACTGTACTCCAGTGTTACACAGGGACAGACCTGTATTCACCAGTACTGTACCCCAGTGTAATACAGTGACAGACCTGTCCCCACCAGTACTGTACTCCAGTGTTACACAGTGACAAACCTGTCCTCACCAGTACTGTACCCCAGTGTAATACAGTGACAGACCTGTCCCCACCAGTACTGTACCCCAGTGTTATACAGTGACAGAACCATCCCCACTAGTACTGTACCCCACTGTTATACAGTGACAGACCCATCCCCACCAGTACTGTACCCCAGTGTTATACAGTGACAGACCCGTCCCCACTAGTACTGCACCCCAGTGTTATACAGCGACAGACTTGTCCTCACCAGTACTGTACCCCAGTGTTATACAGTGACAGACCTGCCCCACCAGTACTGTACCCCAGTGTTATACAGTGACAGACCTGTCCCCACCAATACTGTACCCCAGTGTTATACAGTGACAGACCTGTCCCCACCAGTACCTGTACCCCAGTGTTATACAGCGACAGACCTGTCCCCACCAGTACTGTACCCCAGTGTTACACAGTGACAGACCTGTCCTCACCAGTACTGTACCCCAGTGTTATACAGCGACAGACCTGTCCTCACCAGTACTGTACCCCAGTGTTATACAGCGACAGACCTGTCCTCACCAGTACTGTACCCCAGTGTTACACATTGACAGACCTGTCCCCACCAGTACTGTACCCCAGTGTTACACAGTGACAGACCTGTCCCCACCAGTACTGTACCCCAGTGTTATACAGCGACAGACCTGTATTCACCAGTACTGTACCCCAGTGTTACACAGTGACAGACCTGTCCCCACTAGTACTGTACCCCAGTGTTATACAGTGACAGACCTGTATTCACCAGTACTATACCTCAGTGTTACACAGTGACAGACGTGTCCCCACCAGTACTGTAGCCCAGTGTTACACAGTGACAGACCTGTCCCCACCAGTACTGTACCCCAGTGTTATACAGTGACAGACCTGTCCCCACTAGTACTGTACCCCAGTGTTATACAGTGACAGACCTGTCCCCACCAGTACTGTACCCCAGTGTTACACAGTGACAGACCTGTCCCCACCAGTACTATACCTCAGTGTTACACAGGGACAGAACTGTATTCACCAGTACTGTACCCCAGTGTTACACAGTGACAGACCTGTCCTCACCAGTACTGTACCCCAGTGTTACACTGTGACAGACCTGTCCCCACCAGTACTGTACCCCAGTGTTACACAGTGACAGACCTGTCCCCACCAGTACTGTACCCCAGTGTTATACAGTGACAGACCCATCCCCACCAGTACTGTACCCCAGTGTTATACAGCAACAGACCTGTCCTCGCCAGTACTGTACCCCAGTGTTATACAGTGACAAACCTGTCCTCACCAGTACTGTACCCCAGTGTTACACTGTGACAGACCTGTCCCCACCAGTACTGTACCCCAGTGTTACACAGTGACAGACCTGTCCCCACTAGTACTGTACCCCAGTGTTATACAGTGACAGACCTGTATTCACCAGTACTATACCTCAGTGTTACACAGTGACAGACGTGTCCCCACCAGTACTGTAGCCCAGTGTTACACAGTGACAGACCTGTCCCCACCAGTACTGTACCCCAGTGTTATACAGTGACAGACCTGTCCCCACCAGTACTGTACCCCAGTGTTACACAGTGACAGACCTGTCCCCACCAGTACTGTACCTCAGTGTTACACAGGGACAGAACTGTATTCACCAGTACTGTACCCCAGTGTTATACAGTGACAGACCTGTCCTCACCAGTACTGTACCCCAGTGTTACACTGTGACAGACCTGTCCCCACCAGTACTGTACCCCAGTGTTACACAGTGACAGACCCATCCCCACCAGTACTGTACCCCAGTGTTATACAGCAACAGACCTGTCCTCGCCAGTACTGTACCCCAGTGTTATACAGTGACAAACCTGTCCTCACCAGTACTGTACCCCAGTGTTACACTGTGACAGACCTGTCCCCACCAGTACTGTACCCCAGTGTTACACAGTGACAGACCTGTCCCCACCAGTACTGTACCCCAGTGTTATACAGTGACAGACCCATCCCCACCAGTACTGTACCCCAATGTTATCCAGTGACAGACCTGTCCCCACCAGTACTGTACCCCAGTGTTATACAGTGACAGACCTGTCCCCACCAGTACTGAACCCAGTGTTATACAGTGACAGACCCATCCCCACCAGTACTGTACCCCAGTGTTATACAGTGACAGACCCATCCCCACCAGTACTGTACCCCAGTGTTATGCAGTGACAGACCTGTCCCCACCAGTACTGTACCCCAGTGTTATGCAGTGACAGACCTGTCCCCACCAGTACTGTACCCCAGTGTTACACAGTGACAGACCTGTCCCCACCAGTACTGTACCCCAGTGTTACACAGTGACAGACCTGTCCCCACCAGTACTGTACCCCAGTGTTATACAGTGACAGACCTGTCCTCACCAGTACTGTACCCCAGTGTTATACGGTGATTGAATCTGAACACTCGTGCTGTGTTGGAAGTACTGCATCTAGACTTGTTATGCAGGATGTTTCTGACAGTTGGTGTGGACACAGATTTACTGGAATGATCCCTGAACTGGGAGGTTATTACTATCAGGAAAGACTGAACAGGCTGGGGCTCTTTTCTCCAGAACAGAGAATTCTGAGTGCTGGCCTGATGGGGTAGACATAGAGAAGATGTTCCCATTTGTGCAGGAAACCAGAAGTGAGGCCATCAATATAAGACAGTCACTAATGAATCCAATGGGGAATTCAGGAGAAACTTCTTTCCCCAGAGAGTGGTGAGAATGTGGAACTCGCTCCCACAGGGAGTGGTTGAGGAAGAATGGACTAGAAGGATATGGTGATCGGGGGAGATGAAGAGGGGTGGGAGGAGGCTCGTGTGGAGAATAGTTTCTGTGCTGTGAATTCAATATAAATCAGCATAAAACTTCACACAAGCAGTATTACTGAGAGCCGTGTGCCAGCACAGCTGTGAATTCACTCCCCTGGAATGGTCACTAGTTTGTTTAGCAATGAAGGGAAGCCTAAAATCTCTGTTCCCCCTCAGTGGCTAATCACAGAGCAGCATTGAGAGTGGAATCTTGGGGGGGGGGAAGCTGTGGCCAGTAGGATATATGGCTGAGGAGGTGGAGGCAGGCTGTATGGTAGAGCTTTGGCCTCACCCCTCCCCCTCCCCCCCTCCCCCTCCCCCTCCCCCTCTGAGAGAATAGTTTTCCAATATTCTTCATGGTGCCTGCACAGCATTCACATGACAGCTGGGGCTAGTTTTAACCCACAACTCTCTTATAAATGGAAAAAGGACTGGTTCTGCAGAATCTCCATCCCTGTAATTACATTCAATGTTTGAATCAGCTCATTATGTTTCTAATTTTACATTAACACCATTCCGGACACTTACTCTGTGACGCGACTAAAGCTGAGTTTTGCTGAACACATTAGGATATATTTTGACCTCAGATGTGCAGCTGTCCCTCTTGTCCATTTTTGGCCCTTATGATATTCCATCTGAGTTTCACATTCCCCGTTAATACAGCACTGGAAAGTTAAATGGTGTGGAAATATTTTAACAGAGGATTTAGTTTTTTTTTAAATGAGCTTTCAGTCATAGTGCTCAGGGTGCAGTTGTTAATGTTGACCAGAAACTGGTCATCAAAGGATGATTACATAGAATTTACAGCACAAAAACAGGCCATTCAGCCCAACTGCTCCGAGCCAGTGTTTATGTTCCACATGAGCCTCCTCCCACCCCTCTCCATCTCACCCTATCACCATATCCTTCTATTCCTTTCTCCCTCATGTGTTTATCCAGCTTCCTCTTAAATACATCTACACTATTCACCCCAACCACTCCCTGTGGGAGCGAGTTCCACATTCTCACCACTCTCTGGGGAAAGATGTTTCTCCTGAATTCCTGATTGGATTTATCAGTGACTGTCTTATATTGATGGCTCCTAGTTTTGTACTCACCCACAAGTGGGAGCATCTTCTCTATGTCTATCCTAACAAACCCTTTCATAATTTGAAAGACCTCTACCAGGCCAGCCCTCAGCCTTCACCTTTCTCGAGAAAAGATCCCCAGCCTGTTCAGACTTCCCTGATCGGTGTAACCGCTCAGTTCCAGTACCTTCCTAATAAATTTTTTTTGCACCTTCTCCAGTGCCTTGACATTCATTTTGTAATATGGAGAGTGGAACTGTGCTCAGTACTCCAGTGTGGTCTAACCGAGATTCTACACAGGTTTAACGTAACTTCTGTTTTTCAATTCTCAGGCTTTGGAAATGAACCCCGATGTTTTGTTTGTTTTTTATGGCCTTATTAACTTGTGTCACTACTTTTAGTGATTAGTGAATCTGCCCAAAGATCCCACTGTGTCTGTGTCTCATTTTGCGGATTGTATGATCATGAAGGGTATTCCCAGGATTTCCTAGAATACACTCCCCACAGAGGGGGGCATCCCTATTTAGCATGAAAACAGAGACTCTGCATGCTGCAGTTTATTATCTAATATGGACTGCCTGGATAATCTATAAATCGAGCAGCTTTTGGCTGCTGAATTTCAGTGTTCGATTTCAACGTATCTGCTCCCCAAATGGCTCAGTGGGTAAATCTCCTGCCCACTGTGATACTGTCCAGGAAGATCCCAGGCTCTATCTGTTCATGGATCTGGATCAGGGTTTTCAGCCCCTGCACCTGTTCTCCGTGATCCCTAGACTAGTGGCAGGGTAAAGCCAGCCAGGCTTCCATTTGATCCATGGGTCTCTAGACTCGGACACAGGTGTGCACGCAGGAAGAGCAGTCACACAGAGGAGGTCACAAGAGGGGTCTGGAAAATGGGGGCAGCCACTTCAGGATGGCTCCCTGACGCATTCCTCCCACCAGGGAATTTCCCCATGGAAGTGGGCAGCCAATAAAGATGTTTAAGGCCAGAATTAGGGACCATTTTGCAGCCTGCATTCAGCCGCCAGTGTGCTGGCCCCCCCACCACATGCAGAGACCACCATCTCAATGGAGGCAGCCTCCCTGTAGCAGGAAATCCAGCTCGTTTCAGGTCTGTGACCTTTTATCAGAACTGGGAAAAGTTAGAAATGTAATAGGTTTTAAGCAAGTGAAGGGGGGGGGGGGGCGGAATGGGAAGAAGAACAAAATGGTAGGTCTGTGATAGGGTGCAGGGCAGGAGAGAGTAAATGACAAAAGAGTTGGTGGTACAAGACCAAAGGGAGGGGTAATAGGGCAAGTAAAAAAACAAAAGATGTGTCTCGAGGAGGTGCGAATGGCAGAATGATGAACAGCTGCTGTCTGAAAGCAAAAGCAAGAGAAAAATTTAGAGTAAAACTGAAACCAGCCAAGAAGAAGGAAACTAAATAGGGACAGGGGTATAAATGCAAGCTATTGTTGTTTGAACTTTTGCCGACTGTGTTGGTCAGAGGGTTTGTGGTGATGGACTGAGGGAGGCCTCCAGTGTCTGCTACCAGAACAGACAGTGGACACTGGTGCTCAGGCAATGGGAGGTTGAAGCAGTGTGTGTAACCTTATCCCTTGTCTCACAGTTTAATAACATAACTCCTTTCAAACCACAACAGGAGCTGATAATTTCTATGATGCAATCGAAGACATGATTGGCTACAGGCCAGGGATTTGGATGAAGTGGAGCTGGACAGTGATCACTCCACTACTGTGCATGGTGAGTCCAGCAACTCAATCCTTCACTGATCAATCGCCTGAAAGCAGTGCCAGAAAGAAAGATGGAACTTGCATTTTGATAGTGTCTTTCCCGTCCTCAGCATGTTCCAAAGCGTTTTACAGCTAATGAAGTACTTTTGAAGTGTAGTCACTACTGTAACATAAGAAACGCAACAGCCAATTGGCACATAGCAAGATCCAACAGACAGCATTGTGAAAAGAAGCAGATCATCTGTTTATGTGATGTTGGTTAAGGGATAAATACTGAGCAGGACACCGGGGAGAACTCCCCTGCTCATCTTCCAAATAGGGTCATGGGATCTTTTACATTCACTGAGGAGGCAGACGGGGCCTTGGTTTAACATCTCATCCGAAAGACGGCACCTCTGACGGTGCAGCACTGCCTCCGTACCGCACTGTGTGAGTGTCAGCTTTGATTTTTATGCTGAAGCCCTGAAGTGGGACTCGAGCTCTGGGTGTTAAACCAGGCCAGATTGCTGGTCCCATAAGAAATGAATTTGGATCCATTTCAATCCAGTTTTGAGTTAATGTTGGCTTCGCAACACAACATGACTCACTTTTGCCCAGAAACTACCTCATCACTGGAAATAGTTTACATCGAGGCAGCCGAGGGGCTTCCCTAGACTGAGGTTCAGACACAGTAAAGGAGCTTTACTCTGTATCTAACCCCCGTACTGTACCTGCGCTGGGAGTGTTTGATGGGGACAGTGTAGAGGTAGATTTACTTTGTTTCTACCCCGTGCTGTTCCTGCCTGGATGGATTAATAGTAGCATTTCTCACTTACAAGCATACGAGCAGAAGTAGGCCATTCGGCCCTTCGAGCCTGCTCGCCATTCAGTAAGATCATGGCTGATCTGTTTGTGTCTCGAATTCCACACTCCCATCTACTCCCGGTAACCTTTGATTCCCTTGCCTAACAAGAATCTATCCACCTCCGCCTTAAAAATATTTAATGACCCCGCCTCCACCACCTTCTGAGACAGAGAGTTCCAAAGTCACACAACCCTCAGAGAGAAAAAATTTCTCCTCATCTTTGTCCTAAATGGGCGACCCCTAATTTTAAAACTGTTTCCCCTAGTTCTGGACTCCCCCACAAGAGGAAACATCCTTTCCACATCCACCTTGTCAAGACCGTTCAGGATCTTATAAACTTCAATCAAGTCTCCCCTCACTCTTCTAAACTCCAGTGAAAACATGCCCAGTCTGTCCAACCTTTCCTCATAAGACAACCCGCTCATTCCAGATAGTAAACCTCCTCTGAACCTCCTCCAATGCATTTACGTCCTTCCTTAAATAAGGAGACCAAAACTGCATACAGTATTCGAGATGTGGTCTCAAATATACAATATGACTCTTTTGATTAAGGATTACCCTCCTTGTGCTGGTACTGGTGAACTGGCCCAATTCTTTAGGCTGTTTATAAGCAAATCATTTTAAAGCTGTTGGGACTGTTAAAATAGTCAACAAAGAGATTTTTGTTCTGTTATTCATTCTCGGTATGTGTTCATCACTGGCAAGGCTGGCATTTGTTGCCCAATTACAACTGAGTGGCTTGCCAGAACTTCTAAAAATCAATCATGCTGGTGTGGGACTGGAGTTACATGTTGGTCCAGACTGGGTAAGGACATTAGTGAACCAATTGGGTTTTTACAACAACCCAATAAGCTTTGCGATACTAGATTTTAATTTCCATATTTTACTTTTAACTGAGCTGAAGTTCTCAAACTGTCACGGTGGGATTTTTTAACTCATGTTCTCCTAGAAGCTTTTCAGCACAAAAGGAGGCCATTCAGCCCATCGTGTCTGTGCCGGCTCTTTGAAAGAGCTATCCAATTAGTCCCACTCCCCTTGTCTTTCCCCATAGCCGTGTAAATTTTTCCCCTTCAAGTATTTCTCCAATTCCCTTTTGAAAGTTACTATTGAATCTGCTTCCACCGCCCTTTCAGGCAGCGCGTTCCAGATCACAACAACTCACTGTGTAAAAGAAATTCTCCTCGTCTCCCCTCTGGTTCTTTTGCCGATTATCTCGAATCTGTGTCCTCTGGTTAATCATCAATTCAGGGAGCTAAATACTGCACTGCTGTAGCCCAGGGCTCATACCCTTATATCAGGAATCCAAGAACGTGCCCATTCAGACCCAAACTTTCTGATCTCCAGAATGGAGAGCTGATGGGGTGGAGCAGTTTGATGGCATGTGGTTAACTTAGATCCATTGCCTAGCGATTGTTGACTTGGTAACACCAGAGTGTTTTTAACAAACTGTTCTTTTGCTCTTTCCCATGTAGGCCTGTTTTATCTTCTCCCTTGCCAAGTACACACCACTGACCTACAACAAAATATACAAGTACCCTGACTGGGCAGAAGGATTGGGCTGGATGTTGGCTCTTTCCTCCATGATATGCATCCCACTGGTAGTGGTTGTCAAGATTATTCATTCAGATGGGCCAATAATTGAGGTAAGCTTTTAATGGATGCTAGATTTTTATTCCCTGAGGACAAGGTTCCCACCTGGTGATAGAATGGAACCCAATGGAAACATCTTTTGGGATTTTAGAATTGTATAGAATCTGCAGCACAGAAACAGGCCATTCGGCCCCACTGGTCTATGCTGTTGTTTATGTTTCATTAGAGCCTCCCCTCACCCCGACTAATCTAATCCTATTAATATATTCTTCTAAAGATACAAACATACAAAAATGATTGCCATAAAAAGACTATCTGGTCCATCAAGCCTGTCCCACACTTCATAATGGCTGGGGCATCCCACAATCTTACAGCACAGAAGGAGGCCATTCAGCCTATTGTGCTTGTGCTAGCTCTTTGAAGGGGCTATCCAATTAGTCCCACTCTCCCTGCTCTTTCCCCATAACAGTGCAAAGGTTTTCCTTTTAAGTATTTATCCAATTCCCTTTTGAAAGTTACTATTGAATCTGCTTCCACCGCCCTGTCAGGCAGCGCGTTCCAGATCACAACAACTCACTGTGTAAAAAACAATCTCCTCATCTCCCCTGTGATTCTTTTGCGAATTATTTTAAATCTGTGTCCTCTGGTTACCGACCCTCCTGCCACTGGAAACAGTTTATTAAAACTATGCATGCTTTTGAACACCTCTGTTGTGACTAAACATCCGTCATCCAGCCTCCCCCTCACCAATAAACACCACCTCCCCCACTGCCCCTATGTAATCTCCTGGGAGAGGCAAATAATGGAAAAACATTCCTTTCCAACCCCTTCAGGTGATCAAAACCAGTCCAGGAGATCCCACAGATATAGAGTTATCCATAAAAACACTTAGCTTCTATATGGTAAAAGCAAAATACTGCGGATGCTGGAAATCTGAAATAAAAACAAGAAATGCTGGAAGTACTCAGCAGGTCTGGCAGCATCTGTGGAGAGAGAAGCAGAGTTAACGTTTCAGGTCAGTGACCTGCTGAGTATTTGCAGCACTTTCTTAGCCTCTATATGATGTGTCCTCTGCCCCAGTGAGGAACCAGTCCAGCTCCCTGTTGAAGGCAGAGTTGACACTTTCCAGAGGCCCACTACTGTCTGGGGAAAGGAGACCCTCCCAACATCTGGGCCCAGATCTATGCTCAGATAGCGTTCATTGTGGGAATGTCTGAGGTCATCCATTTCGGACCTCAGAAAGACAGATCAGAGTATTCACTAAATGATGAGAAGTGAGGGACTGTTGGTGTGCAGAAAGATTTCGGGATTTAGGTTCAGAAATCAGTAAAGGCTAGTGAACATGTACGAACAATAATTTAAAAGACTAATGGAATGTTGGCCTTTATCTCAAAAGGGCCGCTGTACAAAGGATTGGAAGTTATCTTATAGCTATTTGGAGCTGTAACTAGGCTCCACTTGGGATGCTGTGTTCAGGGAGATTTTTTTCTGCATCCTATGCACGAAAGAAAGAAATTGCATTTGTGTAGTACCTTTCAGATTGTATAATTCCATACTTATGTCACCAACACTCTTGAATATGGAAGCTTAAGGGGTGATCTAATTGAGATGTTTAAGATGATTAAAGGAGTTGATCGGGTCGATAGAGAGGAACTATTTCCTCTGGTTGGGGGAGTCCAGAACAAGGGGGCAGAACCTTAAAACTGGATTCGGGCCGTTCAGGGGTGATGTCAGGAAGCACTTCTTCACACAAAGGGGAGTGGGAATCTGGAACTCTCTCCCCCAAAAAGCTGTTGAGGCTGGGGGTCAGTTGAAAATTTTGAAACTGAGATTGACAGATTTTCATTAGTTAAAGGGGATTAAAGGGATATGGAACCAGTGCTCGGAGATGAGGTTAAGATGCAGATTAACCATGATCTAATTGAACGGTGGGACAGTCTGGAGGGGCTGAATAGGAAACATAGGAGCAGGAGTAGGCCATTCAGCCCATCGAGCCCGCCCCACCATTCAATATGATCATGGCTGATCATCCACTTCAATGCCTTTTCCCACACTATCCTCAGATCCCCTTATGTGATTGATATTTAGAAATCTGTCAATCTCTACTTTAAACATATTCAATGACTGAGCTTCCACAGCCCTCTGGAGTAGAGAATTCTAAAGATTCACAACCCTCTGAGTAAAGACATTTCTCCTCATCTCGGTCCTAAGTGGCTTCCCCCTTGTTTTGAAATTGTGTCCCCTGGTTCTAGACTCCCCAACCAGGGGAAACATCTTACTTGCATCTACCCTGTCTATCCCTTTAAGTATTTTGTAGGTTTCAATGAGATCACCTCTCATTCTTCGAAACCCTAGAGAATACAGGCCCAGTTTCCCCAATCTCTCTTCATAGAACAGTCCCACCATCCCGGGAACAAGACTGGTGAATCTTCGTTGCACTCCCTCTATGGCAATAATATCCCTCCTAAGGTAAGGGGACAAAAAATGCGCACAGTACTGCAGGTGCGGTCCAACTAAGGTTCTATACAATTGAAGCAAGACTTCACTACTCCTGTACTCAAATCCTCCTGCAATAGAAGCTAACAAACCATTGGCCTTCTTAATTACTTGCTGCCTCCTCCTGTTCCTATGTGCTGTGAACTTGTCTGTCTTTTGTTGTTATCAGTTCTAATCCTCCTGCCTCTCTGTTCTCCCTCCTCCAGCGGATAAAGATGCTTACTGCACCCAAGGGAGAAGGAAGGAAACCAAAAGACCTAGCTTTGGATGCTGAGGCCACAGTTCCACTCAGTCCCAATGGGACTGCAGGAAATGATGTAGGAAAACCCACACAGATAATAATAGAGACTGCTATGTAAGCTCTCTATGAGAGACTAAAATTGTGCTTTTTTTTTTGCCATAAACTCTAGCCTTTCTAGGACCAGATACCCCGCCCATTCACAAAAGCAGTGCTCACTCTAGACCCTAGGTCTGAACTCAATGGCTAATTCTTCAGTGGTCACAGTAAATAAAACAATGGAAGCAACTAACCTGCGTATCTTGTTCAAGCAATCACTAGCAAGTGTTTCAAACACTGTTCACTCCAATCTGAAGGCTAGATCTTGCTTTCTAAACTGTGTGAGAAGACGTTGGGTGTCTTTCCAACATTAAGGTGATCCTGCTCAATTCCCCTCTTCCCCCTCTTGTTCCCCCTCATAAACTTCAACGCATTATTCTGATGTACAGATCTTCAAGAGCTGGTAGCAGGTCGAGGCGGCCCGATTGCCTCAGTGATGTGATAGGGAGATGAAGCATCGGGCCCCCGATACCACCTCCCTACGTTTTTTTTTAATTTTTGGGGGTGAAATATTCAAGGAACAGGAATTCAGTTCAAAACACTGTTGCATTAGAGGTGTCTGCTCCCCTCCTTCTCCCCTTCCCGTCCTCCCACCTCTCCCCTCTACTCACTGTTCCCCCCCCCAGCCCCTCCACTCTCCCCCTGCCCCTTCCCCTCCTCCCACTCTCCCCTCCACTCACTGTTCCCCCCCACCCGCTCCACTCTCCCCCTGCCCCTTCCCCTCCCCTCCCTCTCCCCTTCCCCTCCTCCCACCTCTCCCCTCCATCCACTGTTTCCCCCCCACCCCATCCTCTCTCCCCCTGCCCCTTCCCTCCCTCTCCCAGCTGTCAAGGGGAGGGGCCTCACCCACGACGCACTGGACCAAACCACCCATTATTAGTGTAGTCCCATTGCAGAGAGGTGCACTGGGGTTTTAGCAACAGGGGCTGTTTTATGAATGACTTGCAGTTGATAGATTTACAAAAAACTTTAAAAAAAATATGTTGCACAATGTTTTAAGTTTTTTTGTGTGCGTGTGTGTGTGCGTGCGTGCGTGGTGAAAGAAATAATTTGACATTGTACCTGTGGCTTTTTTTAACTACACTCATTGTGTATATAACAATACTGATTTCAGTATCAATGTTGTAGGGCATCCAATGAAGATTTTCTAACCCTTGTTCTTTTTTTGTATGAAGCCTATTTTTCAATCTGTAATACCCTTGTTATCGGCTTTATCATTCTGTTGCGATGTGTTGTAGATGTTGCAGCACACACAGTGCTTCTAGTCTGTATCACTGGATATACAAGTCAGGATAGAGTTAAGACACCCTCAGTCTCTCTCTCTCTCTCGCTCTCTCGTACACACTGCATTTGTTGTAACAACGGGTTTAATAGTTCTGCAGATTGAGCTCATCCCACTCAAATCATTGGCCGGTATCCAAACATTTATTTTATTTTTGTTTTAAATTACTTGTCTGTGCAGAACAGAAAGTGGGTGGATGAGAGTACGTGTATTGGTTCCATCCTGACACCTAGTTAAAATTACCAAATTGTTCCTGCCCCTCCCCCGACTCCCACAGTCTCCCCCCCAACACCCCGTCTAACAGTAATCCGGACAGAAGGGAATGGCTTTTGAGGTTTAATATTAGAAGGTGAGTCTTTGGACAGTGGGAGCTGATTTTGTCTTTTGGACAACAGTGATCACCAATTAAACCCATTGGTTCTGGCCCCTTCCACACTCTCACAATCTCTACTTAACGACTCAAAGAGTAAACCCACCCCCACCTTCTTGAGGAGCAACTAGGGATGGGGAGTGAATGCCAGCCTTGCCAATGACACCCTCACCCCGAGAGCATGCTTTTAAAAAACAGCCAACTGTTCTCCTGAGAGGGAGGTTCACGGCTAACACCCGCGGATTCGCCTCAAGAGAATCGAGCAAAACTTCCAAAACATTCATTCATCTTCGCATCCACGTTAGACCGTCAGACAGGCTAGCCCCACTTTGCAGACCAGCCCAGGGTGCCTGTTGGTCATCTGGTTAATACAGCCCTGCTACAGCTCATTCTGTGCACTGGCTGAAGATGGAATACACCCCTTCCCCTTCTCCAGTTGCCTCCAAACATGAATCTCCATTCCTAACCTATTAGCTGAATGAGTTCAGCCCTGCTGCCCTTACCTAATTTGACCTACATGTGACTCCAGACCCACAACAATGTGGTTGCCTCTTAACTGCCCTCTGAAATGGCCTAGCAAGTCCCTCAGTTATATTAAAGAAGGCAGCTCACCACCACCTTCTCAAGCACAATTAGAGAAGGGCAACTGCAGTGACGCTGACATCCCAAGAATGTATGAAAATAAAGTTATCCAGTCATTCTGGGACGGTTATTGAAAGCAATGCCATAACCCTCTGGGATATCACACCGAGACGCACCCAATTTTGCTCTCACCTCCATCCTTCACCAACACAACCTGTCCACACCCTCCAGTATTGCATGCAGCTGATACACAAGCTGTCTAGACACAGCCAGAATGAATATTATCAATTTTTGTTAACGAGCAACCAAAGTGAGGGGTCACAGTGCACGATAATACCAAGGCTGGCAGTGGTGCCGGGGGGAGTGGAGGAGGACGAGGAGGAGTCTTTATGACTGGTTTGCTGCATTGCTTTAGTCTGGAGATTGTAGGAGGGAAGAGGAACTGCAGAGACAAAGGAGAGCATATTCTTCCTGATTGACTTTCATTTCATTTCAGTCCCAGTGAACAGAGCATAAATATTTCACACCACCACGAGTTATATTCTGCTCAAGTCCTCAGACTCCAGGCTAAGCACAAGGTGGGGCTGTGGCTACTCATCTTGTAATATTGGGTCATTTTGGCAGTTAGATCAGTGAGACAGTGGGGAGTCTGCCTCAGAGCTCCAGTTGTTTATATTAACACTGTCAAACTGACAAGTGAATGATTAAACAGACAGGATTCCGCAGTTGTGAGCAGTGAGTTAGCTAAAAAGTGAAGACAACTCTGATAACGAAATGATGTGTTTCTTCATTTTCTTCCGACACATCTGTTTATAAGTTCTAAAACTATCACAGATGGGGGATGGGGAAGGAAGGCGATTTGACTGGGTGTGTTGGGAGGTCATGTGATAAAATCTCCAGGAATACCAACCAATCAGGGTTGCCGATCCCAGTGAGCCTGGAAGAGGGGGAGGAGGGGCCCTCCTGATCCCGATCCCAATCCCTCTCCATCGTCATAGGGTGTTGACTGCCAGAGATTCCCACCAACTCCTACCCCACCTCAGGCTCATTCCATGATCTCACGCACCTGAGTTCACTCCAACCCTGACTCCCGCGTTTAATAACACAGCATGACTCTGACCTCTACATATCTCTGCACTCCATGCATTCATCTTTGCACAGCTGAATCAGCTTCAGAGAACATTTCACAAGGGCACGAGAAAGTATTAAAAACTATTTTTGACTTGGGTTTTTTTTTAGTTTGACCGCTTGTAAAAATATGTTACTTTCAGAGGGTTAAATATGGATTACCAAACCAAGTTTGCTCAGCACACACATTGGGTCATAACACCAACATGTCCGGGTGAAATCTCTTACAGTGAAAATCCCCTCCCCAGTAATTCTCTTGGGCACAGAGTGGTCAGACATCTGGAAGATCTTTTGTTGGTGGACTATAGTTTTCTCTGTCGACCTTGAGTGGGTTTCGGGTCTGGAGATGGGCATTGAGGACCTGATAGATTAAAGGGTCAATGCAGGAGCAAGTGGAAATTTGCTGGGAGATGGTGAGGAGCGGGCATTGATCCAGCTCACAGTTGGTGTGAACAGGGTACCATTCAGATCCACGCACAGAGAGAGAGAGAGAGAGAGAGAGAAGGTATTTGCATACTATGGAAATTGCACTGGCATCAACCTCATGGGGAAGTCGGGCTGTATGTGGCCCTAGTGCAGCAGCACTACACTGAACTGTACAGTGTTATAAAGGAATTGGCTGCTTTGATTAATGTTTAAGGTGACGTACAAGTGTATTAACAGAAGATACATCGTCTTGTGGTGCTGCAGTGTTTTATATTTGGGCTCATTGACCTGAAAATCCTGACTGACACTGGCAATGTAAATCTGATTCACGCAGAAAGAATTCCCCCAGAAACTGTTGACTTATTCCTCCATCTGTAAATATTGACCAGCCCAGAACTTCACTGTCACATTTTATCATTACTCTGGTTTTTTTGTGTCAAAACTTTGCATCATGAACGTAGATATTAAACTACACTATTAATAGTGAATAAGCTTTTAAAAAAATGTGTATTTTTTTTATTTTTAAAACATTGAGAAGGTGTGAGTCTCCTAATTCGACATGTACAGACAGGTAATTCTATTCTTTTGTAGATTTGTTTTGATTTAGTTGGCAGGAACTTTCACCCCTGACCCTCCAGCCTTTGGCCCACAATAAGGCTTGAAATGAGAGTGTGGGGGAGGGAGATGAGGACCGGGTGCCCTCCCTCATCAACTCAACATTTGAAATTCACACTGTCACTGAGGGAGTGACCCTCTTTTTCTCTCCCCTTCTCCCCCTTTCCCCTTCCCTCCCCTTATCTAACTCTCTTTCTCCCTCCCCTTCCCTCACTCTCTCCCCCCCTTCCCTCTCTCTCTCTCCCCTCTCTTAAAGTGGAAGAAGAGTTTCCAATGAGTGTGTTAGGGGAGGGAGAGGAAACATTCTTTAATTTTCCCCCTCGTGTTGTTAATGGGCAAGGCTGAGTGATTCCTGTTCATTCCTCTCTGATCCTGACCATTTGTGCTGTTGTGGAGTGAGGTTAGCCCTTCCATTATTAGCAGTTTGCGGTTTTTTTAGAAGGAAAGAAAAGATATAAAAGATATGTATTTATATTATACCGTATATTCACGTGTCCTGTGCTTTCTTAGGTGATGGTTCGAGACTTGTATTAGACATTTTGACCTTGTACCGTGTGGAAAAATAAAACGAGTAAAAAAAAATTAATAAATGTTTACAGTTTTCACTGAAGGTTCTGGTTCGTTTCTTACTCGTCAGGTAACTTCAGCCATGGCTCAGACAGTAACACACTCCCCCCTCACCTCCATTATGGGTTCACATCCCAGTGTCAGAGGGTCAGTACTGAGGGAGTGCTGCACTGTCGGAGGCTCAGTACTGACGGAGTGCTGCACTGTCAGAGGGTCAGTACTGAGGGAGTGCTGCACTGTCGGAGGCTCAGTACTGACGGAGTGCTGCACTGTCAGAGGGTCAGTACTGAGGGAGTGTTGCACTGTTGGAGGGTCAGTACTGACGGAGTGTTGCACTGTCTGAGGGTCAGTACTGAGGGAGTGTTGCACTGTCGGAGGCTCAGGATTGAGGGAGTGTTGCACTGTCTGAGGGTCAGTACTGACAGAGTGCTGCACTGTCAGAGGGTCAGTACTGATGGAGTGTTGCACTGTTGGAGGGTCAGTACTGAGGGAGTGCTGCACTGTCGGAGGGTCAGTACTGAAGGAGTGCTACACTGTCGGAGGCTCAGTACTGACGGAGTGCTGCACTGAGAGGGTCAGTACTGAGGGAGTGTTGCACTGTTGGAGGGTCAGTACTGAGAGAGTGTTGCACTGTCTGAGGGTCAGTACTGAGGGAGTGCTGCACTGACAGAGGGTCAGTACTGAGGGAGTGTTGCACTGTTGGAGGGTCAGTACTGAGAGAGTGTTGCACTGTCTGAGGGTCAGTACTGAGGGAGTGCTGCACTGACAGAGGGTCAGTACTGAGGGAGTGTTGCACTGTTGGAGGGTCAGTACTGAGAGGGTCTTGCACTGTCTGAGGGTCAGTACTGAGGGAGTGCTGCACTGTAAGAGGGTCAGGACTGAGGGAGTGCTGCACAGTCGGAGGCTCAGTACTGAGGGAGTGCTGCACTGTCGGAGGGTCAGTACTGAAGGAGTGCTATACTGTCGGAGGCTCAGTACTGAGGGAGTGCTGCACTGACGGAGGGTCAGTACTGAGGGAGTGTTGCACTGTTGGAGGGTCAGTACTGAGGGAGTGTTGCACTGTCAGAGGGTCAGTACTGAGGGAGTGTTGCACTGTTGGAGGGTCAGTTCTGAGGGAGTGCTGCACTGTCTGAGGGTCAGTACTGAGGGAGTGCTGCACTGTCTGAGGGTCAGTACTGAGGGAGTGCTGCACTGTTGGAGGGTCAGTTCTGAGGGAGTGCTGCACTCTCTGAGGGTCAGTACTGAGGGAGTGCTGCACTGTCTGAGGGTCAGTACTGAGGGAGTGCTGCACTGTCGGAGGGTCAGTACTGAGGGAGTGTTGCACTGTTGGAGGGTCAGTTCTGAGGGAGTGCTGCACTCTCTGAGGGTCAGTACTGAGGGAGTGCTGCACTGTCTGAGGGTCAGTACTGAGGGAGTGCTGCACTGTCGGAGGGTCAGTACTGAGGGAGTGTTGCACTGTTGGAGGGTCAGTACTGAGGGATTGCAGCACTTTTGGAGGGTCATTACTGAGGGAGTGCTGCACTGTTGGAGGGTCAGTACTGAGGGATTGCTGCACTGTTGGAGGGTCATTACTGAGGGAGTGCTACACTGTCGGAGGGTCAGTACTGAAGGAGTGCTGCACTGTCGGAGGCTCAGTACTGAGGGAGTGCTGCACTGTCTGAGGGTCAGTACTGAGGGAGTGCTGCACTGTCGGAGGATCAGTACTGAGGGAGTGTTGCACTGTTGGAGGGTCAGTACTGAGGGATTGCTGCACTGTTGGAGGGTCAGTACTGAGGGAGTGTTGCACTGTCTGAGGGTCAGTACTGAGGGATTGCTGCACTGTTGGAGGGTCATTACTGAGGGAGTGCTACACTGTCGGAGGGTCAGGACTGAAGGAGTGCAGCACTGTCGGAGGCTCAGTACTGAGGGAGTGCTGCACTGACGGAGGGTCAGTACTGAGGGAGTGTTGCACTGTTGGAGGGTCAGTATTGAGGGAGTGTTGCATTGTTGGCGGGTCAGTACTGAGGGAGTGCTGCACTGTTGGTCAGTACTGAGGGATTGCTGCACTGTCGGAGGGTCAGTACTGAGAGAGTGTTGCCCTGTCGGAGGGTCAGTACTGAGGGAGTGTTGCACTGTCGGAGGCTCAGTACAGATGGAGTGCTGCACTGTCGGAGGGTCAGTACTGAGGGAGTGTTGCACTGTTGGAGGGTCAGTACTGAGGGATTGCTGCACTGTTGGAGGGTCAGTACTGAGGGATTGCTGCACTGTTGGAGGATCATTACTGAGGGAGTGTTGCACTGTCTGAGGGTCAGTACTGGGGGAGTGCTGCACTGTTGGAGGGTCAGTACTGAGGGAGTGTCGTATTGTTGGAGGGTCATTACTGAGGGAGTGTTGCATTGTTGGCGGGTCAGTACTGAGGGATTGCTGCACTGTCGGAGGGTCAGTACTGAGGGAGTGTTGCACTGTCTGAGGGTCAGTACTGAGGGAGTGCTGCACTGTTGGTGGGTCAGTACTGAGGGAGTGTTGCATTGTTGGCGGGTCAGTACTGAGGGATTGCTGCACTGTCGGAGGGTCAGTACTGAGGGAGTGCTGCACTGTTGGAGGGTCAGTACTGAGGGAGTGTTGCATTGTTGGCGGGTCAGTACTGAGGGAGTGTTGCATTGTTGGCGGATCAGTACTGAGGGAGTGCTGCATTGTCAGAGGGTCAGTACTGAGGGAGTGCTGCACTGTCGGAGGGTCAGTACTGAGAGGGTCTTGCACTGTCTGAGGGTCAGTACTGAGGGAGTGCTGCACTGTAAGAGGGTCAGGACTGAGGGAGTGCTGCACAGTCGGAGGCTCAGTACTGAGGGAGTGCTGCACTGTCGGAGGGTCAGTACTGAAGGAGTGCTATACTGTCGGAGGCTCAGTACTGAGGGAGTGCTGCACTGACGGAGGGTCAGTACTGAGGGAGTGTTGCACTGTTGGAGGGTCAGTACTGAGGGAGTGTTGCACTGTCAGAGGGTCAGTACTGAGGGAGTGTTGCACTGTCAGAGGGTCAGTACTGAGGGAGTGTTGCACTGTTGGAGGGTCAGTTCTGAGGGAGTGCTGCACTGTCTGAGGGTCAGTACTGAGGGAGTGCTGCACTGTCTGAGGGTCAGTACTGAGGGAGTGCTGCACTGTCGGAGGGTCAGTACTGAGGGAGTGTTGCACTGTTGGAGGGTCAGTTCTGAGGGAGTGCTGCACTCTCTGAGGGTCAGTACTGAGGGAGTGCTGCACTGTCTGAGGGTCAGTACTGAGGGAGTGCTGCACTGTCGGAGGGTCAGTACTGAGGGAGTGTTGCACTGTTGGAGGGTCAGTTCTGAGGGAGTGCTGCACTCTCTGAGGGTCAGTACTGAGGGAGTGCTGCACTGTCTGAGGGTCAGTACTGAGGGAGTGCTGCACTGTCGGAGGGCCAGTACTGAGGGAGTGTTGCACTGTTGGAGGGTCAGTACTGAGGGATTGCAGCACTTTTGGAGGGTCATTACTGAGGGAGTGCTGCACTGTTGGAGGGTCAGTACTGAGGGATTGCTGCACTGTTGGAGGGTCATTACTGAGGGAGTGCTACACTGTCGGAGGGTCAGTACTGAAGGAGTGCTGCACTATCGGAGGCTCAGTACTGAGGGAGTGCTGCACTGTCTGAGGGTCAGTACTGAGGGAGTGCTGCACTGTCGGAGGATCAGTACTGAGGGAGTGTTGCACTGTTGGAGGGTCAGTACTGAGGGATTGCTGCACTGTTGGAGGGTCAGTACTGAGGGAGTGTTGCACTGTCTGAGGGTCAGTACTGAGGGATTGCTGCACTGTTGGAGGGTCATTACTGAGGGAGTGCTACACTGTCGGAGGGTCAGTACTGAAGGAGTGCAGCACTGTCGGAGGCTCAGTACTGAGGGAGTGCTGCACTGACGGAGGGTCAGTACTGAGGGAGTGTTGCACTGTTGGAGGGTCAGTATTGAGGGAGTGTTGCATTGTTGGCGGGTCAGTACTGAGGGAGTGCTGCACTGTTGGTCAGTACTGAGGGATTGCTGCACTGTCGGAGGGTCAGTACTGAGAGAGTGTTGCCCTGTCGGTCAGTACTGAGGGAGTGTTGCACTGTCGGAGGCTCAGTACAGATGGAGTGCTGCACTGTCGGAGGGTCAGTACTGAGGGAGTGTTGCACTGTTGGAGGGTCAGTACTGAGGGATTGCTGCACTGTTGGAGGGTCAGTACTGAGGGATTGCTGCACTGTTGGAGGATCATTACTGAGGGAGTGTTGCACTGTCTGAGGGTCAGTACTGGGGGAGTGCTGCACTGTTGGAGGGTCAGTACTGAGGGAGTGTCGTATTGTTGGAGGGTCATTACTGAGGGAGTGTTGCATTGTTGGCGGGTCAGTACTGAGGGATTGCTGCACTGTCGGAGGGTCAGTACTGAGGGAGTGTTGCACTGTCTGAGGGTCAGTACTGAGGGAGTGCTGCACTGTTGGTGGGTCAGTACTGAGGGAGTGTTGCATTGTTGGCGGGTCAGTACTGAGGGATTGCTGCACTGTCGGAGGGTCAGTACTGAGGGAGTGCTGCACTGTTGGAGGGTCAGTACTGAGGGAGTGTTGCATTGTTGGCGGGTCAGTACTGAGGGAGTGTTGCATTGTTGGCGGATCAGTACTGAGGGAGTGCTGCATTGTCAGAGGGTCAGTACTGAGGGAGTGCTGCACTGTCGGAGGCTCAGTACTGAGGGAGTGCTGCACTGTCAGAGGGTCAGTACTGAGGGAGTGCTGCACTGTCAGAGGGTCAGTACTGAGGGAGTGCTGCACTGTCAGAGGGTCAGTACTGAGGGAGTGTTGCACTGTCTGAGGGTCAGTACTGAGGGAGTGTTGCACTGTCGGAGGGTCAGTACTGATGGAGTGTTGCACTGTCAGAGGGTCAGCACAGAGGGAGTGCTGCACTGTCAGAGGGTCAGTACTGAGGGAGTGTTGCACTGTCGGAGGGTCAGTACTGAGGGAGTGCTGCACTGTCAGAGGGTCAGTACTGAGGGAGTGCTGCACTATCAGAGGGTCAGTACTGAGGGAGTGCTGCACTGTCAGAGGGACAGTACTGAGGGAGTGCTGCACTATCAGAGGGTCAGTACTGATGGAGTGTTGCACTGTCGGAGGGTCAGTACTGATGGAGTGATGCACTGTCAGAGGGTCAGTACTGAGGGAGTGCTGCACTATCAGAGGGTCAGTACTGAGGGAGTGATGCACTGTCAGAGGGTCAGTACTGAGGGAGTGATGCACTGTCAGAGGGTCAGTACTGAGGGAGTGCTGCACTATCAGAGGGTCAGTACTGAGGGAGTGCTGCACTATCAGAGGGTCAGTACTGAGGGAGTGATGCACTGTCGGAGGGTCAGTACTGAGGGAGTGATGCACTGTCAGAGGTTCAGTACTGAGGGAGTGCTGCACTATCAGAGGGTCAGTACTGAGGGAGTGATGCACTGTCAGAGGGTCAGTACTGAGGGAGAAATGGCGTCATGACCTACAGAGGAGATTAGTTTAAGTAAAGTGTATTTTTTTTTATTCTTTCATGTGATGTGGTTGTCACTGGCAGCAAGAGGAGTGTGTGACTGTCACAACCAGGGGAAGGGGGATACGTAAGTATTATATTCCAAACAGCCAGTTGGTGAAGGATAGTACTGGAGCCAATCTTTACTCAGTCTGACATTTCTTTACAGAGTGAAACATTACAAACATACACCTCCTAACTCAACCACACCACAGTTTCAGTAAGTGTCTCTTTATATGCGCTCAAGAGAAACCCCAATTAATGTCCAACATATAATTAAACACAATTGATATACAATAGTTTTAGTTTTTTAGTTTAGCGATACAGCACTGAAACAGGCCCTTCGGCCCACCGAGTCTGTGCCGAACATCAACCACCCATTTATACTAATCCTACACTAATCCCATATTCCTACCAAACATCCCCACCTGTCCCTATATTTCCCTACCACCTACCTATACTAGTGACAATTTATAATGGCCAATTTACCTATCAACCTGCAAGTCTTTGGCATGTGGGAGGAAACCAGAGCACCCGGAGGAAACCCACACAGACACAGGGAGAACTTGCAAACTCCACACAGGCAGTACCCAGAATTGAACCCGGGTCGCTGGAGCTGTGAGGCTGCGGTGCTAACCACTGCGCCACTGTGCCGCCCATAAATTAACATAGGGGAGGTAGAGAAGGAGGTCCAGAAGATGTTGGTTCCATTCCAACAGGGTTAAGAAAGAAGGCTGAGGGGATGATGACCAGAATAGTAATGTGGAGCAGGAGGCTGTCCAGGGTGGGAGACGAGCTGAATAAAAAGGTTGTATAGGGTAATGGGTAATTAGGAGGATACAGAGTAATCTCCACGGTTACGATCAAGATTCCAGGAATGGTATATTGCCTCCACATTACAGCCAGGATTTTACGTGACCCAGCGAAGAGGGGAACGCGGGACCGGTGTGGGTGATGCTCGGGCTCCCCGTCCCGATCCCCTTAGAGCAATCCTGCGCCAGCTGGCCAATTAATGGCAGGCGGGGTTACTGACCATTCACCAGCTGGAGGCAGGGACTGGTGTGGCAGCCACATCATCAGTTGACATGGTCGGATGTGCTACCTAAGGCTAGCCTACCCAGCAGCCTGTGGCCAACTGCCCAGCAGTCTCAGAAGACACCCGGTCAGCAGTGTGGACTTGCCATTGGGAGAGGGCGACGAGGTCACTAATGTGGCCTTCTGCCATTTCCACATCAATGTTTGTCCCAGCAGGTGGCCTTGAGGTTGCTGCTGACCAGATCCATGCGCCCGCACCTCCCTCCCTCTCAGGTCCTCCTCACTAGAGGACCTGCCTCCTGAATGGACGACACCCATGGCACATGGGAACTGAAGGGCCAGTTGCTTCCTCAACACTGCCCACGTCCCTCCCCCCCTCTCAGCCCCCTCTCGTTTAACCCCCATACTTGATGGCACAATGGAGATTCAGCCCCAGATCCCTGGCTCATCAACTCCCCCTCCTCCACGCTGCACCATCCTCCCTGTGCAGGTGAACTCCCAATGACCTCAGCTGCTGCCCTGTTGCTGCTCTGAAGTACCTGCCGGGGCTCTAATGACCCATGGCCCCTGTACTCCTCCAAAAATTCAAATGGGCACACAAAATGCAATTCAATTTTACACCCCCAACCCCCTCCCCCAGCTCCAATACTCTCCACTTCGGAGCCATAAAATCCCAGCCTATGTCAGGGTAAGCGATATAGGAACATAAGAACAGGAGTAGGCCATTCAGCCCCTCTAGCCTGTTCCTCAATGAGATCATGTCTGATCTGTGACCTAATTCCATTTACCCATTTTGCCCTACATCCCTTAATACTATTGGTTTAAAAAGATCTATCAATCTCACAAAGGAGAGGGTTGATGCAGACATTGTAGTTAAAGAGGAGGAGTGTGAAATATTAGATACGATAAGCATAATGAGAGAAGAAGTACTAGAGGGTCTGACATCCTTGAAAGTGGATAAATCACCAGGGCCAGATGGATTGTATCCCAGGCTGTTAAAGGAAGCCATTAAAAGAAATAGCGGATGCGCTGAGGATCATCTCCGAATCCTCACTAGATACAGGCGAGGTACCAGACGTTTGGAGGTCTGCGAACGTTGTACCATTGTTTAAAAAGGGTGCGAGTGATCGGCCAAATAATTATAGGGCAGTCAATCTGACCTCGGTGGTGGGTAATTTGTTAGAATCTATTCTGAGGGACAGGATTAACTGCCACTTAGACAGGTACGGATTAATCAGGGATAGTCAGCATGGATTTGTTAAGGGAAGGTCATGTATTACTAACTTAATTGAGTTTTTTGAGGAAGTAACAAGAATGATTGATGAGGGTAGTGCAGTGGATGTGGTCTACATGGATTTTAGTAAGGCATTTGATAAGGTCCCACATGGCAGACTGGTCAGTAAAATGAAAGCCCATGGGATACAGGGGAATGTGGCAGGTTGGATCCAGAATTGGCTCAGGGCCAGGAAACAAAGGGTAGTGGTCGATGGAAGTTTTTGCAAATGGAAAACTGTTTCCAGTGGCATTCCACAGGGCTCAGTGTTGGGTCCCTTGCTGTTTGTGGTATATATTAATGATTTGGACTTAAATGTGGGAGGCATGATTGGGAAATTTGCAGATGACACAAAAATTGGCTGTGTAGTTGATAGTGAAGAGGATAGCCGTAGACTCCAGAATGATATCAATGGTTTGGTTGAGTGGGCGGAAAAGTGGCAAATGGAATTCAATCCAGAGAAGTGTGAGGGCAAATAAAGCGAGGGAATACACAATAAATGGGATATTGAGAGGGGTAGAAGAAGTGAGAGACTTTGGAGTGCATGTCCACAGGTCCCTGAAGATGGCAGGACAGGTAGATAGAGGGTGAAGAAGGCATAGGGAATGCTTTCCTTTATTGGCCGAGGTATAGAATACAAAAGCAGGGATGTAATGCTGGAACTGTATAAAACGTTGGTTAGGCCACAGCTGGAGTATTGCGTGCAGTTCTGGTCACCATATTACAGAAAGGACATAATTGCTCTGGAGAGAGTACAGAGGAGATTTACAAGAATGTTGCCAGGGCTTGAAAGTTGCAGCTATGAGGAATGATTGGATTGGCTAGGGTTGTTTTCCTTAGAACGGAGGAGGCTGAGGGGGTGACGTAATTGAGGTGTACAAAATTATGAGGGGCCTGGATAGAGTAGACAGGAAGGACCTGTTTTCCCCAGCAGAGAGGTCAATTACCAGGGGGCACAGATTTAAGGTGATTGGAAGAAGGATTAGAGGGGACATGAGGAAAAGCTTTTTCATCCAGAGGGTAGGGGGTGTCTGTAATTCACCGCCAGGATCAGTGGTGGAGGCAGAAACCCTCAATTCTTTTAAAAGGTACCTGGACATGTACCTGAAATGCTGTAACCGGCAAGGCTATGGACCATGTACTGGAAAGTGGGAATAGATTGGGTGGTTAGATTTTGTGGTCGGCACGGACATGATGGGCAGAATAGCCTCCTTCTGTGCCGTAATTATTCTATGGTTCAGTTTTAAAATTAACAAGCATCAATTTTCATTTGCAAAAGAGAGTTCCAAACTTCTACCACCCTTTGTGTACAGAAGTCTTTTTTCTAATTTCACTCTTGAAAGGTCTGGCTCTAATTTTTAGACTATGTCTCCTAGTCCTACTCTCTCCAAACAGCAGGAATGGTTTCTCTCTATCTACCTTATCAGTTAATATTGTGAAACCTGAATCAAATCACCCCTTAACCTTCTAAATTCCAGGGAATACAACACTAGTTTGTGTAACCTCTCCTCATAATTTAACCCTCGGAGCCCAGGTATCATTCTGGTAAATCTACACTGCACTCCCTCCAAGGCCAATACATCCTTCCTAAGGTGTGGGGCCCAGAACTGCTCCCAGTAACTCCAGGTGTGGTCTAACCAGGGCTTTGTATAACTGAAGCAGGACTTCTACCCCCTTGTATTCTAGTCCTCGAGAAATAAAGGGCAGCATTCCATTAGCCTTTTAGATTATTTTCTGTACCTGTTCATGACATTTTAATGATCTGTGTACTTGGACCGCCCCCACCCAAGTCTCGTTGAACCTGCACAGTTTTGAGCTTTACAGCCTTTAGAAAATACCCACAGTGGATGAACCCACATTTGCCTGCACTGCTCATTCACTTAATCTATTAATATATCTTTGCTTCCATCTACACTGTTTACAATGCCGCCTATTTCTGTGTCAGCAAATCTGAATATTTGGCTTTCTATTCCATCATCCAACTCGTTAATAAATACGGTGAATAGTTGAGGCCCCAAGACAGATCCTTGCGGAACATCATGAGTTACATTTTGCCAATTAGAGTACCTGCCCATTATCCGTACTTTCTGTCTCCTGTCGCTCAGCCATTTTCCTAAACAGGTCAATAATTTGCCTTCAATTCAATCAGCTTCACCTTTAGTGAACAGTCGCTTTTGAGGGACTTTATCAACTGCCTCCTGGAAATCCATATAAATAACATCCATTGACCTTCCATTGTCCACAGTATCAAAGAGGCTGGAGAGGTACCTGGAAAGGGAGGGGGAAGATCCAGTTGTTATCACACAATTAATGACATGGAAAGAACAGCAAGAACGTCCTGCTGAGAGAATATCGGGAGCTAAATTAAAAAGCAGGCCCTCAAGGGTAACCTGAGCTACACGCCAATTGGCACAGGGACAACCAGATCAGGAATGTGAATGCATGGCTGGAAGGCATGGGAGAATGAGGCAGCCAAGGTACACTGGCACAGGAGGGAGTGGTACCACTCTGACAGGCTGTACATGAACTGGGCTGGGGCCAAGGTCCTGGCAGGAAGGATAAATAGGGCTTTCAAGAGGATATTAAACCAATAAAGAAAGGGGAGTTTCCTGGTGGTCATAAAAATAACCTAAAGATAAGAGAGAAGTCGGAACAAAGGTCAAAGTACAATAAGAGATAAAGGCGATATAAATAAAACGGGAACTAGTTGCAGCCAGTAATAGTAAAAGACATGTTATTCATAAAGCAGGAGTGTTAAAAAATTACGTCTTAAGTTGCCAATGTAAGAGTTTACCAAACATCATCAGTGACTATTGTGTACGATAGGTCAAAAGGTGTGCAAAACACCTGATTCATAATACATATGGACACAGTGGAGACAGTTACCAAAATAAGAGTTCTGAGCATAAATGCATAAGAAATAAAATGTGTTGGGAAGCACAAATTCAGCTTAAAGGGCAATAATATTCATCGACAGCACCTTCCAAACCCCCGACCTCTACCACCTAGAAGGACAAGGGCAGCAGATGCAAGGGAACACCACCACCTACAAGTTCCCCTCCAAGTCACACACCATCCTGACTTGGAACTATATCGCCGTTCCTTCACTGTCACTGGGTCAAAATTCTGGAACTCCCTTCCTAACAGCACTGTGGGTGTACCCCTAGCGGAGAGGTCAACTACCAGAGGGCACAGATTTAAGGTGATTGGTAGAAGGATTAGAGGGAACATGAGGAAGAACTTTTTCACCCAGAGGGTGGTGGGTGTCTGGAATTCACTGGCAGAAACGGTGGTGGAGGCAGAAACCGTCAATTCTTTTAAAAGGTACCAGGTTATGCACCTGAAGTGCTGTAACCGGCAAGGCTACGGACCAGATGCTGGAAGGTGGGATTAGATTGAGCGGCTAGTTTTTCAGCCGGCACGGACACAATGGGCTGAATGGCCTCCTTCTGCGCCAAACTTTTTCTATGGTTCTACCCACACCACATGGACTGCAGTGATACAAGAAGGCAGCTCACCACCACCTCAAGGCCAAGTGGGGATGGGCAATAACCGCTGGCCTCGCCAGTGACACCCACATCCCATGAACAATGTGGCTGGGCATGAATTGGAGCAAAGTCGTCCTGGTTATAGGGTCTTCAAAAAGGACAGGGAAATTGGAAAATATGGTGGGCAGCAACATCTTAGATAAAAGACACAAATACAGCAGCGGATACACTACGGGTAGAATTTGAAAGAGCTATTCAATTAATCCCACTCTCTCCTGCTCTTTCCTCATTGCTCTGCAAATTTTTCCTTTTCAAGTATTTCTCCAATTCCCTTTTGAAAGTTATTATTGAATCTGCTTCCACCGCCCTTTCAGGCAGCGCGTTCCAGATCACAACAACTCACTGTGTAAAAAAAAACCTCCCCATCTGCCCTCTGGTTCTTTTACCAATTATCTTAAATCTGTGTCTTCTGGTTACTGACTAACCTGCCATAATTTTGAATGCCTTTACTAAATCTCCTCTTAACGTTCCCTGCTGTAAGGAGAACAATCCCAGCTTCTCCAGTCTCTCCACATAACTGAAGTCCCTCATCCCTGGTATCTTGGTGGTAAATCTCCCTCCGCACCCTCTCCAAGGCCTTGACATCCTTCCTAAAATGTGGTGCCCGGAACTGGACACAATACTCCAACTGGGCCTAACCAGTGATTTATAAAGATTTAACATAACTTCCTTGCTTTTATACTCTATTTATAAAGCCAAGGAGCCCACATTGCTATTTTAACAGCCTTTTCAAACTGTCCTGCCACCTTCAGAGAACACCCCCAGGTCTGTCAGTTCCTGCACCCCATTTAGAATTCCATCATTTAGTTTATATTGCCTCTCCTCATTCTTCTTTCTGAAGTGCAATTCATATTTCTCAGTGCTAAATATCGTCTTCCACGTGACTGCCTATTTCACCAGCCTGTCTCTGCCCTGCTCACTGTTTACTATATTTCTGAATCCTAAATCATCTTTGAATGATGCCCTGTATACCCAGTCCAGCTGACAAACACAAGAGATTATTCGCAAAAATGAGACTATTGGAGGTAACCTCGTGACGTGTCAGTGATTGGTTGGGAGGTAGTAGACAGGAAGTACGGGTAAAGGGATTGTTCTCTGATTGGTGGAATATGATGCGTGATATGTCCTGGGGCCTCAGCTGTTCATCATACTGCATAGGTGCAAAAAAAAAAGGGAAATAGGAAGTTGTTCTTTATCTCAAATACAAAATGAGGAAGTGATGCTTCAGTTGTACAGAGCCTTGAGGTCATCTGGAGGACACGTTCAGTTTTGGACAGCACTGCACCACAGAAAGGAATTAAAAAGGGCGAGATTAGCAAAAGCAAGTGTGGCTCCTTCGGAGCAGAAATTGTAATGTCGAATAAGGAAATGGCAGAGACATTAATCAAATACTCCGGGCAGGATTTTCGGGCCCCACCAGGGCTGGGTACAGAGGTGGACAGGGCTTGAAAATAACGGTGCCGGCCAGTGTGCTGGTTTCCCGAACTCATTCCTGGCACGGCCATTTCAGTGATTGCGGGATTGGGACCCACAGTGCCACCCGCCCCCATGTGGCAGGTACCGATTAGGCACATTGAGGGCCTTTTTAATTCTAATTAAAAGAGGCCGACCAGAATTTTCCAGTTAGCCTCTAGTTTCACGCACCGGTGGTGTGCACCCAGCACTCCAGGCAGGTCTAGAGGCCCTCCTTGCCTACCTAGGTGCGGGTGCAGCTACAGGCCGCCCTGTGGAGGGATTCCCCCGTCCCCCCACAGTGCTGTCCTGGCTGCAGGAAGCATTTTTTAATTTAAAGTTCTAAAAATGTTGGTAAGAGGGCACCTCCATGTTGAAGCACCCTCTCAGTTACTTACCATCCATTGCAGACTGCTGCTGTTCTCAAGCTGGAAGGTCTCTGACTTGCTCTCTAGCTTCGAGAGCCCACCTGCCACCCTTAATGGGACAGGGAATCTGTCTCCATGCCAGTTAAGCAGGTGCCTCCATGAAAATCCCAATGAGTGACAGTTTCCTCCTGGGGACAGGTTCAGGACTTGGAAACAGTCTCGACTCCTGTTTCCCACCCCCAGAGGGAAAATCCAGCCCTCTGTCTTCACAGTAGAAGACACAAAATAATTCTGGAAATAGTGGGGAAACCAAGGGTATAGCGAGAATAAAGAACTTAAAGAAACCAGTATTTGTAAAGAAATAAACTGGAGAAATTAATGGGACTATAAGTCGACAAATCCTCTGAACCTGGTGGCCTGCATCCGAGGGTTTGAAAAGAGCTAGCTGCAGTGATATTGGATGCATTTATTTTGATCTTCCAGAATTTCCTTGTTTCTAGAACAATCCCAGAGGATTGGAAGGTAGCAAACATAACCTCGCTATTTAAGAAAGGAGGAAGATAGAAAAGGGGAAACTATGTTAGCCTGACATCAGTAGTAGGGAAGATATTAGAATCTATTATTAGGGACATGGAAACAGAGCACTTAGAGAATTATAATATAATTAGACAAAGTCCACACTGACTTCAAAAAGGGAAATCATGTTTGACAAATCTGTTAAGAGTTTTTTAGGTTGTAAGTAACAGGATAGGTAATGGGGAACCAGTGGATGTAGTGTATTTGGATTTTCAAAAAGCATTCGATAAGAGGTTAGGGCTCATGGGAATGGAGGTAATATATTAACATTGATTATTGGATAATGGACAGAAAACAGAGCACAGAAATAAATGGATCATTTTTGGGTTGGCAGGCTGTAGCTAGAGGGGTACTGCAAGGATCAGTACTTGGGCCTCAGCTATTTACAATCTATATTAATGACCTAGATGAGGGGACTGAGTGAAATGTATCCAAGTTTGCTGACGATACAAATTTGGGAAATTGAGCAGTGAGAAGGAAGCAATGAGATGTAAATGGATATAGACAGGTTGAGTGAGTGGGCAAGGACACGGCAGAGGTGGGTATATGGAGTTGTGCAGGTCAGCCATGAGCTAATAGAATGATGGAGCAGGCTTGAGAAGCTCAGAAAGGTCTTTCTAATTCCTAACATTTGCTCATCATCTCTTGTGTGGATCCTCATCAAATACCTTCAGGAAGTCCACAAAGACAACATCCGTCGACACTCTTTTATCAACTCACTATCTGCTTCAAGTACCAAGACCAAATGACAAGGGGGTAACTCAACTTTCTATTCTGAAGAAGACAACTATCTTCGATTGTCATATCTTCCTGACGGTGTCATCAAAAGACCTCAATCTGATTCAAGGGATTGGCTCCAAGACCTATTGCAGTAAATGATTAACCCTAATCTCATCAACACACAATGACTTGTCACATGCAAATATTTACTTTCTGCAGGTCCCACCTAAAGTTCACCGAGTTTCAGAAACACTCTGAAGATATTCAAGGCCACAGCCCTATGCGCTCAGTGCCAAAAGGACCGATCAATCCCAAAGGAATTTGTATTGATTCTGCTGCATGAGAAATTTCTTTCTGGAATGAAATTTATTCTAGAATGAATTCATTGCCCTGAGCAAACTGGACCTGAAAAGAATACATTTCAAATTATGTTTTTTTTTCAAATGCTGACAAGTTGAATTTGTTCCCAGTCTATTGTTCACCCTTGAGTGAATCAAGAAACAACCAGGTGATGTTGGATTGAGAAACACCATTCCTATAGAGTCTTTCACCATCTCAGGACATCTCAAAGGGCTTCATTATTAATAAAGTACATTTGAAGTGTAGCCACTGTTGCAATGTAGGAAACACGGCACCCAATTTGTGCACAGCAAGATTCCACAAAGAGAATTGAGATGATGAACAGATAATCTGCTTTTCGATAAAAGCAAAATACTGCAGATGCTGGAAATCTGAAACTGGGTGACCGTTTTGCGGAACACCTCCGCTCAGTCCGAAAACATGACCCAGAGCTCCGGTTGCTGGCCATTTCAACACCCCCCCCCGCCCTCCCCCACACCCCGCCCTGCTCTCATCTCTGTCCTGGGATTGCTGCAGTGTTCCAGTGAACATCAACGCAAGTTCGAGGAACAGCATCTCATTTACCGATTTAGCACACTACAGCCTGCCGGACTGAACACTGAGTTTAATAATTTCAGAGCATGACAGGCACCCCTTTTTTATTTATATTTTTATTTTATTTTAGTTTGTATCATCATTCTTTTCTTTTTTTACCATGTTTTTTTTTATGTTTATGCTTTTGGCCAGGGCTGTTCATTATTCTGTCAATTAACACCCTCTCTGCACTCACGATTTGTCTTTCACCACACCATTAACACACCCTTTGCCTTTTCTCCATGATCTCCTTGTCAGTTATTCTCTGTGACCCTCTGTCCTATCAACACCTTCCCATTTCTTCTCCTTTGCCGCACCCCCACTTTATTGGCTGAAAACCTATTACATTTCTAATCTTTGCCTGTTCTGATGAAAGGTCACTGACCTTAAATGTTAACTCTGCTTCTCTCTCCACAGAAGCTGCCGAATCTGTTTTTAGATGTTGGTTAACGGATAAATATGGGAGTAAGACACTGGGGGAGAAAACCCTGCTCTTATTCCAAGAGTGGCCGTGGGATCTTTACGTCGACCTAAGAGGGCAGATGGGGCCTTGGTTTACCATCTCATCCAAAAGACAGCTCATCCAACAGTGCAGCGCTCCCTCAGTACTGACCCTCCGACAGTGCAGCGCTCCCTCAGTACTGACCCTCTGACAGTGCAGCCCTCCCACAGTACTGACCCTCCGACGGTGCAGCACTCCCTCAGTACACACCCCCCAACAGTGCAGCACTCGCTCAGTACTGACCCTCCAACAGTGCAGCACTCCCTCAGTACTACCGCTCTGACAGTGCAGCGCTCCCTCAGTACTGACCCTCCGACAGTGCAGCACTCCCTCAGTACTACCCCTCTGACAGTGCAGCGCTCCCTCAGTACTGACCCTCCGACAGTGCAGCGCTCCCTCAGTACTGACCCTCTGACAGTGCAGCCCTCCCTCAGTACTGACCCTCCGACAGTGCAGCACTCCCTCAGTACTGACCCTCCGACAGTGCAGCACTTCCTCAGTACTGTCCCTCTGACAGTGCAGCCCTCCCTCAGTACTGACCCTCTGACAGTGCAGCACTCCCTCAGTACTGACACTCTGACAGTGCAGCACTCCCTCAGTACTGCCCCTCTGACAGTGCAGCACTCCCTCAGTACTGACCCTCCGACAGTGCAGCACTCCCTCAGTACTACCGCTCTGACAGTGCAGCGCTCCCTCAGTACTGACCCTCCGACAGTGCAGCACTCCCTCAGTACTACCGCTCTGACAGTGCAGCGCTCGCTCAGTACTGACCCTCTGACAGTGCAGCCCTCCCTCAGTACTGACCCTCCGACAGTGCAGCACTCCCTCAGTACTGACCCTCCGACAGTGCAGCACTTCCTCAGTACTGTCCCTCTGACAGTGCAGCACTCCCTCAGTACTGACCCTCTGACAGTGCAGCACTCCCTCAGTACTGACCCTCTGACAGTGCAGCCCTCCCTCAGTACTGACCCTCTGACAGTGCAGCACTCCCTCAGTACTGACCCTCCGACAGTGCAGCACTTCCTCAGTACTGTCCCTCTGACAGTGCAGTCCTCCCTCAGTACTGACCCTCTGACAGTGCAGCACTCCCTCAGTACTGACTCTGACAGTGCAGCACTCCCTCAGTACTGACCCTCCGACAGTGCAGCAGTCCCTCAGTACTGACTCTCTGACAGTGCAGCACTCCCTCAGTACTGGCCCTCTGACAGTGCAGCACTCCCTCAGTACTGACCCTCTGACAGTGCAGCACTCCCTCAGTACTGACTCTCTGACAGTGCAGCACTCCCTCAGTACTGACTCTCTGACAGTGCAGCACTCCTTCAGTACTGGCTCTCTGACAATGCAGCACTCCCTCAGTACTGACCCTCTGACAGTGCAGCACTGCCTCAGTACTGACTCTCTGACAGTGCAGCACTCCCTCAGTACTGACTCTCTGACAGTGCAGCACTCCCTCAGTACTGACCCTCTGACAGTGCAGCACTTCCTCAGTACTGACTCTCTGACCTTGCAGCACTCCCTCAGTACTGGCCCTCTGACAATGCAGCACTCCCTCAGTACTGACTCTCTGACAGTGCAGCACTCCCTCAGTACTGACTCTCTGACAGTGCAGCACTCCCTCAGTACTGACCCTCTGACAGTGCAGCACTCCCTCAGTACTGACCCTCTGACAGTGCAGTCCTCCCTCAGTACTGACCCTCTGACAGTGCAGCACTCCCTCAGTACTGACCCTCCGACAGTGCAGCATTTCCTCAGTACTGACCCTCTGACAGTGCAGCACTCCCTCAGTACTGACCCTCCGACAGTGCAGCATTTCCTCAGTACTGACCCTCTGACAGTGCAGTCCTCCCTCAGTACTGACCCTCTGACAGTGCAGCACTCCCTCAGTACTGACTCTCTGACAGTGCAGCACTCCCTCAGTACTGCCCCTCTGACAGTGCAGCCCTCCCTCAGTACTGACCCTCCGACAGTGCAGCACTCCCTCAGTACTGACTCTCTGACAGTGCAGCACTCCCTCAGTACTGACTCTGACAGTGCAGCACTCCCTCAGTACTGACCCTCCGACAGTGCAGCACTCCCTCAGTACTGACCCTCCGACAGTGCAGCTCTTACTCAGTACTGTCCCTCTGACAGTGCAGCCCACCTTCAGTACTGACCCTCTGACAGTGCAGCACTCCCTCAGTACTGACTCTCTGACAGTGCAGCCCTCCCTCAGTACTGACCCTCCGACAGTGCAGCACTCCCTCAGTACTGACTCTCTGACAGTGCAGCACTCCCTCAGTACTGATTCTCTGACAGTGCAGCACTCCCTCAGTACTGGCCCTCTGACAATGCAGCACTCCCTCAGTACTGACTCTCTGACAGTGCAGCACTCCCTCAGTACTGACTCTCTGACAGTGCAGCACTCCCTCAGTACTGCCCCTCTGACAGTGCAGCACTCCCTCAGTACTGACCCTCTGACAGTGCAGCACTCCCTCAGTACTGACTCTCTGACAGTGCAGCACTCCCTCAGTACTGACTCTCTGACAGTGCAGCGCTCCCTCAGTACTGACTCTCTGACAGTGCAGCACTCCCTCAGTACTGACCCTCCGACAGTGCAGCACTCCCTCAGTACTGACTCTCTGACAGTGCAGCACTCCCTCAGTACTGCCCCTCTGACAGTGCAGCACTCCCTCAGTACTGACCCTCTGACAGTGCAGCACTCCCTCAGTACTGACTCTCTGACAGTGCAGCACTCCCTCAGTACTGACTCTCTGACAGTGCAGCACTCCCTCAGTACTGACTCTCTGACAGTGCAGCACTCCCTCAGTACTGACCCTCCGACAGTGCAGCACTCCCTCAGTACTGACCCTCTGACAGTGCAGCACTCCCTCAGTACTGACTCTCTGACAGTGCAGCACTCCCTCAGTACTGACTCTCTGACCTTGCAGCACTTCCTCAGTACTGACTCTCTGACAGTGCAGCACTCCCTCAGTACTGACTCTCTGACCTTGCAGCACTTCCTCAGCACTGACTCTCTGACAGTGCAGCACTCCCTCAGTACTGACTCTCTGACCTTGCAGCACTTCCTCAGTACTGACTCTCTGACAGTGCAGCATCCCTCAGTACTGACTCTCTGACAGTGCAGCACTCCCTCAGTACTGACTCTCTGACAGTGCAGCACTCCCTCAGTACTGGCCCTCTGACAATGCAGCACTCCCTCAGTACTGACTCTGTGACAGTGCAGCACTCCCTCAGTACTGACTCTCTGACAGTGCAGCACTCCCTCAGTACTGACCCTCTGACTGTGCAGCACTCCCTCAGTACTGACTCTCTGACAGTGTAGCACTGCCTCAGTACTGACTCTCTGACCTTGCAGCCCTCCCTCAGTACTGACCCTCTGACAGTGCAGCACTCCCTCAGTGCTGCCTCTCTGACAGTGCAGCACTCCCTCAGTACTGGCTCTCTGACCTTGCAGCACTTCCTCAGTACTGACTCTCTGACAGTGCAGCTCTCCCTCAGTACTGACCCTCCGACAGTGCAGCACTCCCTCAGTACTGACTCTCTGACAGTGCAGCACTCCCTCAGTACTGACTCTCTGACCTTGCAGCACTCCCTCAGTACTGACTCTCTGACAGTGCAGCCCTCCCTCAGTACTGACCCTCCGACAGTGCAGCACTCCCTCAGTACTGACTCTCTGACAGTGCAGCACTCCCTCAGTACTGACTCTCTGACAGTGCAGCACTCCCTCAGTACTGACCCTCCGACAGTGCAGCATTTCCTCAGTACTGACCCTCTGACAGTGCAGCACTCCCTCAGTACTGACCCTCCGACAGTGCAGCATTTCCTCAGTACTGACTCTCTGACAGTGCAGCACTCCCTCAGTACTGACCCTCCGACAGTGCAGCATTTCCTCAGTACTGACCCTCTGACAGTGCAGTCCTCCCTCAGTACTGACCCTCTGACAGTGCAGCACTCCCTCAGTACTGACTCTCTGACAGTGCAGCACTCCCTCAGTACTGCCCCTCTGACAGTGCAGCCCTCCCTCAGTACTGACCCTCCGACAGTGCAGCACTCCCTCAGTACTGACCCTCCGACAGTGCAGCACTTCCTCAGTACTGTCCCTCTGACAGTGCAGCCCACCTTCAGTACTGACCCTCTGACAGTGCAGCACTCCCTCAGTACTGACTCTCTGAAAGTGCAGCCCTCCCTCAGTACTGACCCTCCGACAGTGCAGCACTCCCTCAGTACTGACTCTCTGACAGTGCAGCACTCCCTCAGTACTGACTCTCTGACAGTGCAGCACTCCCTCAGTACTGGCCCTCTGACAATGCAGCACTCCCTCAGTACTGACTCTCTGACAGTGCAGCACTCCCTCAGTACTGACTCTCTGACAGTGCAGCACCGCCTCAGTACTGCCCCTCTGACAGTGCAGCACTCCCTCAGTACTGACCCTCTGACAGTGCAGCACTCCCTCAGTACTGACTCTCTGACAGTGCAGCACTCCCTCAGTACTGACTCTCTGACAGTGCAGCACTCCCTCAGTACTGACTCTCTGACAGTGCAGCACTCCCTCAGTACTGACCCTCCGACAGTGCAGCACTCCCTCAGTACTGACTCTCTGACAGTGCAGCACTCCCTCAGTACTGCCCCTCTGACAGTGCAGCACTCCCTCAGTACTGACCCTCTGACAGTGCAGCACTCCCTCAGTTCTGACTCTCTGACAGTGCAGCACTCCCTCAGTACTGACTCTCTGACAGTGCAGCACTCCCTCAGTACTGACTCTCTGACAGTGCAGCACTCCCTCAGTACTGACCCTCCGACCGTGCAGCACTCCCTCAGTACTGACCCTCTGACAGTGCAGCACTCCCTCAGTACTGACTCTCTGACAGTGCAGCACTCCCTCAGTACTGACTCTCTGACAGTGCAGCACTCCCTCAGTACTGACTCTCTGACCTTGCAGCACTTCCTCAGTACTGACTCTCTGACAGTGCAGCACTCCCTCAGTACTGACTCTCTGACAGTGCAGCACTCCCTCAGTCCTGACTCTCTGACCTTGCAGCACTTCCTCAGTACTGACTCTCTGACAGTGCAGCATCCCTCAGTACTGACTCTCTGACAGTGCAGCACTCCCTCAGTACTGACTCTCTGACAGTGCAGCACTCCCTCAGTACTGGCCCTCTGACAATGCAGCACTCCCTCAGTACTGACTCTGTGACAGTGCAGCACTCCCTCAGTACTGACTCTCTGACAGTGCAGCACTCCCTCAGTACTGACCCTCTGACTGTGCAGCACTCCCTCAGTACTGACTCTCTGACAGTGTAGCACTCCCTCAGTACTGACTCTCTGACCTTGCAGCCCTCCCTCAGTACTGACCCTCTGACAGTGCAGCACTCCCTCAGTGCTGCCTCTCTGACAGTGCAGCACTCCCTCAGTACTGGCTCTCTGACCTTGCAGCACTTCCTCAGTACTGACTCTCTGACAGTGCAGCACTCCCTCAGTACTGACCCTCCGACAGTGCAGCACTCCCTCAGTACTGACTCTCTGACAGTGCAGCACTCCCTCAGTACTGACTCTCTGACCTTGCAGCACTCCCTCAGTACTGACTCTCTGACAGTGCAGCCCTCCCTCAGTACTGACCCTCCGACAGTGCAGCACTCCCTCAGTACTGACTCTCTGACAGTGCAGCACTCCCTCAGTACTGACTCTCTGACAGTGCAGCACTCCCTCAGTACTGGCCCTCTGACAATGCAGCACTCCCTCAGTGCTGACTCTCTGACAGTGCAGCACTCCCTCAGTACTGACTCTCTGACAGTGCAGCACTCCCTCAGTACTGCCCCTCAGTGCAGCACTCCCTCAGTACTGACCCTCTGACAGTGCAGCACTCCCTCAGTACTGACTCTCTGACAGTGCAGCACTCCCTCAGTACTGACTCTCTGACAGTGCAGCACTCACTCAGTACTGACCCTCCGACAGTGCAGCACTCCCTCAGTACTGACTCTCTGACAGTGCAGCACTCCCTCAGTACTGACTCTCTGACAGTGCAGCACTCCCTCAGTACTGACTCTCTGACAGTGCAGCACTCCCTCAGTACTGACTCTCTGACAGTGCAGCACTCCCTCAGTACTGACCCTCCGACAGTGCAGCACTCCCTCAGTACTGACCCTCTGACAGTGCAGCACTCCCTCAGTACTGGCCCTCTGACAATGCAGCACTCCCTCAGTACTGACTCTCTGACAGTGCAGCACTCCCTCAGTACTGACTCTCTGACAGTGCAGCACTCCCTCAGTACTGACCCTCTGACAGTGCAGCACTCCCTCAGTACTGACCCTCTGACAGTGCAGTCCTCCCTCAGTACTGACCCTCTGACAGTGCAGCACTCCCTCAGTACTGACCCTCCGACAGTGCAGCATTTCCTCAGTACTGACCCTCTGACAGTGGTACCTCCCTCAGTACTGACCCTCTGACAGTGCAGCACTCCCTCAGTACTGACTCTCTGACAGTGCAGCACTCCCTCAGTACTGCCCCTCTGACAGTGCAGCCCTCCCTCAGTACTGACCCTGCGACAGTGCAGCACTCCCTCAGTACTGACTCTCTGACAGTGCAGCACTCCCTCAGTACTGACTCTGACAGTGCAGCACTCCCTCAGTACTGACCCTCCGACAGTGCAGCACTCCCTCAGTACTGACCGACAGTGCAGCACTTCCTCAGTACTGTCCCTCAGTGCAGCCCACCCTCAGTACTGACCCTCTGACAGTGCAGCACTCCCTCAGTACTGACTCTCTGACAGTGCAGCCCTCCCTCAGTACTGACCCTCCGACAGTGCAGCACTCCCTCAGTACTGACTCTCTGACAGTGCAGCACTCCCTCAGTACTGACTCTCTGACAGTGCAGCACTCCCTCAGTACTGGCCCTCTGACAATGCAGCACTCCCTCAGTACTGACTCTCTGACAGTGCAGCACTCCCTCAGTACTGACTCTCTGACAGTGCAGCACTCCCTCAGTACTGCCCCTCTGACAGTGCAGCACTCCCTCAGTACTGACCCTCTGACAGTGCAGCACTCCCTCAGTACTGACTCTCTGACAGTGCAGCACTCCCTCAATACTGACTCTCTGACAGTGCAGCACTCCCTCAGTACTGACTCTCTGACAGTGCAGCACTCCCTCAGTACTGACCCTCCGACAGTGCAGCACTCCCTCAGTACTGACTCTCTGACAGTGCAGCACTCCTCAGTACTGCCCCTCTGACAGTGCAGCACTCCCTCAGTACTGACCCTCTGACAGTGCAGCACTCCCTCAGTACTGACTCTCTGACAGTGCAGCACTCCCTCAGTGCTGACACTCTGACAGTGCAGCACTCCCTCAGTACTGACTCTCTGACAGTGCAGCACTCCCTCAGTACTGACCCTCTGACAGTGCAGCACTCCCTCAGTACTGACTCTCTGACAGTGCAGCACTCCCTCAGTACTGACTCTCTGACAGTGCAGCTCTCCCTCAGTACTGACTCTCTGACCTTGCAGCACTTCCTCAGTACTGACTCTCTGACAGTGCAGCGCTCCCTCAGTACTGACTCTGACCTTGCAGCACTTCCTCAGTACTGACTCTCTGACAGTGCAGCATCCCTCAGTACTGACTCTCTGACAGTGCAGCACTCCCTCAGTACTGACTCTGACCTTGCAGCACTTCCTCAGTACTGACTCTCTGACAGTGCAGCATCCCTCAGTACTGACTCTCTGACAGTGCAGCACTCCCTCAGTACTGACTCTCTGACAGTGCAGCACTCCCTCAGTACTGGCCCTCTGACAATGCAGCACTCCCTCAGTACTGACTCTGTGACAGTGCAGCACTCCCTCAGTACTGACTCTCTGACAGTGCAGCACTCCCTCAGTACTGACTCTCTGACCTTGCAGCACTCCCTCAGTACTGACTCTCTGACAGTGCAGCCCTCCCTCAGTACTGACCCTCCGACAGTGCAGCACTCCCTCAGTACTGACTCTCTGACAGTGCAGCACTCCCTCAGTACTGACTCTCTGACAGTGCAGCACTCCCTCAGTACTGACTCTCTGACCTTGCAGCCCTCCCTCAGTACTGACCCTCTGACAGTGCAGCACTCCCTCAGTGCTGACTCTCTGACAGTGCAGCACTCCCTCAGTACTGACTCTCTGACCTTGCAGCACTTCCTCAGTACTGACTCTCTGACAGTGCAGCACTCCCTCAGTACTGACCCTCCGACAGTGCAGCACTCCCTCAGTACTGACTCTCTGACAGTGCAGCACTCCCTCAGTACTGACTCTCTGACCTTGCAGCACTCCCTCAGTACTGACTCTCTGACAGTGCAGCCCTCCCTCAGTACTGACCCTCCGACAGTGCAGCACTCCCTCAGTACTGACTCTCTGACAGTGCAGCACTCCCTCAGTACTGACTCTCTGACAGTGCAGCACTCCCTCAGTACTGGCCCTCTGACAATGCAGCACTCCCTCAGTACTGACTCTCTGACAGTGCAGCACTCCCTCAGTACTGACTCTCTGACAGTGCAGCACTCCCTCAGTACTGCCCCTCTGACAGTGCAGCACTCCCTCAGTACTGACCCTCTGACAGTGCAGCACTCCCTCAGTACTGACTCTCTGACAGTGCAGCACTCCCTCAGTACTGACTCTCTGACAGTGCTGCACTCTCTCAGTACTGACTCTCTGACAGTGCAGCACTCACTCAGTACTGACCCTCCGACAGTGCAGCACTCCCTCAGTACTGACTCTCTGACAGTGCAGCACTCCCTCAGTTCTGACTCTCTGACAGTGCAGCACTCCCTCAGTACTGACTCTCTGACAGTGCAGCACTCCCTCAGTACTGACTCTCTGACAATGCAGCACTCCCTCAGTACTGACTCTGTGACAGTGCAGCACTCCCTCAGTACTGACTCTCTGACAGTGCAGCAGTCCCTCAGTACTGACCCTCTGACTGTGCAGCACTCCCTCAGTACTGACTCTCTGACAGCGTAGCACTCCCTCAGTACTGACTCTCTGCCCTTGCAGCCCTCCCTCAGTACTGACCCTCTGACAGTGCAGCACTCCCTCAGTGCTGACTCTCTGACAGTGCAGCACTCCCTCAGTACTGACTCTCTGACCTTGCAGCACTTCCTCAGTACTGACTCTCTGACAGTGCAGCACTCCCTCAGTACTGACCCTCTGACAGTGCAGCACTCCCTCAGTACTGACTCTCTGACAGTGCAGCACTCCCTCAGTGCTGACTCTCTGACAGTGCAGCACTCCCTCAGTACTGACTCTCTGACCTTGCAGCACTCCCTCAGTGCTGACTCTCTGACTGTGCAGCACTCCCTCAGTACTGACTCTCTGACCTTGCAGCACTCCCTCAGTACTGACTCTCTGTCAGTGCAGCACTCCCTCAGTACTGACTCTCTGACAGTGCAGCACTCCCTCAGAACCGACCCTCTGACAATACTGCACTGGAGTGTTGGCCTGGATTATGTGCTCAAGTGCCTGGAGTGGGACTGAAACCCAGGACCTTCTGACTGAGAAGTAGTGATGTGTCAGCCAGGTTGGGAAGTTCTCTTTGCCGAACCCATACACTTCAGTCAGAAAAGAAATTGCTACTAAATAGCCTGAAGAGGGGGTGTCACGACATTAAATTAACCAACCGGTCCCCAGGGGGAAGCCTAGTTAAGAAGCTGGTTGTCCTGGTCAACAGGAAGGAAATCGGGGGGCCGGGGGGATAGCTTGTTTTGGCGAGTTTATGACAGGAACCCAATCAGCTACAGCCAGTTTGTATCCCAAATTGAGTTGAATTCCACATCCTCCCACACCCTGGGTTTCCTTTACACCAGTCGATCTCAAGGATTCAATTAAGCGACCAGTTAGAATTGGTGAAGGCAGCCTGAACATGAGTCCCTACCTATGTGTATCATTTGCCTCTCCCAGGATTTATTGTTACTACAGAGTGAGGAGGAGGTGAGTGAGTGAGGGGAATAGGGAGGATGTTGTATATTGTTGCCAGCATTTCAGATGCTTGGTTGAGCTTGTTTTACAGAGTTCTTGGAGTCACTGTAAATCTTATCAGTAACTCACTTAATACGAACATACGAATTAGGAGCAGGAGTAGGCCACTCGGCCCCTCGAGCCTGCTCCGCCGTTCAATAATTTCATGGCTGAACTGATTACTCCACATTTCCACCTACCCCCGATAACCTTTCACCCTCTGTCTTAAATGGGCTTATTTTTAAACAGCGACCCCTAGTTCTAGATTCTCCCACAAGGGAAACATCCTTTCCACATCCACCTTGTCAAGACTCTTCAGGATCATATATGTTTCAATCAAATTGCCTCTTACTCTTCTAAACTCCAGCGGATACAAGCTGAGCCTGTCCAACCTTTCCTCGTAGGACAGCCTGCCCATTCCATTATTAAGTTTACATGGACTATATACACTTTCCATAAGCCCATCTAGCTCTTCCCCTGTGTGATGCTTCTTGCTTCTCCCTAGCCCATTACACATGTGATCTCTCACATCATTATCACAGTGGGAGGTGTTACTCTCACAGTGCCAAACATTAACCGTTTCAGACCCATATACTACAGAGAAGATGAGTGGGAAGGGGGCAGTGCCAAGGGGCAGCCAGAGTAGGACAATGAAGAGGGAGAATGAGGAGGGTGTGTAAGGAGGCCTTTGGGGGGGGTGCAGTGAGGAGGGGGTATGAACTCCTGATCTCGGGATTATTAATCCAGTAACATTAGTATTTGGATCTTTCTGCTTGATATCAAATTTCTCCATAAATCAGCTCCACCTTCTCCTCCAATCACATGCCCCGGAATTACACCCTCCTCCTCCGAAATGAAGTAATTCTTGGTCCCCTGCTCCTGCCCCACTTTATCATCAGGAGTCCCACCGCCCCATTCAGACCCAGGCTGCTGGTTCCCTAAGACCCACCCCCTGTAAACCTCTGCAGTTTCCTAAACCTTCCAGAAGCCCCGAAAACCTTTAATCATCTTTTCACCACTCATACCCTCAATGTTGAAGTTGGCAGGGCAAGTTGAGAAAGCTGTTGAAATAGCATCTGGGTTCATAGGCTTTGCAAATAGAGGCATTTAGTACAAAAGCAAGGGGATTATGGTGAAGCTTTGTAAAACACTAGTTCGTCCTCAGCTGGAGTATTGTGTCCAATTCTGGGCACCGCACTTTCGGAAGGATGTCAAGACCTTGGAGAGGGTGCGGAGGAGATTTACTGGAATGGTCCCAGGGACGAGAGTCTTCAGTTACACGGACAGTCTGGAAAAGTTGGGATTGTTCTCCTTAGAGCAGAGCTAAGAGGAGATTTAATAGTGGCACAGTGGCGCAGTGGTTAGCACCGCAGCCTCACAGCTCCAGGGACCCGGGTTCAATTCTGGGTACTGCCCATGCGGAGTTTGCAAGTTCTCCCTGTGTCTGCGTGGGTTTTCCCCGGGTGCTCCGGTTTCCTCCCACAGCCAAAGACTTGCAGGTTGATAGGTAAATTGGCCTTTATAAATTGCCCCTAGTATAGGTAGGTGGTAGGGAATATGGGATTACTGCAGGGTTAGTATAAATGGGTGGTTGTTGGTCGGCACAGACTTGGTGGGCCGAAGGGCCTGTTTCAGTGCTGTATCTCCAAATAAATAAATAAAATCATCAGAGGTTTTGATAGAGTAAATAATCAAAGAATGATACAGCACAGAGAAGGCTATTCGGCCCATCATGCCTGTGCTGGCTCTTCGAAAGAGCTGTCCAATTAATCCCACTCCCCTGCTCTTTCCCCATAGCGGTGCAACTTTTCTGCAGTGTAAAATTGTTTCCTTCTATCACCTCTGGTCCTTTTGTCAATTACCTTAAATATGAGTTCGCTGGTTACTGACACTCCTACTGGAAACAGTTTCTCCTTACTAGGTCGAGTCAAATCTTCTATGATTTTGAACAGCTCTATCAAATCTCCCCTTAGCATTCCCTGCTCTAAGGAGAACTATCCCAGCTTCACCAATCTCTCCACATAATTGAAGCCCATTACATGATGAAAGGTCCTTCATCTGTTTCTCTCTCCACAGGTGCTGCCGGAGATGCTGAATATTTCCAGCATTTTCTGTTTTCCTTTCAGATTTCCAGCATCCAGACTATTTTGCTTTCCTATTATATGATGTTCTACGATAATATTAAAACCAAGAGCAGAATACAGCAGATCTGATTAACAGACTGAAATAATTAATTGGACTCATTATAGTCTCAAGAAATTAACTTGCAGAACTCCAGGGAGCCTCATAATTGCTTGAGCAGTGACATTGACATAGAAACATCAATCTATACGTTCAGGGACTGGAAAATTGTCACTGATTAAGGTCCCAACTGTTCAATGCGATTAAACTTATCACAAATCAGATTTAGGAGTCAATTGTCTAATAGCTATTTTTATAAACCTCTATTTAATAGTATGACCCTCATACAGATATTATTGGGACAATCTGGGTTCAGGTATAAGAGGTAGTATAAATACTAATTCTAAAATGAATGAAAAGAGAGTAACAGTCAGAAATTGTGCTTCAGGTACAAGAAGGGAAAACTAAAAGATGTAATTAAACCAGGAGAGAGAAACAAGAAACGCGTGAGAAAAACATTATAGCTGGATGGCATTCAGCCATTTACACCTCCTCGAGACACATCTTTTGTTTCTTTCTTCTTTGGCCTCCTTATCTCGAGAGACAATGGGTAAGCGCCTGGAGGTGGTCAGTGGTTTGTGGAGCAGCGCCTGGAGTGGCTATAAAGGCCAATACTAGAGTGACAGACTCTTCACGGGTGCTGCAGAGAAATTTGATTGTCGGGGCTGTTACACAGTTGGCTCTCCCCTTGCGCTTTTGTCTTTTCCTGCCAACTGCTAAGTCTCTTCGACTCGCCACACTTTAGCCCCGCCTTTATGGCTGCCCGCCAGCTCTGGCGAACGCTGGCAACTGACTCCCACGACTTGTGATCAATGTCACAGGACTTCATGTCGCGTTTGCAGACGTCTTTAAAGCGGAGACAAGGACGGCCGGTGGGTCTGATACCAGTGACAAGCTCGCTGTACAATGTGTCCTTGTGGATCCTGCCATCTTCCATGCGGCTCACATGGCCAAGCCATCTCAGGCGGCGCTGGCTTAGTAGTGTGTATATGCTGGGGATGTTGGCCGCCTCGAGGACTTCTGTGTTGGAGATACGGTCCTGCCACCTGATGCCAAGGATTCTCCGGAGGCAGCGAAGATGGAATGAATTGAGACGTCGCTCTTGGCTGACATACGTTGTCGAGGCCTCGCTGCCATAGAGCAAGGTACTGAGGACACAGGCTTGATACACTCGGACTTTTCTTTACTTTTTTCTTTTGTTTCTTTACTTGTCCCATTACTGCTCTCTTTCACCTTGCACCATGAACCTTTTTGTCATTTAATCTCTCCTGCCTTCCACCCAATCACAGACCTTCCCTTTCGTTCTTCTACCCACCCTCCCCCATTTCACTTGCTGAAACCTATTACATACTTTTTCCAGTTCAGATGAATGGTCATCGACCTAGAACGTTAACTCTGTTTTTCTCTCCACAGATCCTGTCAGACCAGCATTTTCTGTTTTTATTTCAGATTTCCAGCATCCTTGGTATTTTGCTTTTGCATCAGAGCTAATAAATTGGTTATGGTGTTTGATCCAAATAAGCCTTGTTTGTACAAATGCATGAGCACAAGAATTGCAGACGTAAATTCAACTTAGAGGGTACAACATGATAACCAATACTGAGATATGACTGTAAAACAGTCAGGAATGGGAATAGGTTATAAGGTCGACAGAAAGGATAGGGAATCTGATAGAGGGAGAGCAGCAGCGTTAATGATTAAGTATGAAGTTACTCCTATACTAAGAGATGATATACCAAGAGGTAAGCAGACAGTGAAGACTTAATGGGTAGAATTAAGAAATATAAAAAGATTCAAGACTGCAGTGGGAGTTGTGTACAGGCCCCCTGGTAACAACTGTGAAGTGGCAGATTATATAAATGCAGAGGTTAGACAAGCATGTAGTAAAGGCAAAGTTGTTTTATTGGGGGATTTTAACTTTTGTATACATTAGGATAAACAGACTAGCTCATGTCAGAAAGGTAATCAATTTCTTGAGTGTGCCCAGGATGGTTTTCTGCAACAATATGTCCTGGAACCAACATGGGGGCAGGTCAAAGTAGATTTACTAATGAACAATGACCCAGATTTAGTTAACATCGTGAACATTTATGTAATAGCGATCATAATACAGTCGAGTTCAATGTAGAGTTTAGTAAAGGAGAAGGCCGAAACTGCTACTCAGATTGTGGATTCCAGTCAGACTGATTGCAATGGGATGAGATAGAGACTGTCCACAGTACACTGGGAAAATATGTTAATGGGCAAAATGGCAAAAGATCTTACAAAATTCTTTCAATTCAGGAACTGGTCCTTTAGACTGTAAAATTGCGAATGTCACTCCGTTATTTAAGAAAGTTGAAAGAGGGAAAACCAGAGGATTATAGACCATGTATCTTAATATCTGTTCTTAGGAAATTACTAAAGTCTATAATTAATGATAGGGTGACTGAACGTCTTGAAAATGATGAGAGAAGTCGGTATGGATTTGTAAAGGGTAAGTCATGCTGAACAAAACAGACTGGATTTTCTGAAGAGGTGACTAAAGTAGTTGTCAGGGGAATGTCTAGGGATGTTATTTATATGGACTTCCAGAAGTCATCTCATAAAAGCCCTCATAAGAGACTGTTAGCTAAAGTTGAAGCTCAGAGAACTGGTTAGGAAAGTGGCTGAGCGGCAGGAGACAGAAAGTAGGGATAATAGGCAAGTACTTGAATTGGCAGAGTGAACTGACAAAATGTGACCAGTGATGTCCCACTAGGATCTGTGTTTGGGCATCAACTGTTCTCCATATTAGTGACTTAGATGATGGGATAGAAAGCCACATCTCCAAATTTGCTGATGACACAAACATAGGCAGCAGTGTAAGCAGTGCAGATGAAAGCATAAAATTACAAAGAGATATTGATAGATTAAGTGAATGGGCAAAACTGTGGCAAATGTGAGGTCATCTATGTTGGACCCAAGTAGGATAGAACAGGACACTTTCTAAATGATAAAAAGCTAGAAACAGTGGAGACCCAAAGAGACTTGGGTAAGGCAGTGGTGCGGGGGTGGGGTGGTGCAGTAACACAGATCATTAAAATACTATGAACAAGTACAGAAAATAATCACAAAGGCTAATGGAATGTCGGTCTTTATATCTCAAGGACTAGAATACAAGGGGGTAGAAGTCCTGCTTCAGTTATACAAAGCCCTGGCTAGACCACACCTGGAGTTACTGTGAGCAGTTCGGGACCACACACCTCAGGAAGGATATATTAGCCTTGGAGGGAGTGCAGTGCAGATTTATCAGAATGATACCTGGTCCAAGGATTAAATTACAAGGTAAACTAACACAAACTAGGGTTGTATTCCCTGGAATTTAGAAGGTTTAAGGGGTGATTTGATTGAAGTTTTCAAGATATTAAGGGGAACAGATAGGGTAAATAGAGAGAAACTATTTCCATTGGTTGGGGAGTCTGGGACTAGGAAGCATAGTCTAAAAATTAGAGCCAGACCTTTCAGGAGTGAAATTAGGAAACACTTCCAGACACAAAGGGTGATAGAAGTTTGTAACTCTCTTCCATAAAAGACAATTGATGCTGAGTCAGTTGTTAATTTTAAGTCTGAGATTGATTGTTCCAGAGATGTCGAGGAAAGGATAGCGAAGATGATTCTCGACAGGAGCGAGAGTAACAGGGTAGTTGTTATGGGGGACTTTAACTTTCCAAATATTAACTGGAAATACTATAGTTCGAGTACTTTAGATGGGTCAGTTTTTGTCCAGTGTGTGCAGGAGGGTTTTCTGACACAGTATGTAGACAGGCCAACCAGGGGCGATGCCACATTGGATTTGGTACTGGGTAATGAACCCGGCCAGGTGTTAGATTTAGATGCAGGTGAGCACTTTGGTGATAGTGATCACAATTCGGTTAGGTTTACCTTAGCGATGGGCAGGGACAGGTATATACCGCAGGGCAAGAATTATAGCTGGGGGAAAGGAAATTATGACGCGATTAGGCAAGATTTAGGATGCGTAGGATGGGGAAGGAAACTGCAGGGGATGGGAACAATCGAAATGTGGAGCTTATTCAAGGAGCAGCTACTGCGTGTCCTTGATAAGTATGTACCTGTCAGGCAGGCAGGAAGTTGTCGAGCGAGGGAGCCGTGGTTTACTAAAGAAGTTGAAGCGCTTGTCAAGAGGAAGAAGAAGGCTTATGTTAGGATGAGACGTGAAGGCTCAGTTCGGGCGCTTGAGAGTTACAAGCTAGCCAGGAAGGATCTAAAGGGAGAGCTAAGAAGAGCGAGGAGAGGACACGAGAAGTCATTGGCGGATAGGATCAAGGAAAACCCTAAGGCTTTCTATAGGTATATCAGGAATAAAAGAATGACTAGAGTTAGATTAGGGCCAATCAAGGATAGTAGTGGGAAGTTGTGTGTGGAATCAGAGGAGATAGGGGAAGCGTTAAATGAATATTTTTCGTCAGTATTTACAGTAGAGAAAGAAAATGTTGTCGAGGAGAATACTGAGATACAGACTACTAGGCTAGATGGGATTGAGGTTCACAAGGAGGAGGTGTTAGCAATTTTGGAAAGTGTGAAAATAGATAAGTCCCCTGGGCCAGATGGGATTTATCCTAGGATTCTCTGGGAAGCCAGGGAGGAGATTGCAGAGCCTTTGTCCTTGATCTTTATGTCGTCATTGTCGACAGGAATAGTGCCGGAAGACTGGAGCATAGCAAATGTTGTCCCCTTGTTCAAGAAGGGGAGTAGAGACAGCCCTGGTAATTATAGACCTGTGAGCCTTACTTCGGTTGTGGGTAAAATGTTGGAAAAGGTTATAAGAGACAGGATTTATAATCATCTTGAAAAGAATAAGTTCATTAACGATAGTCAGCACAGTTTTGTGAAGGGTAGGTCGTGCCTTACAAACCTTATTGAGTTTTTTGAGAAGGTGACCAAACAGGTGGATGAGGGTAAAGCCGTGGATGTGGTGTATATGGATTTCAGTAAGGCGTTTGATAAGGTTCCCCACGGTAGGCTATTGCAGAAAATACGGAAGTATGGGATTGAAGGTGATTTAGTGCTTTGGATCAGAAATTGGCTAGCTGAAAGAAGACAGAGGGTGGTGGTTGATGGCAAATGTTCATTCTGGAGTTTAATTACTAGTGGTGTACCGCAAGGATCTGTTTTAGGGCCACTGCTGTTTGTCATTTTTATAAATGACCTGGATAAGGGTGTTGAAGGGTGGGTTAGTAAATTTGCGGATGACACGAAGGTCGGTGGAGTTGTGGATAGTGCCGAAGGATGTTGTAGGGTACAGAGGGACATAGATAGGCTGCAGAGCTGGGCTGAGAGATGGCAAATGGAGTTTAATGCGGAAAAGTGTGAGGTGATTCACTTTGGAAGGAGTAACAGGAATGCAGAGTACTGGGCTAATGGGAAGATTCTTGGTAGTGTAGATGAGCAGAGAGATCTTGGTGTCCAGGTACATAAATCCCTGAAAGTTGCCACCCAGGTTAATAGGGCTGTTAAGAAGGCATATGGTGTGTTAGCTTTTATTAGTAGGGGGACCGAGTTTCGGAGCCACGAGGTCATGCTGCAGCTGTACAAAACTCTGGTGAGACCGCACCTGGAGTATTGCGTGCAGTTCTGGTCACCACATTATAGGAAGGATGTGGAAGCTTTGGAAAGGGTGCAGAGGAGATTTACTAGGATGTTGCCTGGTATGGAGGGAAGGTCTTACGAGGAAAGGCTGAGGGACTTGAGGTTGTTTTCGTTAGAGAGAAGGAGGAGGAGAGGTGACTTAATAGAGACATATAAGATAATCAGAGGGTTAGATAGGGTGGATAGTGAGAGTCTTTTTCCTCGGATGGTGATGGCAAACACGAGGGGACATAGCTTTAAGTTGAGGGGTGATAGATATAGGACAGATGTTAGAGGTAGTTTCTTTACTCAGAGAGTAGTAAGGGCGTGGAACACCCTGCCTGCAACAGTAGTAGACTCGCCAACTTTAAGGGCATTTAAGTGGTCATTGGATAGACATATGGATGAAAATGGAATAGTGTAGGTCAGATGGTTTCACAGGTCGGCGCAACATCGAGGGCCGAAGGGCCTGTACTGCGCTGTAATGTTCTATGTTCTATGTTCTATGATTGCTTTCTGTTAACCAAATAAAAAGCAATATGGGGGAAGGGCAGGTATATGGGGTTAGGTTACAGATTAGCCATGATCACATTGAATGGTGGAACAGTTACAAGGGGTTAAACGACCTCCTCCTGTTGCTCTGTTCTGAATTAGTTTTGCTAAATTCATGCAAATTAAGGTGAGGGAGATTAGTGCCATCATTGAACATCTACTTTGCCGCAAGAGGCGGACAACGCGCTGGTGGCGGATGGAGACTGGCATCAGCTCACAGTGAAACTGCTGGAGTTCACACTGATTCCATGTTTCCCATCTGGGGATAATCTGTAACAGTTGTATGAAAATTTCACAATTGACCTTGAGCACAGAATAAACCCGTTGACCCTGGTGGAAATTATTCTCCGTGTGATTCGGCAGATGAGTGATGGACAAATGGCTTTGAATCTACTGGAGATGATGTGGGAGAGGGTGAAAGGTAATGATGTAGCCATGATTCTCTGGAGGACTTCCATCGCTGCTATTAAAATCAAAACTGGGGACCTTCAGGGAACTAAGAAAATCATTGAAGAAACTGACGAGATGTTGGAGAAGTTGCCAGGAGTGACATCTGTCCATGGCTGGTTTTACAACACTTCCAGCAGTTCCTATCAGGTGGTGGGTGACCATACTGCTTACTACAGGGAGGCTCTGTGGTCTCTTGGCTGCACCGAGCTCTCCGATTTGTCAATGGGTTCACAGCAGCACAGAGCATTCACTCTGGGCCTGGCTGCACTATTGGGGGAAGGCATTTATAACTTTGGCGAGTTGCTGATGCACCCAATCTTGGAATCATTGCGAGATACAGTGGCTGATTGATACTCTGTATGCTTTCAGCAGTGGGGATGTGGAGACTTTCTTCTGTCTGAAAACCTACTGGGGAGCTCGGTCTGACTTGGCCAATAATGAACAGCAACTGAAAGAGAAACTCCAACTGCTCTGCCTGATGGAGATGGTGTTTACAAGACCAGCAAACCATCGGCAGATGACATTCCAGGAACCATCCCATCAGGCCATCAATGAGGTTGAAATGCTGGTGATGGAAGCGCTGTCTGCAGGGAGCATTGATGAGGTAGACCATAAATGTTCACATGACATAGGTTCAGCCACGAGTCATGGACCTGCAACAAGTATCTGCCATGAAGGAGCGGCTGGAATCCTGGTGTGCTGATCTGAAGGACATCTCCATCCTAGTTGAAGACCATGAATATGAGATTCTTGGCTGAAACGCCACCATACTTACTTGTGAACACTTCAGTGGGAGGCGGTGGCGTAGTGGTATTGTCACTGGACTAGTAACCCAGAGACCCAGGGTATGGCTCTGGGGACATGGGTTCAAATCCCACCACGGCAGAAGGTGGAATTTGAATTCAATCAATAAATCTGGAATTTAAAGCTAGTCTAATGATGGCCATGAAACCATTGTCGATTGTTGTAAAAACCCATCTGGTTCACTAATGTCCTTTAGGGAAGGAAATCTGCTGTCCTTACCTGGTCTGGCCTACATGTGACTCCAGATCCACATCAATGTGGTTGACTCTTACATGCCCTCTGAAATGGCCTAGCAAGCCACTCAGTTCAAGGGCAATTAGGGATGGGCAATAAATGCTGGCCTGGCCTGCGACGCCCACATCCCATGAATGAATAAGAAAAAAAAGAGAAAAAAAAATCACGGGGTTAGATACAGAGTAAAGCTCCCTCTACACTGTCCACATCAAACACTCCCAGGACATGTACAGCACGGGGTTAGATACAGAGTAAAGCTCCCTCTACACTGTCCACATCAAACACTCCCAGGACAGGTACAGCATGGGGTTAGATACAGAGTAAAGCTCCCTCTACACTGTCCACATCAAACACTCCCAGGACAGGTACAGTACGGGGTTAGATACAGAGTAAAGCTCCCTCAACACAAAAAAAAACGGGGTTGGCTGCTGCCCGCTTGGATGTGCTGACTGCTGATTGCAGCTACGAGCCTCAGCTGACAGTGCTGGTGGCAGTTGAAGGCTCCAGAGGCGGAGAGAGGAGCTACACTGAGCAGAGGGAGAGCAGTTACAACCAAGCAGAGGGAAAGCTTCAACAACAATCACCTTTACAGTGAAGAAAGAGACTTTTGCTGGAAACAAGGCTTTGTTTGGAGGTGGGTGCTGAACACCAGAGGTTTGCTTTGCTTTGGGCTGTTGGGGGAGGAACATGTGGCCGGAACAACAAGAGGTGGGGCTGCCAATTCTGCAGGGATCTGTGCTGCTGCAACAAGCACACAGGGAAGCTAAGCTCCCTCCCCACCCAATTGCCCAGCCTGGGTCAGCTGAAGCTGCCCGGCTAAAGAGACGGAAGGGGATAGATAGTGCCTGGGCAGCTTCAGCTGACCCAGGAGAAGACACCTCCTCCAACCAGAAGACCGGAAGACCAAAAGTGATGGCAAAGACTGTTTTAAGTGTGCTGTGTGCACCATTTCCTGAGAGCAAGTCATCCTTTACAGCCTGTCTTTCCCTCTCCTCTATACCCTCAGCCTTTTCTCTCACCTGTTATTTGTTTTATTAAAATGCAGTATCTTTTGTGAATCTTTCATTTTGTTTGATTTGCAAGCCTACAATTTGAGGTGGGTTTAGCTCTTAAACCCATGGCAAGCCCTTCATCACCGATGGCGGGGCCCTCTACTACCTATGAAGCTGCAGCCTCTGTGGCTGCCCAGGTGGTCCCGTCACTTTTTAAATTAATAACATCCAGCCATTGGATGAAGAGCTATCCCTATCTCAACATGTTTATTGAGGTCTGCATAAAGGCAATGGCTGATGTTGTTGGCCCCTCGGCCATTGTTGCAGCCTCGAAGATTTACGGGAAGACTGTGTTCTTCCTGAAGACTGAGCAGGCGGTGTCCCTGGCCCTGAGTAAGGGGCTCACTGTGGGGAGGACCTTCCTGCCGGTGGACCCTCTGGGGGCCGCTGTGCAGCAGATCTTGCTATCAAACTTTCCGCCCTTCATTCCCAGTGAGCTCCTCCTCCCCCATCTGCACCATCTGGAGTAGGTAAGGTCAGGGATCACCCCAGTCCCGTTCGGTCTTCTGGAGAACAGCCTCCGGCATGTCTACTCCTTCCGCCGCCAGCTTTTTATGCAGCTGGCGCGGGAGGAGGTCTTGGAGGGCCACTTCAGTGTGGAGTTCCAGGGGACGGCCTACCGCGTCTTCTGAACCTGGGGCCCGGTGCCATGTCTGCAAGGGGGTGGGGCACGTGCGTAAGAACTGCCCCAACCTCCTGGTCGCCAACTCCACATCGGCGGTCCAGGGTGGCGTCTGTGCACTCCTCCCACTCCCCTGACACCTCCATCAGACACCGCTCAGGTAGTTCCGAAGGCTGTGGTCTTCACCGCCTCCGGTGGGGAGGTGGAGACCGGTCCGGTTGGAAGGAAGGCACAGTGTAGAACACCTGAAGGCATGCCCCCTGGACATGGAAAGAAGTCCTGAGCCTGAGCTCAATCCTACGGCTGATCCAGGGAAGCCCAACTGCCCCGCGGCTGAGCTCAGGCCCAAGAAACCTGGGCAAGGGGGCATTGAGGGAGAAGCAGAGGCCTCTGCTGAGATGGAGATCACTGAGCCTCTGCGCCCCTCCCAAAATAAGAAGAGGAGACGTCTCTACTCTGAAGAGGGAAGTGAGTTGCAGGGCCCATCTCCTGGCACGGCTCCTCAGGCGACACCCCCACCAGCACCATCAGGGCTTCAAGCCCTGGGCGGGAACCCTCTGCCCCTTGGAACAGAAAGTGGGGGGGTGGGGGGATGCCCCTGTAATCTCGGCAACTCCTGAGGTGGGGGGCCCGCCCATGGTGGGGGAGCCGTGGACCCACCGGGTGAGAATATTCCATCTGTCACTGGGTCGGGTGTCCTGGGTGGAGGCGACACCTGTGAGGGTCAACACTCCCAGCAGCCTGATTCCACAGCTCAGGATGTGCCCAACCCAGAAGGCAATTTGTGTAATTCCCCATCTGCTGGGTCTGTGGGTGCTGGCGGAACGTGCGATGGCCTCCTCTCTCTGCCTCCAGTGTCGGCTCCGGCTGGATTTCCGGAGTCGGGAACTACCGTCTCCCCTGGGCTGCTCATTGGCTTGGGGACGGAGGTGGAGTGGGTTCCTGAGCTGCTGGCTCCCATGCTCTCCAGTTTTATTATAGAACCCACTGAGGATTCCTGCGCCATCGATCCTGGGGGGGTGTGTCGGCTGATCCGGAGGAGGACGGGGACTTGGTGTGGGGCACAGAGGACAACCTTGATTCCACCACCAGTGAGGCGGTGGACTCCCTCATGCCTCCCACCGAGTCTCCTCTCATCCCCACAGCGGAACTCCAGGACTTCCTCGTGGCATGCAGGGGTTGTCACAATAAAGTTCAGTTGGCCCTCGGCCGATGGTTGAATCCAGCACTAATCATCCAGTCCATCCGTGCCGCCCTCAGGAAGGTGGGGAAGGGCATGGGCGTGAAACTGGTTGAGAGGCGCCGGTTTAATGCGTTCCTCAATGGGTTGCTGGGGGAGTGGAAGGCCAGGTGCACATCCACTCCCTCCTCACAGTGAGGTGTTGGTGACGGGTTTTAAGTACTTTTGACATGAAGATAACCATAGCCAGCCTCAACATCAACGGCAGCAGGGGGTCTCACCACAGATTTCACAATCTCTCAGTCCTCAGGGAAGGGAGATATGCGGCGAGCTTTCTGCAGGAAACCCACACCGTTCCGTGAGACGAAGCCACCTGGCTCCTGGAATGGCAGGGTGGGGTCTACATGAGTCACTTCACTCCTATTTCTAGTGGGGTGGCTATCTTGTTGGCCCCGACTTTTCAGCTGGAGATCCTGAGGGTCAAGGAGCTTGTGCTGGGCCGCTTGCTCCACCTCGCCGTTCGCCTGGGTAGCGTGCCGCTCCATTTTGTGAACATATACACAACGAGGCCTGGCGCGTTGCAAGCGCGCTTCTTTGAAGAAGTATCAATAGCGGCGAGTGCATCATCCTCAGGGGGATTTTAACTGTACCCTCGAGGTGTGGGATCGCTCCTGTCCCCAGTGTGGCCAAGCGTCGGTGGAGAAGTTGAGGGAACTGAACAGCTCCCTCAACTTGGTGGACGTCTGGTGGAATCTCCTTCCCGGCTCCAGCGCCTTCACGTGGAGGTCTGGAGCAGGAGGATCCCAAATCGACCGCCTCTACATTTCACAGGCGTACATCTCCCAAGTCCCGGCGGCCTCCATCTGGTTGGTGCCATGCTCGGACCACCACCTGGTGGGGGCGGAGTTTACTCCGCTCCGCACGCGGGCGGGAACCACATACTGGCACTTTAACAACCGGCTGCTGGAGGACGAGTGATTCCAGGACTCGTTCCGTCGATTCTGGGCCGACTGGAGAAGGAAGCAGGGGGGCTTCCCCTCCTTGAGGTTATGGTGGGATGTGGGCAAGACTCACATTCGTGTCTTCTGTCAGGAGTACGCAAAGGAGTACGCAGCAAGCAGTTAGGAAGGCGAATGGTATGTTGGCCTTCATTGTAAGAGGATTTGAGTACAGGAGCAGGGATGTCTTACTGCAGTTATATGGGGCCTTGGTGAGACCACATCTGGAGTATTGTGTGCAGTTTTGGTCTCCTTATCTGAGGAAGGATGTTCTTGCCATGGAGGGAGTGCAAAGAAGATTTACTAGGCTGATTCCTGGGATGGCAGGATTGACATATGAGGAGAGATTGGGTCGACTAGGCCTATATTCACTAGAATTTAGAAGAATGTGAGGGGATCTCATAGAAAGCTATAAAATTCTAACAGGACTGGACAGGCGAGATGCAGGGAGGATGTTCCTGATGGCTGAGGAGTCCAGAACCAGGGGTCACAGGATATGGGGTATGCTATTTAGAACTGAGATGAGGAGAAATTTCTTCACTCAGAGGGTGGTGAACCTGTGGAATTCTCTACTGCAGAAGGCAGTGGAGGCCAAGTCATTAAATATATTTAAGAAGGAGATAGATATATTTCTTAATGCCAAAGGGATCAAGGGATGTGGGGAGAAAGCAGGAACAGGTACTGAATTGGACGATCCGCCATGATCTTTTTTGAATGGCGGAGCATGGCCGAAGGGCCGAATGGCCTACTCCTGCTCCTATTTTCTATGTTTCTGTGTTTTCTATGTGTCAACCAAGAGGCGGGAAGCTGGGATAGGGCGCCTGGGAGGGGATGTGCTCGACTTGGAGTCCCGTCTCTGTCAGGCCATCGCGGACCCGGCACTGTGGCGGGCATACAAAGAGAAGGGCACTCTGAGGGACCTGCAGCTCATCGGGTCCCGAGGTGCATACGTGAGGTCACGGATCCAGATCCTGGAAGATTTGGACCGTGCCTCACCCTTCATCTACTCGCTGGGAAATTGGCGAGGGGTCCGTAAGCAGCTCGCTGGGCTGCTGGCCAACAATGGATCCTCCATCACGAATCCGGAGGGAATGGGCCTCCTGGTCCGTACCTATTACAGTGTTTTGTTCTTTCCGGATCCGTCCAGAAAGGACACGCACAGAGTCTTGCGGGAGGACCTGCCAAAGGTCAGCCCGGAGGGCGCTGAAGGATTGCAAGCTTTGCACACACTGAAATTTTCTGGACTCCTGGTGGGTCAGTGGAGGGTGGACTCCCTGCCGGAGGAGTTGGCACCTTTTCATGGAGCACCACGCACCTCCTCTATCTGGGAGTCCACCTTAGCCCCGCTGAGGAAGCCTGGCCGGCAAGCTGGCAGGAGTTGGAGGCGAAAGTCACTACTCGGCAAGAGCGCTGGGCAGGACTGCTCCGAGTGCTTTCCTACAGGGGCCGAGGGCTGGTCATAAACCAACTGGTGGCCTCAATGCTGTGGCACCGGTTGGTCACTTTGGCCCCGCCCCCTGCATTTGCCTCCAAGATCCAGATGAAGCTTGTTGATTTCTTGTGGAGCAAGAGGAAACACTGGGTCTCTGCCGCGGTCCTGAGTCTCCTGCTTGAGGAGGGTGTTAACACCCAGGCTGTGACTCTCTGCCTTCGGACCCTGCAGAGATACCTGTACATCAAGCGTCCTCCCAGATGGTGTGCGCTGGCGAAGTATTTTTTCCGCCGGGTCACAGACTCCAAGTCATCATGCAGCTCCCAGCGGAGAACATTAGCTGCGCCTTTCTGAGGGAGTTGCCTGTCTTTTACCGGAATCTGTTCAGAGTCTAGAATATGGTCGCCTCCAGTCAGGGCACTCTGCCACCGGTGGAGGAGAGCGCCTCAGCTATCCGGGCTGCCGGCTCGGGGGATGGACTGACAGGCAGACGAGTAGCTGAAACCCCTGGGACGACCCTCATTGCAGGTGACGAGGGGGGCTCGGGTTTGCGGAGCACTCCTGACCGAGCTGACCCCCCCCCCTTGGACTCATCGGACCCAGGCCCCAACATCCCCCTCGGTAACCGGTCCCACACAACCTGAGCTGCCTCCCAGAAGATGATCCAGATCCTGGAAGATTTGGACCGCGCCTCACCCTTCTTCTACTCGCTGGAAAAATGGCGGGGGGTCCGTAAGCAGCTCGTCGAGCTGCTGGCCGACGACGGATCCTCCATCACGGATCCGGAGGGAATGGGCCTCCTGGTCCGGACGTATTACAGTGCGTTGTTCTCTCCGGATCCGTCCAGCGAGGATGCGCGCAGAGTTTTGTGGGAGGACCTGCCGCAGGTCAGCCCGGAGGGCGCCGAAGGATTGGAGGCTCCGCTCACGTTGGTGGAGCTGACTGGCGCCCTCCACCAGCTCTCGAGGGGCAAATCCCCAGGGCTGGATGGGTTGACCGTGGAGTTCCTCAGGGCGTTCTGGGACGTCCTGGGGGACGATTACGCGCGGGTCCTGGGGGAAAGCCTGGCGACCGGGGAGATGCCCCTCTCGTGGCGCAGGGCGGTCATCGTCCTGCTGCCGAAGAGGGGCGATCTCCGCCTGCTTAAAAACTGGCGTCCGGTCTCCCTCCTCAGCACGGATTATAAGATCTTTGCCCGGGCTATGTCTACCCGCCTGGGCTCCGTGCTGGCCCACATGATCCACCCCGACCAGTCCTACACGGTCCCGGGCCGGTCCATCCAGGACAACATCCACCTGGTCCGGGACCTGATCCATCTTTCCCAGAGGACTGGTCAGTCGGTCGCCTTTCTCTCCCTCGATCAGGAGAAGGCGTTCGACAGGGTGGATCACGATTACCTTTTCGGGACTCTGCGCGCTTTCGGACTCGGGCCGCATTTCGTGGCCCGGGTCCGACTTTTATACGCCGCCGCAGAGTGTCTAGTCAAAGTTAACGGGTCCTTGACGGCGCCCCTTCGATTTGGGAGAGGAGTGCGTCAGGGGTGCCCCAAGTCCGGCCAATTGTATACCATCTGCGTGGAGCCCTTCCTGTGCCTGCTTCGCAGGAGGTTGACGGGATTGGCTCTGCGCGAGCCGGCCATGCGGGTCGTCCTCTCGCCTTACGCCGACGACGTGCTCCTCGCAATCACAGATCCCGTTGACTTGCGGAGGATGCGCGACTGCCAGCAGACCTTTTCTGCCGCGTCCTCCGCGAGGATCAATTGGGAGAAATGTTCCGGACTCCTGGTTGGTCAGTGGCGGGTGGACTCCCTGCCGGAGGAGATGACACCTTTTGCGTGGAGCACCACGCACCTCCTCTCTCTGGGAGTCCACCTTAGCCCCGCTGAGGAAGCCTGGCCGGCAAACTGGCAGGAGTTGGAGGAGAAAGTCATCGCTCGGCTGGGGCGCTGGACAGGACTGCTCCGAGTGCTTTCCTACAGGGGCCGAGCGTTGGTCATAAACCAACTGGTGGCCTCCATGCTGTGGTACCGGTTGGTCACTTTGGCCCTGCCCCCTGTATTTGCCACCAAGATCCAGAAGAAACTCGTCGATTTCTTCTGGGGCAAGAGGAAACACTGGGTCTCTGCCGCGGTCCTGAGTCTCCCGATCGAGGAGGGCGGTCAGTCGCTGGTGTGCGTCCGCACCCAGGCTGCGACTCTCCGCCTTCGGACCCTGCAGAGATACCTGTACGTCGAGCGTCCTCCCAGATGGTGTGCGCTGGCGACGTATTTTTTCCGCCAGTGTCACTGCCTTCAAGACGACACGCAGCTCCCGGTGGAGTCCGTTAGCCGCGCCTCTCTGAGGGAGTTGCCTGTCTTTTACCGGGATCTTTTCCGAGTCTGGAACATGGTCGCCTCCAGTCAGGGCGCTCCCCCGCCGGCGGAGGAGAGCGCATCGGCTGTCCGGGCGGCCGACTCCGGGGACGGTCCGGCGGGCGGAGGAGTAGCCGAAACCCCCGGGACGCCCCTCACTGCGGGTGGCGAGGGGGCTCGGGAGTGCGGAGCGATCCCAGCCCAGCTGACCCCCGCTCGGCCGGAACTGCTCATCGGACCCAGGCCCCGAAACCCTCCTCGGGAGCCGGTCCCGCACAACCCGAGCCGCCTCTCGGAAATGCCCTCCGTTCCATTCCAATCGGCGCGGAGGGGTTTCCTGTACGGGCTGCTCCTGCACACCCTCCACTTCCTCGCCCTCGTCAGCCGGCCGGACACGCCCTGGCGGTCCGCGTTGCCATCTGGCGGCGAGGGGAAACCCCGATGGAGGTCTCTCTACGCGGGAGTCTTCCCCCTTTACATCGGGGACCTGGGGTGGAGGGTGCTGCACAGAGCAGTCCCGTGCAATAGGCTTTTAAGTAGGTTCACGGACTCCCAGGCCAGCTGTACTTTCTGCGGCCTGGACGAGTCCGTGTTCCACATTTATATGGAGTGTGCGAGGTTGCAGCCCCTATTTGAGTATCTGAAGGGGCTGCTCCTCAAATTCTGGCTGCACTTCAGTCCCACGCTCCTGATCTTTGGGCACCCGGTGTGGAGGGGCTTGGGCCGGGAGGAGGATCTCCTCGTCGGTCTGCTCCTGGGCCTGGCCAAGGTGGCAATTCACAGGTCCAGGTTGCGGGCCGTCGGGGGGTCCGTCCTCCCCGATTGCCTGCCCCTCTTCCACGGTTACGTTCGCGCCCGGGTGTCCCTGGAAAAGGAGCATGCGGTGTCCGCCGGTACGCTTGAGGCCTTCCGCGACCGGTGGGCACCGCAGGGACTGGAGTGCATCGTCGACGCCGAGAATGGCATTTTAATTTGAGTTTTTTTGTTTATTTATCTGGTTTTAATAAAGTTATTTTAAAAATATAAGTGTGTATATAAAGGGGGCCTGAGGAATAAAGGCCCCCTCGACATAAAAAATGTATAAAGGGGGCCTGAGGAATAAAGGCCCCCTCGACATAAAATATATAAAAGGGGCCTGAGGTATAAAGGCCACCTTATAAAAAAAAAAGAAAAAAAAAGAAAAAAAAAAAACGGGGTTAGATACAGAGTAAAGCTCCCTCTACACTGTCCCCATCAAACACTCCCAGGACAGGTACAGTACGGGGGTTAGATACAGAGTAAAGCTCCCTCTACACTGTCCCCATCAAACACTCCCAGGACAGGTACAGTACGGGGGTTAGATACAGAGTAAAGCTCCCTCTACACTGTTCCCATCAAACACTCCCAGGACATGTTGTTACAAGTACTTCCATTTTTTTTGTTAAATTTTGAGGACTTGTGTTTTAAAACTGAAAAAAGGATTCCATAGATGCTAGACTTTGTTTTTTTTTAAAGCAGTCATCGGAAGGTCTTTTAGACTTGGTTTGCAAACAACAGTTACTGGAAGGCACCTGTTTTCAGTTAAGTACACAGTGGGAACCTTTTGACCTGGAGAAAGATGCTTACAAAGAAGTGACAGGTTGAGATTTATAGGGGTCAGGAAGCTTGACTCCTGAGGTTTTCTTTTTGGTTTTGCTTTGGGCAGGCATTTGAGGTATGGACAGTGTTTTGAAAAAGAGTTAAAAAACCTGCCAAGGGCAAACCCCAACTCGGCCTGTTCCAGCTCTTTGAAAAGCCTGTCAGTTTTTCCAGCTCTTAGAAGCGAGTGTAAGAAATAGAGAAATTGATGCTGCATTTGTCCTGAGAGGCCTGCTGGAAACCCCGGTTGCAGAATTTCTCCTGAGACACTGGAAAAACCTGCCAGATAAATCCTCGACGCCACCTGAATGTATTGCTCCAGAGAAAGATCCCAGTGACAGCCGTCTATGCGTATTTGGGATGCCAAACCAAAACAAAGGACATCTGACGTCTTTCCATATAATCTCTTTTTACATCAAGTATTTAGCCAGTATTCTTTTTTGGGTTTTTTTGTACTAGAGCTCTAAAGAGAAAATCTCTTTATTTTTCAGTATGTGTGTGTGTGTGAGGGGCTAAGGTAAAAAGGAAACTTTCATATTTCAATCTGTGTGTTTATGCTTTGCTTCTTTACTGGTTAAGTCTTGTTTTATAATAAACTGATAATTTTATTGTTTATTGAAGAAACCTGGTTGATGTATTTTATTCCGGGATAAAAATAGTCTATGATTGACCGTATCGGTAACTGGGTAAACATTTAAATATATGTTGTGACCTGTGGAGAAGTGGAACTAGAAAAGACAGTGCACTCCTCCCGCCTCAATCGTAACATATAATTGGGGGCTCGTCCAGGATAACCCAACGCCAACGATGTACAATTGTAAGTGGGGTAATAATAATTGAAAAGATGTAAAAAATGCAGGTTTCTTGTGCAATAGAATAAAGTGTACACTAACGGAATGTCTTCGTTAGTTGCTATGACCTTACTGGGGAAGGAGGATGGATCCCTGAATGATTTGAGAAACTTAACCAATGTTAAACTAAAGGATTTGGCAGAACTGTTGGTGTTAGAGTTAAAACCAGGAGCTAAGAAAGTTGACATAATTGAAGTAATAGCACAGCATGTGCAATTGGAAGAAGAAAAAGATGAACCAGAGGAAAGTTCAGTTGAATTAGTTAAAATGTAGTTACAGATGAAGCAGCTTGAGCTTGAAAAAGGAAGAAAGAGAATTGGAAATAAAGAAACTTGAACTTTAAAGAGAGGAAAGGGAAAGAGAGACAGCATTTCAAAGAGAAAGAGAAGAAAGGGAATTTGAAATAAAAATGCTCGACCTAAGATGACAGGGTGGCCTTGATTCCAAGGAAAGTTCTGGTGAGGAAAGATCTGACTGCCACCCAGGACCCGGTGGAGAACCATTTAAATTTGTGCAAGTCCTCCTGAAGTTTGAGGAAAGGGATGTAGAGGCTTTTTTCATTTCTTGTGAAAAGATAGCCAGACAGATGAAGTGGCCAAAGGAAACCTGGACAACGCTAATGCAAAGCAGGTTGATGGGTGGAGCTCATGAAGTTTATGCCATGATTTCTGAGGAGGCTTCTGCAGATTATGAGATCACAAAAAAGGCTATTCTCGCTGCGTATGAGTTGGTCCCCAAAGCGTACCGGCAGAAATTTCAGAACCTCTGGAGACAATACAGGCAGACTTATATAGAATTTGAGAGGGAAAAAGCAAATCAATTTGATCGTTGGATATGGGCACTAAAGGTAGAGGCCACATATGAGAATCTTAGGGAACTAATTCTCCTGGAAGAATTTTAAAATTCACTCCCTTAGTAAGAACTCATATAGAGAACCAGAAGGCTTCAACGGCCAGACAGGCAGCGGAAATAGCTGATGATTACGAGCTTGTTCATAAGCCCAAACCCTTTGTCCATCACCCCAACAAACCCAGAAGGTGGGAGGGTGAAAGGAAGGCAAGTAACCAGGGACAGAAAGGACAGATGGGAACGCCCCGGAATCTCCTCCTCAGGGCAGAAAGGAAGAAGCTGAGGGTGGAAGTGAGGTCCGCAAGCCTAAGTGTTATCATTGTCACAAGGTGGGACACCTTTGTGCAGATGCTGGAAGTTGCAGGGGTAAACCCATAGGACTTATTGGGGTACACAAGGCTGATGCAGAGAAAGGGGCCTGACCGAGAGCACAGCAGATCAGGCTGTAGCTCTGACTCCAGCTGCAAGGCCAAATACAAAAACCAAACCAGTGCAGGGGTTGTGAATAAGATACCTGAGAGTTTTAGGGAATTCTTGTCAAAAGGAAAAGTAACTCCTTATCCCTCAAATGAGACAGGCAAACCGATAGTTATACTTAAAGATACAGGAGCAACCCAAACTCTTTTGCTGGAGAAAGGCATAACTTTTCCATCAGAGAGCACACTGAATGCCTATGTTTTAGTGAATGGTATTGGCGGGGAGTATATACCTGTACCTTTGTATCGGGTGCACCTAGAATGTGACCTAATGTCTGGGACGGTAACTGTGGGAGTTGTCCATAGTTTTCCAGTAGATGGAGTTGACCTACTCCTGGGGAATGGTTTGGCTGGAGTTTCTCCAGTAGTCACGGAAAAACCAAGTGAAGTTAAAGAGACAGAACAGTTGCAGGAAAAGGTTCCAGGAATTTTTCCTTCGTGTGTAGTGACCCGAGCAATGGCTAAACAAGTTCCATTATCGGAGGTAAAATTAGCACCACAGGCAGATAGCTAGATATCTGAAACTTTCTTTGAGGATTTGGATAATCCGAAGGAAATATTCAGTAAGTCTTCTCTGATCACGGCTCAGTAAGCTGATCCAGAGTTAAATAAAGTGGCACAATCGACTCCAACAGAAGCTGAGGCAAAAAGAGTTCCAGAAGGCTATTATATTAAAGATGGGATTTTGATGAGGAAGTGGAGACCTCCTCACAGACCTGCGGTCAAAGAATGGAGGGTTGTTCACCAGATAGTGGTACTACCAATGTATCACTGGGAAATATTAATGATAGCGCACAAAATTCCTATAGCGGGACATGTGGGGATCCAATCACGTGTAAGTTGACATTTTTACTGGCCAGGTCTTTAGAAGGACGTGGTGCAGTTTTGTAAAACATGCCATACATGTCAGACTGTGGGAAAACCGCAACCTGCCATGAAACCGGCACCTCTAATTCCTATACCAGTTATTGAGGAAACATTTAGTAGGGTGTTGGTAGACTGTGTAGGACCTTTACCAAAAACAAAAGCAGGACATCAATATATACTCATTAACATGGATATGGCTACTTGGTTCCTAGAGGCCATTCCCTTGAGAACAATTTCTGCTAAGGTAGTGAGAGAGAGGTTAACCCAGTTCTTCACTAGATATGGATTACCAATTGAGATCTAGTCGGATCAAGGTTCTAATTTTATGTTTCAAATTTTTCAGCAAGTTATTTGGGTACAACACAGTTAAAGTCTTCAGCATACCACCCACAGACACAAGGGGCTTTAGAACGGGACCATCAGACCCTCAAAACAATGATCAGGGTATACTGTCATGAATATCATCATGATTGGGATAAAGGGCTAGAATTTCTTTTGTTTGCCACTAGGGATTCACCTAATGACTCTACCGGTTTTAGGCCTTTTGAATTAGTTTATGGACATGAGATAAGAGATCCTCTAAAACTAATCACAGAAAAACTTTTATAACAGAGAGGCGAAACATCTGTGTTAGACTATGTATCCGTGTTCCTGGAGCAGCTCACAAGAGATTGCTAAGTAGCTCAGGAACACCTTAAAGCTTCCCAAACAACCATGAAGAAATGGACAGACAAGCACACGAGGACCTGAACATTTCAACCAGGGGTTAAGGTGTTAGTATTACTGCCCTTTACAGGGTGAACCACTGAAAGCACTGTTCAGTGGTCCATATAAAGTGGTCAAAAGAATTGGTAAAGTAAATTTCCACCCTTCTCTCGCCTTTACATGGTCCATCTCTGACACTTCCCTTCCCTTCCTCGACTTCTCTGTCTCCATCTCTGAGGATAGGTTGTCTATTAATATCCATTATAAGCCCACCGACTCCCACAGCTACCTGGACTACACTTCTTCACACCCTGCCTCCTGTAAGGACTCCATTTCATTCTCCCAGTTTCTCTGTCTCCGACGCATTTGCTCTGATGATGCTACTTTCCACGACAGCGCTTCTGATATGTCTTCCTTTTTCCTCAACCGAGGATTCCCCCCCACTATGGCTGACAGGGCCCTCAACCGTGTCCAGCCCATTTCCCGCACCTCTACCCTCACCCCTCACCCCTTCCCCTCCCACCGAGAACCGTGACAGGGTTCCCCTTGTCCTCACTTTTCACCCCATCAGCCTCCATATCCAAAGGTTCGACCTCCGCCATTTCCGCCACCTCCAGCGTGATGCCACTACCAAACGCATCCTCCCCTCCCTTCCCCTGTCAGCACTCCGAAGGGATCGTTCCCTCTGTGACACCCTGACCCACTCCTCCATTACCGCCACCACCTCGCCCCCTTCCCACGGCACCTTCCCCTGTAATCGCAGGAGGTGTAATACCTGCCCATTTACCTCCTCTCTCCTCACTATCCCAGGCCCCAAAAACTCCTTTCAGGTGAAGCAGCGATTTACTTGTACTACTTTCAATGTAGTATACTGTATATGCTGCTCACAATGTTGTCTCCTGTACATTGGGGAGACCAAACGCAGGCTGGGCGACCGCTTTGCAGAACACCTCCGCTCAGTCCGCAAGCAGGACCCTGAGCTTCCGGTTGCTTGCCATTTCAACACTCCCCCCTGCTCTCATGCTCACATCTCTATCCTGGGCTTGCTGCAGTGTTCCACTGAACATCAACGCAAGCTCGAGGAACAGCATCTCATTTACCAATTAGGCACACTACAGCCTGCCGGACTGAACATTGAGTTCAATCATTTCAGAGCATGATGGCCCCCCCCCCCCCCACTTTTACTTTTATTTTTAGTTATTTTTTTTCTTTTTTTATATTTTTTTGTGTTTATTTTATTTTATCTTACTATGTTCAGTTTGCCTACCCACTTTTTCTTTCATGCTTGTGCTTGTCGCTGTTCAGTTTTCAGTCCATTAACACCCTATCTGTACTAATGCTTTGTCTTTCAACACACCATTAACATATTGTTTGCCTTTGCTCCATGACCTTCTGGTCAGTTATTCTCTGTGACCCTGTCCTATCTACACCTTCTCCTTTGTTATCTCTTGCCCCATCCCCGCTTTACTTGCTTATAACCTTTCACATTTCTAATATTTGCCAGTTCTGATGAAGGGTCACTGACCTGAAACGTTAACTCTGCTTCTCTCTCCACAGATGCTGCCAGAGCTGCTGAGTATTTCCAGCATTTCTTGTTTTTATTTCAGATTTCCAGCATCTGCAGTATTTTGCTTTCACTATTATGGTAAATTATTTGATTGACACCCCAGATCACCGGAAAAAGAATCCACTGTGTCATATCAAAATGTTAAAGCAATATTATCACTGGGAGGGGGAATAAGCGAGCACAGGTATGTCAGGTAGTAGAGACAGTGAAGAATAAAAGGGATATTGAGGATGAGGCAGAAGGAGGTCTAGACAATTCTCATATTGAACCTCCTACTATCCGGTTATCTAATACTGAATTGTTGAGTAGATTGGACACTATGCTTTCATATTTAGATGCAGAACAACAAGAAGACCTAACAAGGCTACTCACAGCATTTAAAAGAGTCTGTAGGGACAAGTCAGGATGTACAACCTTAGCCACACATGATGTGGATGTAGAGGAATCCTTTACCATAAAATAGTATCCTTACTGCTTAAGTCCAGAGAAACAGGCCCAGGTAAAAGCAGAAATCCAATGCTTGCTGGAAAACCATCAAATTGAACCCAGTCAAAGCAGCTGGAGTTCCCCAGTGGTGTTAGTGTCTAAACCTGACGGTTCAGCTAGATTCTGCAGAGACTACAGAAAAGCTAATGCAGTAACAAAGACAGATTCCTACCCAATTCCTCACTTGGAAGACCATATTGACTGAGTTGGCAGTGCCACATTTCTTACAAAAATAGATTTGTTAAACGGATACTGGCAGGTTCCTTGAACACCCCGAGCTAAAGAAATATCGGCCTTTGTCACACCAGATGGTCTTTTCCAATGCCGAGTGATGCCAGTCGGGCTAAAAAATGCCCCAGCATCCTTTCAGAGATGAATGAACCAAGTGGTAGCCAGTGTTCCTAACTGTGTGGTTTATCTTGATGATGTGCTGGTATACAGTGACACTTGGAAGGACCACCTGGAGCAACTAGAAGTTCTGTTTAGAAAATTACAATCAGCTAATTTGATAATAAACCTTGCCAAAAGTGAATTTGCAAAAGCGAGAGTAACATACCTCGGGCATATCATAGAGCAAGGACAAGTGTTGCCAAAAACAGCGAAAGGACAAGCATTGGTGGAGTTCCTTACCCCTCAGACTAAGCGAGAAATCATGAGGCCTTGTAATTGGACAATATTTGTTTAATAATCCTCAGTGTGCTAAGAATTACGCTGACAACCAATTTAAGATTGTCAGTAGCGCTCGCAGTGTGGCGCATTTGCACGTACTGGAAGCGACATATATTAATACACAGAGCTCTGTTCTGTGCAGACAGAAAGAACATGTACATACATTGCGCCTGTTTCAGCTACACAAAATAAGTGACAGCCATTCGAGTATTGCTGAAAATAGAGACATGTTGTCAAAGCTTTTCGTCTTGCACTCATCAGGACAGTCTGAAAGAATATCAATGTAAGGGAAAACAACAACTTGAGAAGAGAGTGCTGATTGGTTGGCAAGTGAACTCTGATTGGTAGAGGCGTTGCCATGGAGAATGCACTAGTTTACGATGACTGACAGATAACTGCCAAGCTTTGTTTGAAATTTAAACCAGGCAGCTTGACTCTGGTCAAGGCATTGCCCTGAGGAATGAACGAGCAAATGGCTGTCACTTATTTTGTTTAGCTGAAACAGTTCTTTATTTTCCGCAATACTCAAGTTCTATACTACCAAATGGCTATTTGGATTCCATGGATGCTGGACTTTGTGTGTTTTTTTTAAAATAGCAGTCATCAGAAGATCTTGTGGACTTGGTTTGTAAACAATTACTGGAAGGCACCTGTTTTCAGATAAATACACAGCGGGGGCTTTTTGACCTGGGGAAAGATGTTTACAAAGAAGTGACAGGTCAAGATTTATACAGGTCAGAAGACTTGACTCCCAAGATTTGTGTTTTGCTTTTGCTTTAGACAGTGTTATGACCAGGTGAGAAAGGTGTCTAGGGGTCCTTTTCAGCCTTCACTTGGTCTTACTGTAACAGGGTTTAATTTTAAACACACCCTATATAGAGCTCCCCCTTGGTGAATCCTTGTTCACTGCTTTCCAATTATAAGGCACAGAAATGAGCACAAACAGGCTTTCTCAGGTTTAAAGAAGAAAAGTGAAATTTATTAAAACTTAAACTTAAACTCTAATTCGGTTAACACTTACGGACACACTACGTGCCCACGCTAGCATGCACACGCAATACACACAGTCAAATAGGGACAGAAAAGAGCAGAAGAAAAATAAAGTGGAGATTGAGACAATATCTGAAAAGTTTCTTGTTACTGTGCTTCGAGCTCACTGTAGAGTCCTTTTGTAGGTAGTTCTCGCTTGTAGGTAACTTGCTTTTCGTTGGGGCCCAGTATTTTTCTTAAACCTTGTTCACTGCAGGAGACTTTTCTCTCTTGGGGTTCCTGTGTCTTCAATGGATTCCAAAGCTGGTGAGAATGAGATGAGAGCAGACAGGAGAGAGATGTTCTCAATCCAGGAGCTAGGAAATTTCTGTCTTCAAATTCTCTGTGGCCAATTTAAAACTTTCAGTTCAAAACTCTGCAACAGCCAGTTAGTCATGTGACTGTACTGGTCTGACCATGTCTGTTCTGTGTATTGGGAGTAGGGACTGGTTCCTTTCTTCCAACTCTGTCTGCTAGAATGCAAAAATGTCTTTCCGGCGAGGGGCCTGGCAATTCCTTGTAATAGGCCCTTTTTTCTTCCCAGCAACAATTTGAAGTTCAATGTCCATGTGGCGAAATTAATGTGCCTCATCCTTGGCAGCTGAGGGCCTGTATGACAACAGGCATTTGGGGTATGGACAGTGTTTTGAAAAAGAGTTTAAAAAATCAACCTGCCAAGGACAAACCGCAATTCAGCCTTTTCCAGCTCTTTGAAAAGCCTGCCAGTTTTTCCATCCCTTTGAGAAGCTCTTAGAAGCGAGTGTAAGAAATAGAGAAATTGATGCTGCATTTATCCTGCAAGGCCTTCTTGAAACCCCTATTGCCGCATTTCTCCTGAGACGCTGGAAAAACCTGCCGGATAAATCCTCAATGCCGCCTGAATGAATTGCTCCAGAAAAGGATCCCAGTGACAGACATCTACGTGTAAATGGGCATCTTTCCAGATCTTCTCTTTTTTCCTCAAGAATTAGCAAGTTTTTGGCCAAAGTATTCTTTTTTGGTTTTTTTAGAGCTCTAAAGAGAAAATCTCTTTATTTTTCAATTAACCAGTCGGTGTCTGTGTGTGTGTGCATGTGACGGGCTAAGATAAAAGGGAACTTTCATATTTCAATCTGTGTGTTTATGCTTTGCTTCATTACTGGTTATGTCTTGTTTTATAATCAACTTTTAATTTTGTTGTTTATTAAAGAATTTTCTTCTGGTATAAAAATAGAGTCTATGATTGACCATATCGGTAACTGGGCAAAAATTTAAATATATGTTGTGTCCTGTGGAGAACTGGAACTAGAAAAGACAGTGCACTCCTCCCGCCTCGGTCGTAACAAGGTACAGCATGAGTTAAATACAGAGTAAAGCTCAAACAATCCCAGGAGAGGTATATCACGGGATAGATACAGAGTAAAGCTCCCTCCACACTGTCTCATCAAACACTCCCAGGACAGGTACAGCACTGGGATTGGCTGGGCAATTTGGAGCACTTCCTGCCTGCAATCAGGGGGAGCAGCTGCACTTGTGCTGCTGCAACTGCAGAGTGGACACTGCAGTAACTGGAGAGAGGTGAATGCAGAATGGATTGAAACCATCAAGGAAGGCTGCAATTGTTTTGGAGAGGTGGGTGTCAGGGCACCTGAAAGACTCTAAGTTTGAACTGTTTGGGGGAGGGAGAAGAGGCCTGAAGACTCAGGGCTGGGGCTGCCAAATCCAGTAGGGGGCCCCTGTATTTGTATTGGTGCTTGCACACAGGGAGCTCCCTTCCCACCCCAACTGCCTGCTCGGGACAGCTGGAGTTGCCCGGGTGAGGACTTTCTTGTTAAAATCAGAAGAGGAGAGTACCGGGCGGCTCCAGCCGTCCCGGGCGAAGAAGCCTCCCCCAACTGGAAGACAACAAACAGTTTTGGACTAATTATTATAAAGGTGCTCCAACTGGCAGTTGGAACAAACATCCTTTTCAGCCTTTCTCTCCCTTCCTCCACTCAGTCGCCTCATTCATCTATCCTCCCCTTTTCCTTTACCTTCCCCCCCCTATCCTCCTCTACTCCCACTCCAATTTGTTCACAGTTTGTTTGTTTTTTGTTTCAATTGTGTAAATTTGTTTTGTTTCTTGGGGGTGGACGTGGCTCTTAGACCCCATGGCAAGCCCTCCTTCGCCGGTGGCGGGGCCTTCCCGTACGTATGCTGCTGCGGCTGCTGCAGCTGCACCTGTTGCCCCGTCACCGTTTGCTTTATTAACATCGAAGCATGGGGTCAAGAGCTACGTCCACCCAAACATGACGATAGAGGCATGTGTGAAAGCAATGGTCGAGGTTGCCGGTCCTCAGGACATTGTTGCAGCCTCTAAAATGTACAGGAATGCAGTGTTATTCCTGAGGACCGAGCGGGCAGTGTCCCTGGCTCAGTGACACAGTGGTTAGCACCGCAGCCTCACAGCTCCAGGGACACCAGGTTCAATTCTGGGTACTGCCTGTGCGGAGTTTGCAAGTTCTCCCTGTGACCATGTGGGTTTTTGCCGGGTGCTCTGGTTTCCTCCCACCACCAAAGACTTGCAGGTGATAGGTAAATTGGCCGTTGTAAATTGCCCCTTGTGTAGGTAGGTGGTAGGGAATATGGGATTACTGTAGGGTTAGTATAAATGGGTGGTTCTTGGTCGGCACAGACTCGGTGGACCAAAGGGCTTGTTTCAGTGCTGTATCTCTAAATAAATAAATAAATGAACAAGGGGCTCGCTGTGGGTGGGATCTTTCTGCCAGTGAACCCCCTGGAGGCCACTGCGCAAAGGCTCATTCTATCCAACGTCCCGCCCTTCATTCCTGGTGAGCTCCTCCTTCCCCACCTGCACCATCTGGGGGAGGTAAAGACGGGGCTCACCCCAGTCCCACTCGGTCTTCGGGAGAACAGCCTCCGGCATGTGTACTCCTTCCGCCGCCAGCTATTCATGCAGCTGGCGCGGGAGGAGGTTACAGAGCGCCATTTCAATGTAAGAGTTCCAGGGGACGGCCTACCGTGTCTTCTGGACCTTGGACGGGGTGCGGTGCCATGTCTGTAAGGGGGTGGGGCATGTTCGTAAGAACTGCCCCAACCTCCCGGCTGCCAACTCCAACTCAGCAGCCCAGGGTGGCGCCGCTGCACCTCCTCCCACCCCCCCCACACCTCCACCAGATACCATTCAGTCGGTACCGGAGGCTGTGGTTTTCACGGCCTCTGGCAGGGAGGGGAGTGCCCGTCCATGTGGAAGGAAGGCGTGGAGGAAAAATAAACATCGAGAGGCGCGTCCACTGGACACCATTGCACAACCCGGGTCTGAGCTCAGCCCAAAGCCCGATCTCGGGGAGCCCACTTGCCCCAGGGCTGGGCTCAGGATCAGGGTGAATTTTAAAAAAAGGAGTGCGGAGGCCTCTGATGGCATGGAGGTCTCTGAGCCTCCGCACCCAACTGGGAAAAAGAGAAGGCACCCCTCCACAGATGTAACACAGGGTCCTGAGGTGCGGGGCCCATCTGTTGGAAGGGAGCTGTCTCCTGTTTTGGGTCCCCAGGTTTTCCCTACCACCACCACCAAGGCTACAAAGTCTGGGCAGGAGCTCCCTATTCCTCAGAATGGAGGGGAGGGGGAGGCCCCTGTACATGAGGCCCCTCCTGAAGGAGTAAGTGGGGCCCTGCTTGTGGTGGGGGAGCCTGGGAGCGCCACTCATTCTGCCACTGCCACTGGGTCGGGCGCCCTGAGTGGAGGGGAGGGCAAGGCCCCAAAGGGTCGGCCCTCCCTGCCGGAGTCCTCCACTGACCAGGAGACACCCAACTCGGTTGCATTTGAAAATGTTGTCCCATCTGCTGGGCCTGTGGGTGCTGGCGGAGCAGGAGATGGCCTCCTCTCTCCACCTCCAGTCTCGGCACCGGCTGGATTTCCAGAGTCGGGAACTTCCATCTCCACTGGACCGCGCATTGGTCTGTGGACGGGGGTGGAGTGGGGTCCTGAACCGCTGGCGCCCACAAGCTCTAGTTTCACAGTAGAACCCAGAGAGGACTCCTCCGCCATCGATCCTGGGGGTGGGATCGTGACGGAGGCGGGACCAGCTGGCGCGGCCGGGACGTCCGCCCCACAGTGTGTGGTGGGAGTGTCGACCGCTGGCGGTGACGACCGGAGGAGGATGGGGACTCGGTGTGGGGCACGGAGGATGATCTTGATTCCATCGCCAGTGAGGTGGTGGAATCCCTCGTGCCTCCCACCGAGTCTCCTCTCATCCCCACGGCAGAACTCAGGGATTTCCTCGTGGCTTGCAGGGGTTGCCGCAATAAAGTTCAGCTGGCCCTCAGCCGTTGGTCGAATCTGGCGCTGATCATTCAGTCCGTCCGTGCCGCCCTCAAGAAAGCGGGCAAGGGTGCAGGCGTGAAACTGGTTGAGAGGCGTCGTTTTAATGTGTTCCTCAATGGGTTGCTGGGGGAGTGGAAGGCCAGGTGCACTTCCGCTCCCTCGTCACAGTGAGGTGTTGGTGACGGTTTTTAAGTACCTTTGACATGAAGATAACCATAGCCAGCCTCAACATCAACGGCAGCAGGGGGTCTCACCGCAGATTTCACAATCTCTCAGTCCTCAGGGAAGAGAGATAGGCGGTGAACTTTCTGCAGGAAACCCACACCGTTCCGGGAGACGAAGCCACCTGGCTCCTGGAGTGGCAGGGTGGGGTCTACTTGAGCCACCTCATCCGTTTTTCTAGTGGGGTGGCTATCTTGTTGGCCCCGACCTTTAAGCCGGAGATCTTGGAGGTCAAGGAGCTAGTGCCGGGCCACTTGCTCCACCTTGCCGTTCGCCTGGGTAGCGTGCTGCTCCACTTTGTAAATTTCTACGCGCCCAGGCCCGGCGCGTTGCAAGCGCGCTTCTTTGAAGAAGTGTCCGCTCTCTTGAGCTCCATCGATAGCGGCGAGTGCATCATCCTTGGGGGGGGATTTTAACTGCACCCTCGAGGTGGGGGATCGCTCCGGTCCCCAGCACGGCCAAGCGTCGGTGGAGAAGTTGAGGGAACTGATCAGCTCCCTCAACTTGGTGGATGTCTGGTGGAATCTCCATCTCGACTCCAGCGCCTTCACATGGAGGTCTGCAGGAGGAGGGTCCTGAATCGACCGCCTCTACTTTTAGCAGGCGTACGTCTCCCACGTCTCAGCGGCCTCCATGCGGCTGGTGCCGTGCTTGGACCACCACCTGGTGTGGGTGGAGTTCATTCCGTTCTGCATGCGGGCAGGGTCCTCGTACTGGCACTTTAACTGCTGGCCGACGACGGATCCTCCATCACGGATCCGGAGGGAATGGGCCTCCTGGTCCATACTTATTACAGTGCGTTGTTCTCTCCGGATCCGTCCAGCGAGGACACGTGCAGAGTTTTGTGGGAGGATCTGCCCCAGGTCAGCCCGGAGGGCGCCGAAGGATTGGAGGCTCCGCTCAAGTTGGCGGAGCTGACTGGCGCCCTCCACCAGCTCTCGAGGGGCAAATCCCTGGGGCAGGACGGGCTGACCGTGCAGTTCCTCAGGGCGTTCTGGGACGTCCTGGGGGACGATTACGCGCGGGTCCTGGGGGAATGCCTGGCGACCGGGGAGATGCCCCTCTCGTGGCGCAGGGCGGTCATCGTCCTGCTGCCGAAGAGGGGCGATCTCCGCCTGCTTAAAGATTGGCATCCGGTCTCCCTCCTCAGCACGGATTATAAGATCTTTGCCCGGGCTATGTCTACCCGCCTGGGCTCCGTGCTGGCCCACATGATCCACCCCAACCAGTCCTACACGGTCCCGAGCCGGTCCATCCAGGAAAACATCCACCTGGTCCGGGACCTGATCCATCTTTCCCAGAGGACTGGTCAGTCGGTTGCCTTTCTCTCCCTCAATCAGGAGAAGGCGTTCGACAGGGTAGATCTCGAATACCTTTTCAGGACTCTGCGCGCTTTCGGACTCGGGCCGCATTTCATGGCCCGGGTCCGACTTTTATACGCCGCCGCAGAGTGTCTGATCAAAGTTAACGGGTCCTTGACAGTGCCCTTTCGCTTTGGGAGAGGAGTGCGTCAGGAATGCCCCATGTCCGGCCAATTGTACACCATCTGCGTGGAGCCCTTCCTGTGCCTGCTTCGCAGGAGGTTGATGGGATTGGCACTGCGCGAGCCGGCCATGCGGGTCGTCCTCTCGGCTTACGCCGATGACGTGCTCCTTGCAATCACAGATCCCGTTGACTTGCAGAGGATGCACGACTGCCAGCAGACCTTTTCTGTCGCATCCTCCGCGAGGATCAATTGGGCGAGATGTTCCGGGCTCTTGGGTCAGTGGCGGGTGGACCCCCTGCCGGAGGAGATGACACCTTTTGTGTGGAGCACCATGCACCTCCTCTATCTGGGAGTCCACCTTAGCCCTGCTGAGGAAGCCTGGCCGACAAACTGGCAGGAGATGGAGGCGAAAGTCACCACTCGGCTGGGGCGCTGGACAGGACTGCTCCGAGTGCTTTCCTACAGGGGCCGAGCGCTGGTCATAAACCAACTGGTGGCCTCGATGTTGTGGTACCGGTTGGTCACTTTGGCCCCGTCCCCTGCATGTGCCAACAAGATCCAGAAGAAACTTGTCGATTTCTTCTGGGGCAAGAGGAAACACTGGGTCTCTGCCGCGGTCCTGAGTCTCCCGATCGAGGAGGGTAGCCAGTCACTGGTGTGCGTCCGCACCCAGGCTGCGACTCTCCGCCTTCGGACCCTGCAGAGATACCTGTATGTCGAGCATCCTTCCAGATGGTGTGCGCTGGCGACGTATTTTTTTCCGCCAGTGTCCACTGACTTCAAGATGACACGCAGCTCCCGGTGGAGTCCGTTAGCCGCGCTTCTCTGAGGGAGTTGCCTGTCTTTTACCGGGATCTATTCCAAGTTTAGAACATGGTCGCCTCCAGTCAGGGCGCTCCCCCGCCGGCGGAGGAGAGCGCCTCGATTGTCCGGTTGGCCGACTCCGGGGACGGACCGGTGGGCGGAGGAGTAGCCGAAGCCCCCGGCACGCCCCTCACTGCGGGTGGCGAGAGGACTCGGGAGAGCAGAGCGCTCCCGGCCGAGCTGACACCCGCTCGGCCAGAACTGCTCATCGGACCCAGGCCCCGAAACCCTCCTCAGGAGCCCGTCCCGCACAACCCGAGCCACCTCTCGGGAATGCCCTCCGTGCCATTCCAATCGGTGCGGAGGGGTTTCCTGTACGGGCTGCTCCTGCACACTCTCCACTTCCTCGCCCTCATCAGCCGGCCGGACACGCCCTGGCGGTCCGCGTTGCCATCTGGCGGCAAGGGGAAACCCCGATGGAGGTCTCGCTACGCGGGAGCCTTCCCCCTTTACATCGGGGACCTGGGGTGGAGGGTGTTGCACAGAGCAGTCCCGTGCAATAGACTTTTAAGTAGGTTCATGGACTCCCAGGCCGCCTGTACTTTCTGCGGCCTGGACGAGTCCGTGTTCCACATTTATATGGAGGTTGCAGCCCCTATTTGAGTATCTGAAGGGGCTGCTCCTCAAATCCTGGCTGCACTTCAGTCCCACGCTCCTGATCTTCGGGCACCCGGTGCAGAGGGCCGGGAGGAGGATCTCCTCGTCGGTCTGCTCCTGGGCTGGCGAAGGTGGCAATTCACAGGTCCAGGTTGCGGGCCGTCGGGGGTTCCGTCCTCCCCGATTGCCTGCCCCTCTTCCGCGGCTACGTTCGCGCCCGGGTATCCCTGGAGAAGGAGCATGCGGTGTCCGCCGGTACGCTTGAGGCCTTCCGCGACCGGTAGAGACTGGAGTGCATTGTCGACGCCAAGAATGGCATTTTAATTTGAGTTTTATGCTTATTTGATTTTAATAATGTTGTTTTCAAAATATAAATATGTATGTAAAGGGAGCCTGAGGAATATAGGCCCCCTCGACATAAAATATATAAAAGGGGCCTGGGGTATAAAGGCCACCTTATAAAGAAAATAAAACAGGGGTTAGATGCAGAGTAAAGCTCTCTCTACACTGTAATAAAAGCAAGAAATGCTGGAAATACTCAGTAGGTCTGGCAGTATCTGTGGAGAGAGAAACAGAGTTAAGGTTTCAGGTCAGTGACCCTTCTTCAGAACTGGCAAATGTTCCAAATGTAATAGGTTTTAAACACCATTGCAATGTTACATCCACTTCCTTGGGCTCTAATTTTTCTAATAAACTCTTGTCCAGAACCTTTTCAATTTTCTTTTTTTATTCATTCATTCATGGGATGTGGGTGTCGCTGGCTAGAACAGCATTTATTACCCATCCCTAATTGCCCCACAGTGCTGTTAGGAAGGGAGTTTCAGGATTTTGACCCAGCAACAGTGAAGGAACGGCGATATAGTTCCAAGTCAGGATGGTGTGTGTGACTTGGAGGGGAACTTGGTGGTGTTCCCATGTGCTCCTGTCCTTCTAGGTGGTAGAGGTCGTGGGTTTAGAAGGTGCTGTCGAAGGAGGCTTGTTAAGTAGCTGTAGTGTATCTTGTAGATGGTACATACTGCTGCAGCTGTGCATTGGTGATGGAGAGAGTGAATGTTGAAGGTGGTGGAAGGGGTGCCTATCAAGCAGGCTGCTTTGTCCTGGATGGTGTCGAGCTTCTTGAGTGTTGTTGGAGCTTAGTGTTTCTCAGCTCTACCCAAACAGATTCCACATCGTCAGAGCTAATATCTTTCCTCACTATTGCGTTAATTTTCTCTTTAACCAGCAATGTAACTCCACCGCTTTTTGTTTTTTGTCTGTCCTTCCTAAATACTGAATATCCCTGGATGTTCATTTCCCATCCCTGGTCACCTTGCAGCCATGTCTCCGTAATCCCGACTATATCATACCTGTTTACATCTATTTGCACGATTAATTCATTCACTTTATTGCGAATGCTCTGTGCGTTAAGGCACAAAGCCTGAAGACTTGTCTTTTTAACATTACTTGTCCCCTTCCCACTATTTTTCACTGTGGCCCTGTTTGATTCTGGCCCTTGATTTCTCTGCCTATCACTTTTCTTATTCCCCTTACTGTCTTTTGTTCTTCTCTTTGATCACCCCCTCCTCTGACTCCTTGCAAAGATTCCCATCCCCCTGCCATTTTAGTTTAAACCATCCACAACCACTCTAGCAAATACTCCCCCTGGGACATCAGTCCCGGTCCTGCCCAGGTGTAACCTGTCCAGTTTGCACTGGTCCCACCTCCCCCAGAACCGGTCCCAATGTCCCAGGAATTTAAAACCCTCCCCCTCACACCATCTCTTCAGCCACGTATTCATCCGATATATCCTGCTATTTCTACTCTGACTAGCACGTGGCACTGGTAGTAATCCTGAGATCACTACCTTTGAGGTCCTACTTTTCAACTTACTTCCTAGCTCCCTATATTCTGCTTTTAAGACCTCATCCTTTTTTTTACCTATGTCGTTTGTACCAATGTGTACCACGACCACTGGCTGTTCACCCTCCCCCTTCAGACATCCTTGACCCTAGCACCATTGAGGCAACATACCATCCTGGAGTCTCTTTTGCGGCCACAGAAATGCCTGTCTAGTCCCCTTACAATTGAATCCCTTATAACTATTGCATTCCCACACTTTTTACTCCTCCCCTGTGCAGCAGAGCCAACCGTGGTGCAACGAATTGGGCTGTTGCTGCTTTCCCCTGAGAGGCCATTCCCCCCAACAGTATCTAAAGTAGTATATCTGTTTTGCAGGGGAATAGCCACAGGAGATTCCTGAACTGCCTGCCTAGTCCTCTTGCTCTGCCTGGTGGTCACCCATTCCCTTCCTGCCTGTGGGGTCTGAGCCTGCGGTGTGACCACCTCTCGATACGTGCTATCGATGATACTCTCTGCCTCATAGATGCTCCACAGTGTCCCCAGCTGCCCCTCCAGCTCCGAAACCCAGGCTTCACTGTATCAGTGCAGGAAACAAGACAGCCAATTTGTGTAGAGCAAGATGGGGAAATATGCTAAAAATAGGCAGATGGAATGTAATGTCAGTCAGCATGAGATGATGCATTTTGGTAAAAATTTAACAGCAGTACTAATATTGTGAGAATGGGGAAGTGGGCTGAGTGCTGTGAAAGAACAGAGGGATTTAAGGATACAGAACAAAGAACAGTACAGCACAGGAACAGGCCATTCGGCCCTCCAAGCCTGCGCCGATCTTGATGCCTGTCTAAACTAAAACCTTCTGCACTTCCGGGGTCCGTATCTCTCTATTCCCATCCTATTCATGTATTTGTCAAGATGTCTCTTAAATGTCTCTATGGTACCTGCTTCCACCACCTCCCGCGGCAACAAGTTCCAGGCACTCACCACCCTCTGTGTAAAGAACTTGCCTCGCACATCCCCTCTAAACTTTGCCCCTCGCACCTTAAACCTATGTCCCCTAGTAACTGACTCTTCCACCCTGGGGAAAAAGCTTCTGACTATCCACTCTGTCCATGCCGCTCATAACTTTGTAAACCTCTATCATGTCGGCCCTCCACCTCCATCGTTCCAGTGAAAACAATCCGAGTTTATCCAACCTCTCCTCATAGCTAATGCCCTCCAGACCAGGCAACATCCTGGTAAACCTCTTCTGTACCCTCTCAAAGCCTCCACGTCCTTCTGGTAGTGTGGCGACCAGAATTGCACGCAATATTCTAAGAGTGGCCTAACTAAAGTTCTGTACAGCTGCAGCATGACTTGCCAATTTTTATACTCTATGTCCCGACCGATGAAGGCAAGCATGCCGTATGCCTTCTTGACTACCTTATCCACCTGCATTGCCACTTTCAGTGACCTGTGGACCTGTACGCCCAGATCTCTCTGCCTGTCAATACTCCTAAGGGTTCTGCCATTTACTGTATACTTCCCACCTGCATTAGACCTTCCAAAATGCATTACCTCACATTTGTCCGGATTAAACTTCATCTGCCATTTCTCCGCCCAAGTCTCCTTAATGTCCAGGTTCACAGGACATTAAAGGCAGCACCTTGGGTTGATAAGGATAATGGGATTCTAGGTTTTATCCCAAGAAGTGTAGAATATAAAAGCCAAGAGGTAATTTAGAAGATATATAAAACCTTACGAAGACCTCAGTTGGGGTGCAGTATCCAACTCCGCACTATAGGAAGGATACAGAGAATTTAGAGAGGCCTCTGCACAGTTTCAGCAGACTGCTGAGGAAATTCAAATACAAAGAATGATTTTTTTTTTTGTTCAAACAATACAGATTCCAGGACAAAAACTAAATGCTGCATAACATGTCCCATTACCACTCCCTTTTACCTTGCACCAACATCCCTTTTGTCATTTAATTTCTCCTGTCTTCCATCCAATGACAGACCTTCACTTTGCTCTTTCCTCCCCTCCCCCCTTTTCTCTGCTTCTGTACTTGCTTAAAACCTGCTAAAATGCCAACAATTTCCCAGTTCTGATGAGAACTCACCGAGATGAAACACTATTAACCATGCTGTGTATTTCCAGCACTTTCTGCTTTTATTTCAGATAACAGGACAATCTGACAGAAGTGTTTAAAATGATGAAAGAACTGAATAAGGTAGATAGCAGCAGACTGCTTCCAGTAATACAGGGGTCAGGAACGAGGGGGCCATAGATAGAAGATTAAGGGGGGAATTTTATGCTCTCCCACGTGGCAGGTTTGGGGGCAGGGACAGCATCAAATCTGGTGGGATGGTGGCGGGGGAGGGGGTTCCCGGAAACTTCCCGCCTCCACCAAAATTTAGTTCGGGGCCAATTGAGGCCCTTAACTGGGCAATTAATCCCCAGTTAAGGGCCTCATCCTGCTGCTGCCACAATTAGTCGTGCGGCATGCGGACCTGTCAGCACATGGGAAGCACAGCACGGAAAACCGTGTGGGCTGCTTCCTGGCTCAGGGGTGCTAGAACGAGGGACCTGGCATCCGGAAGAGGGGCCCTGCTGAGAGCCAGCCCTTGCTGCCAACCCATCCCCTGAGACCCCCACCCCGCGAGACGCCTCCTGCTCTGACCTGCCTGAGGCCTGGGTCCTGTGACTCTCCTGGGCCTCTGGTGGGTGCTCCTCCAGCAGCAGCCACCACCACCGCGGTGGCGCTACAGCTACTGGCCTCTGATTGGCCAAGAGCTCTCCAAGGGTGGGACTTCCGGCAATGGAGTCCTTGATCCCGTGGAAGGGCCACCGCTGTCTACCTAAGTGCTGTCTACCTAAGTGCTTAAATGGCACTAGATTCGGCAAGCCTTCCGTAGAAGAGGCATCACGGGGTTCTCTGTGTCGTTTTCTCCAGACGTCAAGATCCCCATTGCAAGCATAAAATCCTGGCCTAAATGTGAAATATTTATAACCGGGAGCAGGAGAAACTACTTCACACAGAGAGTGGGTGGGCTGTGGCTTTCACTCCCAGTGTTAGTGCTCGTACATGCTGTCGTTACCTCTAGACTCGACTGTTCCAATGCTCTCCCCACCGACTTCCCATGAACCCGAGGTCATCCAAAACTCTGCTGCCTGTTTCCTTATCCAATCCAAGTTCCCCCCTAAACCTCTCTGCCTCAACCTCTCAATCCTCCTTGAAAATGCTTTAGGTCACCTGTCCTAATATCTCCTTATGTGGCTCAGTGTCAAATGCCATCTGATAATGCTCCTGTGAAGTGCCTTGGGACATTTTAAGGTGTTAAAGGCGCTATATAAATACAAGTTGTAGCAGTAATGTTGAGGCAGAAACTGTGTCAGCTTTGAGGACTGGATTGAACAGGGAGATGAAGGAAAAGGGATTGAAGGGGAATGGGGACAGGGGGAATAAAGGAAAAGGGTTTGAAGAGGAATGGGAACAGGGGTAAATATGCTCTGAAGTGTTTGTTAGTGTGGAGGGCCAATGACAACCCGGACTGGATGGACCGAATGGCCTGTCTCCTTATTGTAGCTTCTACATGTTTGTTTTTAAGCTTGGTGGAGATGGGGTTTGGTGGGGGGGATGTGGATAAATTTGTAACTACTGTCTTTTTGGGAAGACTGTAAGGTTTGTTGATTTTGCTGATGTTTAATCAGCTCCACGGCCACAGCAGACAGATCACAAGATTGGTTAAGGTGAAGGAAAAAGGCCTTTGGATCACATTCGTTCCACAATAAACAAGCCTGTCACCTTCCCATCAGATCACAAGATAACGTGTGAAATCCCTGATGATACAGAACGCACACTATCTGGTTAGACATTAAATATAGAAGCCAGAGTGAAAAATCCCTTCTACAATGAAATGGAAGGCTCAGTGTTATTGGTAATTCAGGGGCTCCCCCTGATGGTTCAGCTCTGGATGGCAATTTCCTGACATGCTGGGCATGTCAAACATTGCACAAAAGCTCTGCTTTAACTCAGCTAATTGCAGCCCTGCAATAGAAGGGCATGCTGTGGGGTGCCTATCCTTCCCCCACTTGCTGCCTCCCTCACTTTTTGATGTCACTTTAGGGTCTTCTGATGACCCCTGTAAGCATCATCTCATTCAAAACTGCTGCCCCATCTCCTAACTCGCACCACGTCCTGTTCAGCCATCTCCCCCTGTGCTCGACCTACACTGGAGTCCGGTACAGCAACACCTCAATTTTGAAATTCTCATCCATGTTTTCCATTCCCTCCCTGGCCACTATACCCGGCCCAACACCCGCTTCCCAACTTCCCTATCTCTGGAACATCCTCCAGCCCCACAACACTATACCCGGCCCAACACCCGCTTCTCAACTTCCCTATCTCTGGAACATCCTCCAGCCCCACAACACAAGACCCGGCCCAACACCCGCTTCCCAACTTCCCTATCTTTGGAACATCCTCCAGCCCCACAACACTATACCCGGCCCAACACCCGCTTCTCAACTTCCCTATCTCTGGAACATCCTCCAGCCCCACAACACTATACCCGGCCCAACACCCACTTCCCAACTTCCCTATCTTTGGAACATCCTCCAGCCCCACAACACTATACCCGGCCCAACACCCGCTTCTCAACTTCCCTATCTTTGGAACATCCTCCAGCCCCACAACACTATACCCGGCCCAACACCCGCTTCCCAACTTCCCTATCTCTGGAACATCCTCCAGCCCCACAACACTCCAAGGTCTCTGTGCTCTTCCAATTCTGGCCTCTTGCACATCCCCGATTTTCATCACTGCACCATGCCGTGCCTTCAGCTTCCCAGGCCCTGAGCTCTGGAATTCCCTCCCTAAACCTCTCTGCCTCTTTCTCCACCTTTAAGATGCTCCTTAAAAGCTTTTGGTCATTTGTCCTAATATCTCCTTTTTTTTATTCATTCGTGGGATGTGGGCGTCACTGGCCAGGCCAGCATTTATTGCCCATCCCTAATTGCCCTTGAGAAGGTGGTGGTGAGCTGCCTTCTTGAACCGCTGCAGTCCATGTGGGGTAGGTACACCCACAGTGCTGTTAGGAATGGAGTTCCAGGATTTTCACCCAGCGACAGTGAAGGAACGGTGATATTGTTCCAAGTCAGGATGTGGCTTGGAGGGGAACTTGCAGGTGGTGGTGTTCCCATGTGTCCTTCGAGGTGGTAGAGGTTGTGGGTTTGGAAGGTCCTTATATGGCTTGGTGTCAATTTTGTTTTGCTAATGCTCTTATGAAGCATCTTGGGACATTTTATTATGTTGAAGGCACTACATAAATGCAACAACTTGTTGACTTGTGTGGCTGACTCACATATAGAATCTGACTTAAACAGAGAGGACAACAGGTATGAGGATGCTAAGGATGGGGGAGGAGGTGTCACTATCAGTAGAGCCTTGAAGGAGATGTATCAGTTGCAATGAGATGGGTGGGAGGGGGCGTTGCAGGGACGGAACCAGAGAAGCAGAAACGCAGGACATTACTACAAAGCCTGGAGGAGCTTCAGTCCGGAGTGCTGGCTGAAAATGTGTGGAGCCTGGGCCATGTGGAAGGACCTAGCTGAGTCCTAAAATGGGGATTGTAGTCCAAAGCACTCACATGAAAAAGGGCCTGGCACCTGACTCAGGTGACACTGGTGTGGCCCAGCAACAGACCCTTGTGTGAAGATGGGGACAGCCAACATCATGGCAGGAACTCAGCAGCATGTCATGTCCCACCATTAGAACATAGAACACCACAGCGCAGTACAGGCCCTTCGGCCCTCGATGTTGCGTCGACCTGTGAGACCATCTGACCTAAACTATTCCATTTTCATCCATATGTCTATCCAATGACCACTTAAATGCCCTTAAAGTTGGCGAGTCTACTACTGTTGCAGGCAGGGCGTTCCACGCCCCTACTACTCTCTGAGTAAAGAAACTACCTCTAAAATCTGTCCTATATCTATCACCCCTCAACTTAAAGCTATGTCCCCTCCTGTTTGCCATCACCATCTGAGGAAAAAGACTCTCACTATCCACCCTATCTAACCCTCTGATTATCTTATATGTCTCTATTAAGTCACCTCTCCTCCTCCTTCTCTCCAACGAAAACAACCTCAAGTCCCTCAGCCTTTCCTCGTAAGACCTTCCCTCCATACCAGGCAACATCCGAGTAAATCTCCTCTGCACCCTTTCCAAAGCTTCCACATCCTTCCTATAATGCGGTGACCAGAACTGCACGCAATACCCCAGGTGCGGGCGCACCAGAGTTTTGTACAGCTGCAGCATGCCCTCGTGGCTCTGAAACTCGATCCCCCTACTAATAAAAGCTAACACACCATATGCCTTCTTAACAGCCCTATTAACCTGGGTGGCAACTTTCAGGGATTTATGTACCTGGACACCAAGATCTCTCTGCTCATCTACACTACCAAGAATCTTCCCATTAGCCCAGTACGCTGCATTCCTGTTACTCCTTCCAAAATGAATCACCTCACACTTTTCCGCATTAAACTCCATTTGCCATCTCTCAGCCCAGCTCTGCAGCCTATCTATGTCCCTCTGTAACCTACAACATCCTTCGGCACTATCCACAACTCCACCGACCTTCGTGTCATCCGCAAATTTACTAACCCACCCTTCTACACCCTCTTCCAGGTCATTTATAAAAATGACAAACAGCAGTGGCCCCAAAACAGATCCTTGCGGTACACCACTAGTAACTAAACTCCAGGATGAACATTTTCCATCAACCACCACCTTCTGTCTTCTTTCAGCTAGCCAATTTCTGATCCAAAGCACTAAATCACCTTCAATCCCATACTTCTGTATTTTCTGCAATAGCCTACCGTGGGGAACCTTATCAAACGCCTTACTGAAATCCATATACACCACATCCACGGCTTTACCCTCATCCACCTGTTTGGTCACCTTCTCGAAAAACTCAATAAGATTTGTGAGGCACGACCTACCCTTCACAAAACCGTGCTGACTATCGCAATGAACTTATTCTTTTCAAGATGATTAAAAATCCTATCTCTTATAATCTTTTCCAACATTTTACCCACAACCGAAGTAAGGCTCACAGGTCTATAATTACCAGGGCTGTCTCTACTCCCCTTCTTGAACAAGGGGACAACATTTGCTATCCTCCAGTCTTCCGGCACTATTCCTGTCGACAATGACGACATAAAGATCAAGGACAAAGGCTCTGCAATCTCCTCCCTGGCTTTCCAGAGAATCCTAGGATAAATCCCATCTGGCCCAGGGGACTTATCTATTTTCACACTTTCCAATATTGCTAACACCTCCTCCTTGTGAACCTCAATCCCATCTAGCCTAGTAGTCTGTATCTCAGTATTCTCCTCAACAACATTTTCTTTCTCTACTGTAAATACTGACGAAAAATATTCATTTAACGCTTCCCCTATCTCCTCTGATTCCACACACAACTTCCCACTACTATCCTTGATTGGCCCTAATCTAACTCTAGTCATTCTTTTATTCCTGATATACCTATAGAAAGCCTTAGGGTTTTCCTTGATCCTATCCGCCAATGACTTCTCGTGTCCTCTCCTCGCTCTTCTTAGCTCTCCCTTTAGATCCTTCCTGGCTAGCTTGTAACTCTCAAGCGCCCTAACTGAGCCTTCACGTCTCATCCTAACATAAGCCTTCTTCTTCCTCTTGACAAGCGCTTCAACTTCTTTAGTAAACCACGGCTCCCTCGCTCGACAACTCCCTCCCTGCCTGACAGGTACATACTTATCAAGGACACGCAGTAGCTGCTCCTTGAATAAGCTCCACATTTCGATTGTGCCTATCCCCTGCAGTTTCCTTCCCCATCCTACGCATCCTAAATCTTGCCTAATCGCATCATAATTTCCTTTCCCCCAGCTATAATTCTTGCCCTGCGGTATATACCTGTCCCTGCCCATCGCTAAGGTAAACCTAACCGAATTGTGATCACTATCACCAAAGTGCTCACCTGCATCTAAATCTAACACCTGGCCGGGTTCATTACCCAGTACCAAATCCAATGTGGCATCGCCCCTGGTTGGCCTGTCTACATACTGTGTCAGAAAACCCTCCTGCACACACTGGACAAAAACTGACCCATCTAAAGTACTCGAACTATAGTATTTCCAGTCAATATTTGGAAAGTTAAAGTCCCCCATAACCACTACCCTGTTACTCTCACTCCTGTCGAGAATCATCTTTGCTATCCTTTCCTCTACATCTCTGGAACTATTTGGAGGTCTATAGAAAACTCCCAACAGGGTGACCTCTCCTCTCCTGTTTCTAACCTCGGCCCATACTACCTCAGTAGACGAGTCCTCAAACGTCCTTTCTGCCGCTGTAATACTCTCCTTGATTAACAATGCCACACCCCCCCCTCTTTTACCATCTTCTCTGTTCTTACTGAAACATCTAAATCCCGGAACCTGCAACATCCATTCCTGTCCCTGCTCTACCCATGTCTCCAAAATGGCCACAACATCGAGATCCCAGGTACCAACCCATGCCGCAAGCTCACCCACCTTATTCCGGATGCTCCTGGCGTTGAAGTAGACACACATTCTCAGGGTGCTGGTGCTAAACTTCCACCCGGCCTGAATGCCTGACAATCTGCCTCTCCTGCACGATTGCAGGTCCTTCCTTAAGTTTTTTTTGCATTCTATAAAACAAAGACTTGCATTTCTGTCGCGTCATTCACCACCTTGGGACATATCAAAGTGCTTCACAGCCAATGAAGGACTTCTGAAGTGTGATCACTGCCATAACGTAGGAAACACAGCAATCAATTTGCACACAGCAAGATCCCACAAACTGCAATGTAATAATGATCTGATGATCTGTTTTTCATGATGTTGGTTGAGGGATAAATATTGGCCAGGATACCGAGCAGAACTCCCCTGCTCTTCATAATAGTGGCCGTGTGAACTTTAACTCCATCTGAAAATGCTGATGAATCTCCGTACTTCTAACCAATCCCCTCCCGTTGGGATTGCAGAGGGACTGACTGATTAGAAGTTTTGTTTCCCACAAGGGGTCGAAGTTAGCGACCTCAGGTTATGTGACTTCTAACTGAGGCACCACACCTCAGAAAGGATAAAGTGAGCTTGGAGGAGGTGTCAATTCACCAGAAGAATATTAAGGCTTGGCAGAAAGATCAACAACCAGAGGACACAGACTTAAGGTAATTAACAAAAGAACCAGAGGTGAACTGAGGAGAATTGTTTTTTACACAGCAAGTTATTATGATCTGGAATACACTGCCTGAGAGATGGAGGGTTTTGAACTCAAGGTATAAGAAAAGACAGATTTAATTTGTAATTGATTTATTGATGCCGTATTTTAGCTGTATCTGTTTCTCCCTCATTTTCTTCAGGGACTGCATGTTATGTAATGGTGCAATCTATGTCATGACCTCATGGAATCTTCCAGATTGTTTTCCACTGATGGGACAATTGTGCAGCTGCTTGAGGAGGTGGATCCACATGGCACACCACTAACAACCGCATCGCAAAGCACAGCCTGGGTAACATAACACAGGCAAACTGCTGAACCCTGTTTCTTCCCTGCTGTTTGCAACATAGCAACAGGAGGAGGCCTTTCAGCCCCTCGAACCTGTTCCGCTATTCAATTAGATCATGGCTGATGAATATCTTAATTCTGTCCACCCACCATAATCCCCTTACATAACAAACATCTATCAACCTCAATTTTAAAAATGTCAATTTCAATATTTAATTGATGCCCATCTTTTTGAGGGCAAGCGTTCCAGATTTCCACTACCCTTTATGTGAAGAAAGTGCTTCCTGATGTCACTCCTGAACGGCCTGACTCTAATTTTAAGATTGTGCCCCCTCATAGAGTAGAATCATACTATCATACAATACAGGAGGAGGCCATTCAGCCCATCGCGCCTGTGCCGGCTCTTTGAAAGAGCTATCCAATTAGCCCCACTCCCCCCACCCCGCTCTATCTTCATAACCCTGCCAGTGAGTTGTTGTGATCTGGAATGTGCTGCCTGAAAGGGCGGTGGAAGCAGACTCAATGATAACTTTCAAAAGGGAATTGGATAAATACTTGAAGGGGAAAATTTGCAACGATATGAGGGAAAGAGCAGGGGAGTGGGATTAATTGGACAGTTCTTTCAAAGAGCCAGCACAGGCACGATGGGCTGAATGGCCTCCTCCTGTATTGTATGATTCTACTCTATGAGGGGGTACAATCTTAAAATTAGAGTCAGGTCGTAAGGTGCTGTAAGATTCTATGATTCTTGAAGGGTTAAATTATAAGGACAGGTTGTGTAGACTAGGCTTGTATTCACTGTATCACACACACAAGAGGAGCAACAATGAAAAAATACAGACTAATACTGAAGAGTTATAAAAATTGACTTTACCTTTTTAAAAAATGGACAATGCTGCTGAGAATGGCCACCGAAGGTAAACAACCTGTCCTTTGTATATTCAAACTGTCTGACAGGGACATGGTGTTGGGGGGGGGGGGAGGGGGGTAACAATATTAGCATGGATAGAAGATTGGCTGGTTGGCAGAAAACAGAGTACGCATAAATGGGTCCTCTTCTGATTGGCAGGATGTGATGAGTGGAATCCTGCAGGAGTCTGTGCTGGGGCCTCAACACTTTACAATTTATATCAATGACTTAGATGAGGGGATCAATGGCATGGTAGCTAAATTTGCAGATGATACAAAGATAGATAGGAAAGTATGTTGTGAAGAGGACATAAGGAGCTTGCAGACTGATATAGATAGGTTGAGTGAGTGGGCAAAAACCTGGCAGATGGAGTATAATGTGGGAAAATGTGAAGTTGTTCACTTTGGCAGGAAGAATAAAAAAGCAGAGTATTACTTAAACGGAGAACAACTGCAGAATTCTGAGGTACAGAGGGATCTAGGTGTTCTAGTGCATGAGTCACAAAATGTTAGTATGCAGGTACAGCAAGTAATAAAGAAGATTAATGGAATGCTATCCTTTATTACGAAAGGAATTGAAAATAAAAGTAAGGATGTTATGCTTCAGTTATACAGGGCATTGGTGTGATCACATCTCGAATACCGTGTGCAGTTTTGGTCTCCTTATTTAAGGAAGGATGTGAATGCGTTGGAGGCGGTTCAGAGGAGGTTTACTAGATTGATACCTGGAATGAGCGGGTTGTCTTATGAGGAAAGTTTGGACAGACTGGGCTTGTTTTCACTGGAGTTTAGAAGAGTGAGGGGAGACTTGATTGAAGTTTATAAGGTCCTGAACGGTCTTGACAAGGTGGATGTGGAAAGGATGTTTCCTCTTGTGGGTGAGTCCAGAACTAGGGGAAACTGTTTTAAAATTAGGGGTCGCTCTTTTAGGACAGAGATGAAGAAAAAAATTTTCTCTGAAGGCTGTGCGACTTTGGAACTCTCTGCCTCAAAAGGTGGTGGAGGCGAGGTCATTGAATATTTTTAAGGCAGAGGTAGATAGATTATTGTTAGGCAAGGGAATCAAAGGTTAATAGGGGTAGATGGGAGTGTGGAATTTGAAACACAAACAGATCAGCCATGATCTTACTGAATGGTCAAGCAGGCTTGAGGGGCCAAATGGCCTACTTCTCCTAATTCATACGTTCGTATGTAATACATTTTGAGCTGGGAGGGGTCAATTATACCCTTCCTGAAACATTTCTGAATTGAATGGGTTCTTCTGAAACAAAGAAGGTATAAAGTGGAAATATCATAACCAGATTAATCTCATCCTGAAGCCATCAACAGACACTTGTGAATTGAACGGGTTCTTTAAAACAATGGGCTGAATTTTGTTGAGGACCTGACGTTGGGATATGTGGCGGGATGGGAACCGGAAGACTGTACCAGCAATGGCCTACCACGGAGTCAGACGCCAGGAATGCTGTGCCAAATCTTATCGGCGGCAGCAAGGCTCTGTGGCAGCCTCCCCTCCGCCACTGGGAAACGGGACCCGACTTTGCACAGGTATATTAAGCACATGAATAAATTTAAACAAAATCTTCCTGGCTGCCTGGGATCTTCCATGCGGCAGCCAGCACTCACCTGCCTTTGTGTTCCCGTCGCAGAGCCCGCCCCCCCACCACGCGATTGGTGAAGGGGTGGTGACCCGACCGGAGTATTATCTTGAGCCGCTGTGCGGGAGATCATGGAAATATGGCAGCACATTTATTTTGCCTGCAGCCGCTCCCGGCAGCGGGAGAATAAAATTCATCCCAATGAAGGTGTGAAGTAGCTACATCCTGGGCCAAAGTGGAGGGAGATCCACATATCCCAACAGCGGCAATAGGTGTGAAACCATTTTTAACCTTAAAGGTAGCTCCCTGAAGTGAGAGGGAGAGAGAGACCCATAAAGAAGCCTCACTGAGATCTTGTTTCCAGCTCAGGGGCCGGAAGAAATCCAGCAAGCCAGTCGGGAAGCGTCCTTCTGTCAAATTTTACATCTTTACTGCTGCAGCAATGAATTAGAAATGATTCACTGTCTTCAACTGAACTTTCAACCAAGACAGAAACCTACAAAACACCACAGGCCTGCAACCAAGGAGAACGTGGCTTCCGAGAGAATGCAACAGGTTTACTGTGACCTCCTGAAACCTACCCCATTTAAAACCATTAACCACCTTTCCTCTCGATCTGTCTCGTGTGAGTGAGTGAGTGTGTGAGTGAGTGTGTGAGTGAGTGTGTGAGTGAGTGTGTGAGTGTGTGTGTGAGTGTGTGAGTGTGTGTGTGTGTGTGTGAGTGTGTGAGTGAGTGTGTGAGTGTGTGAGTGTGAGTGAGTGTGTGAGTGTGTGAGTGAGTGTGTGAGTGAGTGTGTGAGTGAGTGAGTGTGTGAGTGAGTGTGAGTGTGAGTGAGTGTGTGTGAGTGAGTGTGTGAGTGTGAGTGTGTGAGTGTGAGTGTGAGTGAGTGTGTGAGTGTGTGAGTGTGAGTGTGTGAGTGTGAGTGTGTGAGTGTGTGAGTGAGTGAGTGAGTGTGTGAGTGAGTGTGTGAGAGTGTGAGTGAGTGTGTGTGAGTGAGTGTGTGAGTGTGAGTGAGTGTGTGAGTGTGAGTGAGTGTGTGAGTGTGTGAGTGAGTGAGTGTGTGAGTGAGTGTGTGAGAGTGTGAGTGAGTGTGAGTAAGTGTGTGAGTGTGTGTGTGTGAGTGAGTGAGTGTGTGAGTGAGTGTGTGAGTGTGTGAGTGTGTGAGTGTGTGAGTGAGTGTGTGAGTGAGTGTGTGAGTGAGTGAGTGTGTGAGTGAGTGTGTGAGTGAGTGTGTGAGTGAGTGTGTGAGTGAGTGAGTGTGTGAGTGAGTGAGTGTGTGAGTGAGTGTGTGAGTGAGTGTGTGAGTGAGTGTGTGAGTGTGTGAGTGTGAGTGAGTGAGTGTGTGAGTGAGTGAGTGAGTGTGTGAGTGAGTGTGTGAGTGAGTGTGTGAGTGAGTGTGTGAGTGAGTGTGTGAGTGAGTGAGTGTGTGTGTGAGTGAGTGTGTGAGTGAGTGTGTGAGTGAGTGTGTGAGTGAGTGTGTGAGTGAGTGAGGTGTGTGAGTGAGGTGTGTGAGTGAGGTGTGTGAGTGAGTGAATGAGAGTGAGTGAGGTGTGTGAGTGAGTGAATGAGAGTGAGTGAGGTGTGTGAGTGAGTGAATGAGAGTGAGTGAGGTGTGTGAGAGAGTGAGTGAGGTGTGTGAGTGAGTGAGTGAGTGAGTGAGTGAGTGAGTGAATGCGGTTGCAATAATTCTGGGATACGGCATATTGATCAGTAAATAATCTTCTGTTTGGAACCAACAAGAAAACCTGTCGCTGTCTATTTATTTGACAAATAAAACTGAAAGGGGTTAAAGCCCAATAACAAAACACTTACCGTGGTCAGGTGGGAGTTGAACAGTGGGAACCACCTACACCCCTCACAATGTGGCCGTAACACCTAACAGATAAAAGATTAAGGAGTGATCTAATTGACCTGTTTAAGATGATTAAAGGAGTTGATAGGGTCGATAGACAGAAACTATTTCCTCTTGGGGGGGTGTCCAAAACAAGGGATTAAATTGGACAGCTCCTTTAAAGAGTCAGAACAGGTTTAAGGGGCTGAAAGGCCTCTTCCTGTTGCTATGTTGCAAACAGTAGGGAAGAAACAGGGTTCAGCAGTTTGTCTGTGTCATGTTACCCAGGCTGTGCTTAGAGATGCAGTTGTTCGCGGTGTGCCATGTGGATCCACCCCCTCAAGGCTATTAACAGCTGCGCAACTGTCCCATCAGTGGAAAACAATCCGGAGAATTCCGTGAGGTCGTGACAGTGATTGCACCATTACATAACATGCAGTCCCTGAAGAAAATGAGGGACAAACATTTGCAGCTGAACTAGGGCATCAATAAATTAATTAACAAGTTAACTCTGTCTTTTCTTACGGCCTTGTTTTCAAATCCCTCTGTGGCCTCAGCCCTTGCCATACCCATAATCTCCTCTAGCCCCACAACCCTCATTGCTCACTGTGGAATCTTGCTCTGCGCAAACTGGCTGCTGCATTTCCCTACAACACTTCAAAAGTACTTTGTTGGCTGTAAAGCATTTTGGGATGAGATAGAACAAAGAACAGTACAGCACAGGAACAGGCCATTCGGCCCTCCAAGCCTGCGCCGATCTTGATGCCTGCCTAAACTAAAACCTTCTGCACTTCCGGGGTCCGTATCCCTCTATTCCCATCCTATTCATCTATTTGTCAAGATGCCTCTTAAACGTCGCTATCGTATCTGCTTCCACCACCTCCCCCGGCAGCAGGTTCCAGGCACTCACCACCCTCTGTGTAAAGAACTTGCCCCGCACATCCCCTCTAAACTTTGCCCCTCGCACCTTAAACCTATGTCCCCTAGTAACTGACTCTTCCACCCTGGGAAAAAACTTCTGACTATCCACTCTGTCCATGCCGCTCATAACTTTGTAAACCTCGATCATGTCGCCCCTTAATAGTGTAGGTCAGATGGTTTCACAGGTCGGCGCAACATCGAGGGCCGAAGGGCCTGGACTGCGCTGTAATGTTCTAATTCTAATTCTAATTCCACCTCCGTCGTTCCAGTGAAAACAATCCGAGTTTTTCCAACCTCTCCCCATAGCTAATGCCCTCCAGACCAGGCAACATCCTGGTAAACCTCTTCTGTGCCCTCTCCAAAGCCTCCACGTCCTTCTGGTAGTGTGGCGACCAGAATTGCACGCAATATTCTAAGTGTGGCCTAACTAAGGTTCTGTACAGCTGCAACATGACTTGCCAATTTTTATACTCTTTGCCCCAACCGATGAAGGCAAGCATGCTGTATGCCTTCTTGACTACCTTATCCACCTGCGTTGCCACTTTCAGTGACCTGTGGACCTGTACGCCCAGATCTCTCTGCCTGTCAATACTCCTAAGGGTTCTGCCATTTATTGTATACTTCCCACCTGCATTAGACCTTCCAAAATGTATTACCTCACATTTGTCCAGATTAAACTCCATCTGCCATTTCTCCGCCCAAGTCTCCAACTGATCTATATCCTGCTGTATCTTCTGACAATCCTCATCACTATCCGCAACTCCACCAACCTTTGTGTCGTCCTCAAACTTACTAATCAGACCAGCTAGATTTTCCTCCAAATCATTTGTATGTGACCGCGTGGGTTTTCGCCGGGTGCTCCGGTTTCCTCCCACAGCCAAAGACTTGCAGGTGATGGGTAAATTGGCCATTGTAAATTGCCCCTACTGTAGGCAGGTGGTAGGGAATATGAGATTACTGTAGGGTTAGTATAAATGCTTGGTTGTTGGTCGGCACAGACTGGGTGGGCCGAAGGGCCTGTTTCAGTGCTGTAACTCTAAAAATATAAAAAAAATATAAAAAGAGCGAAGGTCCCAGCACTGATCCCTGCCGAACACCACGAGTCACATCCCTCCATTCAGAAAAACACCCATCCACTGCTACCCTCTGTCTTCTATGACCGAGCCAGTTCTGTATCCATCTTGCCAGTTCACCTCTGATCCCATGTGACTTCACCTTTTGTACCAGTCTGCCATGAGGGACCTTGTCAAAGGCTTTACTGAAGTCCATATAGATAACATCCACTGCCCTTCCTTCATCAATCATCTTTGTCACTTCCTCAAAAAACTCAATCAAATTAGTAAGACACGACCTCCCCTTCACAAAACCATGCTGCCTCTCGTTAATAAGTTTGTTTGTTTCCAAATGGGAGTAAATCCTGTCCCGAAGAATCCTCTCTAATAATTTCCCTACCAGTGACGTAAGGCTCACCGGCCTATAATTTCCTGGATTATCCTTGCTACCCTTCTTAAACAAAGGAACAACATTGGCTATTCTCCAGTCCTCTGGGACCTCACCTGTAGCCAATGAGGATGCAAAGATTTCTGTCAAGGCCCCAGCAATTTCTTCCCTTGCCTCCCTTAGTATTCTGGGGTAGATCCCATCAGGCCCTGGGGACTTATCTACCTTAATGCTTTGCAAGACACCCAACACCACCTCCTTTTTGATAATGAGATGACTGAGACTATCTGCACTCCCTTCCCTAGGCTCATCATCCACCAAGTCCTTCTCTTTGGTGAATACTGATGCAAAGTACTCATTTAGTACCTCGCCCATTTCCTCTGGCTCCACACATAGATTCCCTTCTCTGTCCTTGAGTGGGCCAAACCTTTCCCTAGTTACCCTCTTGCTCTTTATATATGTACAGAAAGCCTTGGGATTTTCCTTAATCCTGTTTGCCAATGACTTCTCATAACCCCTTTTAGCCCTCCTGACTCCTTGCTTAAGTTCCTTCCTACTGTCTTGATATTCCTCAAGGGATTTGTCTGTTCCTAGCCTTCCAGCCCTTACAAATGCTTCCTTTTTCTTTTTGACTAGGCTCACAATATCCCTCGTTATCCAAGGTTCCCGAAACTTGCCAAACTTATCCTTCTTCCTCACAGGAACATGCTGGTCCTGGATTCTAATCAACTGACGTTTGAAAGACTCCCACATGTCAGATGTTGATTTACCCTCAAACAGCCGCCCCCAATCTAAATTCTTCAGTTCCTGCCTAATGTTGTTATAATTAGCCTTCCCCCAATTTAGCACCTTCACCCAAGGACTACTCTTATCCTTATCCACAAGTACCTTCAAACTTACGGAATTATGGTCACTGTTCCCGAAATGCTCCCCTATTGAGACTTCGACCACCTGGCCGGGCTCATTCCCCAATACCAGGTCCAGTAAGGCCCCATCCCGAGTTGGACTATCTACGTATTGTTTCAAGAAGCCCTCCTGGATGCTCCTCACAAATTCTGCCCCATCCAAGCCCCTAGCACTAAGTGAGTCCCAGTCAATATAGGGGAAGTTAAAATCACCCACCACTACAACCCTGTTACCTTTACATCTTTCCAAAATCTGTCTACATATCTGCTCCTCTACCTCCCGCTGGCTGTTGGGAGGCCTGTAGAAAACCCCCAACATCGTGACTGCACCCTTCCTATTCCTGAGCTCCACCCATATTGCCTCGCTGCATGACCTCTCCGAGGTGTCCTCCCGCAGTACAGCTGTGATATTCTCCTTAACCAGTAATGCAACTCCCCCACCCCTTTTACATCCCCCTCTATCCCGCCTGAAACTTCTAAATCCTGGAACATTTAGCTGCCAATCCTGTCCTTCCCTCAACCAAGTCTCTGTAATAGCAACAACATTATATTTCCAAGTACTAATCCAAGCTCTAAGTTCATCTGCCTGACCCGTTATACTTCTCGCATTGAAACAAATGCACTTCACACCACCAGTCCCGCTGTTCTCCGCAACATCTCCCTGCCTGCTCTTCCTCTTAGTCTTACTGGCCTTATTTACTATTTCCCCCTCATTTATTTCACCTGCTGTCCTACTGCTCTGGTTCCCAACCCCCGCCACACTAGTTTAAACCCTTCCGAGTGATGCTAGCAAACCTCGCAGCCTGGATATTTGTGCCCCTCCAGTTTAGATGCAACCCGTCCTTCTTGTACAGGTCCCACCTGTCCCTGAAGAGATCCCAATGGTCCCGATATCTGAAACCCTCCCTTCTACACCAGCTGCTCAGCCACATGTTTAGCTGCACTATCTTCCTATTTCTAGCCTCACGCATGTGGCACAGGGAGTAATCCCGAGATTACAGCCCTAGAGGGCCTGTCTTTTAACTTTCTACCTAACTCCCGAAACTCACCCTGCAGGACCTCGTCACTCTTCCTGCCTATGTTGTTGGTACCGACGTGAACAACAACCTCTGGCTGTTCACCCTCCCCCTTCAGAATGCCCCCTGTCCGTTCAGAGACATCCTTGACCCTGGCACCAGGGAGGCAACATACCATCCTGGAGTCTCTTTCACGTCCACAGAAGCGCCTATCTGTGCCCCTGACTATAGAGTCCCCTATAACTATTGCTCTTCTGCGCTTTGTCCCTCCCTGCTGAACAACAGTGCCAGCCGTGGTGCCACTGCTCTGGCTGCTGCTGTTTTCCCCTGATAGGCCATTCCCCCCCCACCCCAACAGTATCCAAAACGGTATACTTGTTAGAGAGGGGGATAGCCACAGGGGATTCCTGCACTGACTGCCTGCCCCTTCTAGCGGTCACCCATCTATCTGCCTGCACCTTGGGTGTCACCACGTCTCTAAAACTCCTGTCTATGACGCTTTCTGCCACCTGCATGCTCCTAAGTGCATCCAGTTGCTGCTCCAACCGATCCATGCGGTCTGTGAGGAGCTGCAACTGGGTACACTTCCTGCAGATGTCGTCGTCCGGAACGCTGGAAGCGTCACGGACCTCCCACATCTCACAGGTGAAGCACTTCACCCCTCTAACTGACATTTCTAGCACTAATTCATAAATTAATTTAAAATAAATAAATACTTATTAAATCCTTACTAAATTGTTCTTTCTTCTTTTGGGCCTCCTTATCTCGAGAGACAATGGGTAAGCGCCTGGAGGTGGTCAGTGGTTTGTGAAGCAGCGCCTGGAGTGGCTATAAAGGCCAATTCTGGAGTGACAGGCTCTTCCACAGGTGCTGCAGAGAAATTTGTTTGTTGGGGCTGTTGCACAGTTGGCTCTCCCCTTGCGCCTCTGTCTTTTTTCCTGCCAACTACTAAGTCTCTTCTAAGTCTCTTCGACTCGCCACAATTTAGCCCTGTCTTTATGGCTGCCCGCCAGCTCTGGCGAATGCTGGCAACTGACTCCCACGACTTGTGATCAATGTCACACGATTTCATGTCGCGTTTGCAGACGTCTTTATAACGGAGACATGGACGGCCGGTGGGTCTGATACCAGTGGCGAGCTATCTGTACAATGTGTCTTTGGGGATCCTGCCATCTTCCATGCGGCTCACATGGCCAAGCCATCTCAAGCGCCGCTGACTCAGTAGTGTGTATAAGCTGGGGATGTTGGCCGCTTCAAGGACTTCTGTGTTGGAGATATAGTCCTGCCACCTGATGCCAAGTATTCTCCGAAGGCAGCGAAGATGGAATGAATTGAGACGTCGCTCTTGGCTGGCATACGTTGTCCAGGCCTCGCTGCCGTAGAGCAAGGTACTGAGGACACAGGCCTGATACACTCGGACTTTTGTGTTCCGTGTCAGTGCGCCATTTTCCCACACTCTCTTGGCCAGTCTGAACATAGCAGTGGAAGCCTTACCCACGCGCTTGTTGATTTCTGCATCTAGAGACAGGTTACTGGTGATAGTTGAGCCTAGGTAGGTGAACTCTTGAACCACTTCCAGAGCGTGGTCGCCAATATTGATGGATGGAGCATTTCTGACATCCTGCCCCATGATGTTCGTTTTCTTGAGGCTGATGGTTAGGCCAAATTCATTGCAGGCAGACGCAAACCTGTCGATGAGACTCTGCAGGCATTCTTCAGTGTGAGATGTTAAAGCAGCATCGTCAGCAAAGAGGAGTTCTCTGATGAGGACTTTCCGTACTTTGGACTTCGCTCTTAGACGGGCAAGGTTGAACAACCTGCCCCCTGATCTTGTGTGGAGGAAAATTCCTTCTTCAGAGGATTTGAACGCATGTGAAAGCAGCAGGGAGAAGAAAATCCCAAAAAAGTGTGGGTGCGAGAACACAGCCCTGTTTCACACCACTCAGGATAGGAAAGGGCTCTGATGAGGAGCCACCATGTTGAATTGTGCCTTTCATATTGTCATGGAATGAGGTGATGATACTTAGTAGCTTTGGTGGACATCCGATCTTTTCTAGTAGTCTGAAGAGACCACGACTGCTGACGAGGTCAAAGGCTTTGGTGAGATCAATGAAAGCAATGTAGAGGGGCATCTGTTGTTCACGGCATTTCTCCTGTATCTGACGAAGGGAGAACAGCATGTCAATAGTCGATCTCTCTGCACGAAAGCCACACTGTGCCTCAGGGTAGACGCGCTCGGCCAGCTTCTGGAGCCTGTTCAGAGCGACTCGAGCAAAGACTTTCCCCACTATGCTGAGCAGGGAGATTCCACGGTAGTTGTTGCAGTCACCGCGGTCACCTTTGTTTTTATAGAGGGTGATGATGTTGGCATCGCGCATGTCCTGGGGTACTGCTCCCTCGTCCCAGCACAGGCATAGCAGTTCATGTAGTGCTGAGAGTATAGCAGGCTTGGCACTCTTGATTATTTCAGGGGTAATGCTGTCCTTCCCAGGGGCTTTTCCGCTGGCTAGGGAATCAATGGCATCACTGAGTTCCGATTTGGTTGGCTGTATGTCCAGCTCATCCATGACTGGTAGAGGCTGGGCTGCATTGAGGGCAGTCTCAGTGACAGCATTCTCCCTGGAGTACAGTTCTAGGTAGTGCTCAACCCAGCGGTCCATCTGTTTGCGTTGGTCAGTGATTATGTCCCCCGATTTAGATTTGAGGGGGGTGATCTTCTTGATGGTTGGCCCAAGAGCTCTCTTCATGCCATCATACATTCCTCTGATGTTTCCGGTGTCTGAGGCCAGCTGAATATGGCTGCATAGGTGTTGCCAGTAGTCGTTTGCGCAACGCCTAGCTGTTCTTTGTGCAGTACTTCTGGCTGCTTTAAGTGCTGCGGATGTTAAATCGCTGGGGGCTTTCTTGTAGTTCAAAAGTGCAATGCGCTTAGCGGCTATGACAGGTTCCAGCTCTTCATTATGAGATTGAAACCAGTCTGCATTTCTCTTCGCACTTTTGCCGTAGGTGGTCAAAGCTGACTCATAGATGGCGTCTCTGATGTGGGCCCACTTGGTCTCAGCATCCCCTGTGGGAGTGTTTTGAAGGGCTGTTACAAGTGAATTTAGAAATTTTTGTAACAGCTGTGGGTGAGAAATTCTGCTCGTGTTGATGCGCGGGTGGCCCTTCTGCTTGGAATGATGCAACTTCTTTGGTCTGAGTCTAACCTTGCTGCACACCAGGGAGTGGTCGGTGTCGCAGTCCGCACTGTGGAAGCTGCGTGTGATTTGAACACTGTTTAAGGCGGCTCGCCTTGTGACAATGAGGTCTAGCTGGTGCCAACGACGTGATCTTGGGTGCCTCCATGAAACCTGGTGACAGGGTTTAGTGTGAAAGAACGAGTTGTTATAATTAACTATATGGTCCCTAGTGCTAGATTCCTACTATAAATATTAAATGCTAACTAAATACAGTAATCTCCTCCCTCTGGTTTAGTTACTCTACTTATTAATTAATAAATTAGGGTTTTAATCAATTTTTATCAATGTTTTATTTTCAAATTCAGGAAAAAAAATTCCCTACCAGCCAATCAGGTCACAGCTTTCCTGTAACGTCACTTTCAGCTTTTTTACCAGAGATAAGTTTTTTATACTTACCGGTCCGGAACTCGGCCCTCCAAGTCTTCTCCCAGTCAGCTGTGCTCTTTGGAAGCTCTCGGCTCCCCTCACTCTGAGGACAGGTAGGAAATGAAAGGAGATCCTCACTCCCTCCTTACCGAACTTCCTCAGTTCCCAAACTTCCACTGTAGCACTCTAATGCAACCCAAGTCAGCACTCTAGTGCAAACAAAAAAAAACAAAATAAAACGTCGAAGTGAACAACAATTTGAGTTTGTATAGTGCCTTTGAGATACTGAAACATCCCAAGGAGCTTCACAGGAGCGTTATCAGACAATATTTGACTCAAGGGGCCTCACAGTCCCGTTCCGTGCTGATCTCCACTTGCACATTGTCCAGTGCTGGTCACTGGATAGCAATGGAAACCGGACAGGTTTTACACAGCGACTACTGCCAATGTCACAAAACCAGCACAGCTGAGATATCGAGTCCTCATAGGGCTCGGTGTCATTTTATTTGATAATCACTCCTGCAAAATGCCTTGGGATGTTTTACTATGTTAAAGACACTATATAAATGCAAGTTGTTGTTATATCTGAGAGCAGTTGTGAAAAAGTCAACAACACCAGGTGAGATGGGAATAAAGCCATCAAATTAATTTTAATTGAATCATGATTTCAGATGTAACGTGACGCTCTTAGATGCAGTCTCATAATCCACTAGAGAGTGCCACGTTTGGATCGATAAATTCTGATGACAGTAGTTGAGAAGTGGAAAGATATTTACAGTACTCGACTTCGAGACCAGCCTACTGGTCATTCCTGGAGGTGAAAGGTCAGTGTGCAACCCATTTTTAAAAATTCATTCATGGGATGTGGACGTCACTGGCCAGGCCGGCATTTATTGCCCATCCCTAATTACCCTTGAGAAGGTGGTGGTGAGCTGCCTTCTTGAACCGCTGCAGTCCATGTGGGGTAGGTACACCCACAGTGCTGTTAGGAAGGGAGTTCCAGGATTTTGACCCAGCGACAGTGAAGGAACGCCGATATAGTTCCAAGTCAGGATGTTGTGTGACTTGGAGGGGAACTTGCAGGTGGTGATGTTCCCATGCATCTGCTGCCCTTGTCCTTCGAGGTGGTAGAGGTTGCAGGTTTGGAAGGTGCTGTCTAAGGAGCCTTGGTGCGTTGCTGCAGTGCATCTTGTAGATGGTACACACTGCTGCCACTGTGCGTCGGTGGTTTGTGAATGTTCGTAGATGGGATGCCAATCAAGCGGGCTGCTTTGTCCTGGATGGTGTTGAGCTTTTTGAGTGTTGTTGGAGCTGCACCCATCCAGGCAAGTGGAGAGTATTCCATCACACTCCTGGCTTGTGCCTTGTAGATGGTGGACAGGCTTTGGGGAGTCAGGAGGTGAGTTACTCACCGCAGGATTCCCAGCCTCTGACCTGCTCTTATAGCCACAGTATTTATATGGCTACTCCAGTTCAGTTTCTGGTCAATGGTAGGCCCTAGGATGTTGATAGTGGGGGATTCAGCCATGGTAATGCCATTGAATGTCAAGAGTAGATGGTTAGATTCTCTCTTGTTGGAGATGGTCATTGCCTGGCACTTGTGTGGCGCAAATGTTACTTGCCACTTATCAGCCCAAGCCTGGATATTGTCCGGGTTTTGCTGCATTCCTACACGGTCTGCTTCAGTATTTGAGGAGTCACGAATGGTGCTGAACATTGTGCAATCATCGGCTGTCCTGCTTTTGGTGTACAGGACATACCTGGAAAAATTTCCACAGAACTGAACACAGTTACTCCCGATGGAGTCTGACCGAAACTGAACACAGTTACTCCCGATGGAGTCTGACCGAATCTGAACACAGTTACTCCCGATGGGGTCTGACCAGAACCAAACAGTTACTCCCGATGGGGTCTGACCAGAACTGAACACAGTTACTCCCGATGGGGTCTGACCAGAACTGAACACAGTTACTCCCGATGGGGTCTGACCAGAACTGAACACAGTTACTCCCGATGGGGTCTGACCAGAACTGAACACAGTTACTCCCGATGGGATCTGACCAGAACTGAACACAGTTACTCCCGATGGGATCTGACCGAAACTGAACACAGTTACTCCCGATGGGATCTGACCAGAACTGAACACATTTACTCCTGATGGGGTCTGACCAGAACTGAACACAGTTACTCCCGATGGAGTCTGACCAGAACTGAACACAGTTACTCCCGATGGGATCTGACCAGAACTGAACACATTTACTCCTGATGGGGTCTGACCAGAACTGAACACAGTTACTCCCGATGGGGTCTGACCAGAACTGAACACAGTTACTCCCGATGGAGTCTGACCAGAACTGAACACAGTTACTCCCGATGGAGTCTGACCAGAACTGAACACAGTTACTCCCGATGGGGTCTGACCAGAACTGAACACAGTTACTCCCGATGGGATCTGACCAGAACTGAACACAGTTACTCCCGATGGAGTCTGACCAGAACTGAACACAGTTACTCCCGATGGGGTCTGACCAGAACTGAACACTGTTACTCCCGATGGAGTCTGACCAGAACTGAACACAGTTACTCCCGATGGAGTCTGACCAGAATTGAACACAGATAATCCCGATGGAATCTGACCAGAACTGAACACAGTTACTCCCGATGGAGTCTGACCAGAACTGAACACAGTTACTCCCGATGGAGTCTGACCAGAACTGAGCACAGTTACTCCCGATGGAGTCTGACCAGAACTGAACACAGTTACTCCCGATGGAGTCTGACCAGAATTGAACACAGATACTCCCGATGGAATCTGACCAGAACTGAGCACAGTTACTCCCGATGGAGTCTGACCAGAACTGAGCACAGTTACTCCCGATGGAGTCTGACCAGAACTGAGCACAGTTACTCCCGATGGGGTCTGACCAGAACTGAGCACAGTTCCTCCCGATGGGGTCTGACCAGAACTGAGCACAGTTCCTCCCGATGGGGTCTGACCAGAACTGAGCACAGTTCCTCCCGATGGAGTCTGACCAGAACTGAGCACAGTTCCTCCCGATGGAGTCTGACCAGAACTGAACACAGTTACTCCCGATGGGGTCTGACCAGGGCTCTGTACAACTGAAGCATCACATCCTCACTATTGTATCCAATCCCTTTGAGATAAAGGCCAACATTCCATTGGTCTCTTTGATTATTTTCTGTACCTGTGCACTGGCTCTTCGTGATTTGTGTACATGGAAACCCCAATCTCTCTGCTCCTGCACAGCTCCTAGTCTCTCACCATTAGGAAAATATTCCGATCTGTCTTTCTCAGATCCACAGTGGATGACCTCACACTTCACCACATTGAACTGCATCAGCCACAGTTTTGGCCACTTACTGAATCTATCAATGTCTCTTTGTAACTTTCTGCTCCCATCTACACAACTTTTTGTTCCTATCTTCTATGTCCCTGTCTCCTATCTTCATTTCACCTTGAATATACAACTGGATGATAGTTCTGAAGAAAGATCATCAACCGGAAACGTTAACTCTGTTTCTCTCTCCACAAATGCTGCCAGACCTGCTGAGTATTTCCAGCACTTTCTCTTTTTATTTCAGATTTCCAGCATCTGCAGTATTTTGCTTTTGCGACTGTGAGATTAGTTCAATTATTATTTGTTTATTTGAATGACAATTACACATTGATGTTAATATAATGGAACAAGGAACTTACTCAGTTCCAGAATGATCAAAGGGGAAGATCAAAAAGATCACCAGTTCCTCAAATTACATACATCAAACGATCGTTCAATATTCAACAATGTGAGTACAAAAGAACTACTGGCCTGGTCCCTGAAATAAATACACTTAGTGTGAAAGGGCAGCTTTTAAAAGGATAAAATCCTTCTACAATTAAAGGGAACACACTCACCTCCCACTTCCCCTGCAAGGAGGCGATCTTGGAGATGATAGTGTTCACACAGCACTGCTGCTCTTGTCCTACTTGGCAGTAAAGGTGAAGGGGGGAGGGGAGCATTGCGGCTGTAGGGACTGTCAAAGTAATAACTGATATCAGTGTTTTACAAGTCATGAAATTGACTGATGCTCGATCTTTGTTACCCTGTGTGGCCAGCTGCAATTAAACCCATTGATTGCTTCTGGATGCCAAAGAAATTAAACCCATGGTACTAAGAGAGGACAGCACACTTTATGCCAAACCAATCTTCTACACAAGCACAGACATAGGAAAAAACTTGCATTTCTATAGCACCTTTCACAGCCTCAGGATGCCCCAAAGTGCTTTACAGCCAATGAAGTACTTCTAGAATGCAGTCACTGTTGTAATGTAGGAGGTGTGGCAGCCAATTTGCACACAGCAAGCTTCCACAAAACAGCACTGTAATGATGACCAGAAAATATTTTTAGTGATGTTGTTTGAGGGGGAAAAAATGGCCCCCAGACACTGGGGATGCCTCCCCTGCTCTTCTTTGAAATAGTACCATAGGATCTTTTACATCCACCTGAGAGGGCAGACAGTTTAATATCTCATCCATAAGACAGCACCTTTGACAGTGCTGCACTCCCTCAGTACTGCACTCGGAATGTCAGCCTGGATTATGTGCTCAAGTCTCTGGAGTGGAGCTTGAACCCACAACCTTCTGATTCAGAGATGTGAGAGGGAGAAAGAGCAACTCACTGAGCCACTCTACAATATCAATACTGGGAACACTATCAGAAGAGCCAGTGATATTTTAACTGAAGTTCCACAGTCATGGTCGGAATCCAGATGCAGTTACTGCTCAACTATATCAAACCAAAATGACAGGTGCAAAAAGCAACTGTGCACTGAAACACACAATGACAGCTCCTGCCAATGCTCTTGCTATATTAGCCTCAAGGTTGAACCACGACACTCCAACATGTCTCTGGGCACAGTGCCTCAAACTGCTTACTCATGTATCAAGGTTTATGCCATGGCCTTGCAAACAAATGACAATAGAGGGAATGCTCACCAGACGCATTCCACCACTGTGACCCGAAGCCCTGGATTGATCACCTTCTCCATCTCATCTGGCCATTGCATTTACATTGCTGTATACTTACTGTGGCATTTTGTTTTTGGTAAACTGTTTATTCTTGTCATTATTGTCCTGCCTTTGAGCTTTCCCCAATTTCACTAATGACCATATCTTAGCTCACACCATCCTCCACGCTTCAAAAAAATTTAACTTATCCAAAACTCTGCTGCCTGTATCCTTACTAGCAGCAAATTGCCATCACCTCCTGTGCTCGCTGACCTACACTGGCTTCCCATTCAGCAACACCTCCATTTTTAAATTCCCATCCTTGTTTTCAAATCCCTCCATTGCCTCTCCCCTCCCTATCGCCATAACCTCCTCCAGCCCTCTGACATCATTGCACACCTCCAAGTCTTGCATCTCCCTGATTTGAATCGCTCCACCATTGGTAGCCATGCCTGGGCTCTAAGTTCTGCAATTCTCTCCTTAAATCTCTCCATCTCTTGCTCCTCCATGAAGATGCTCTTTAAAACTACCTTTCACCAAGCTTTTGGTCATTTGCCGTCATATCTCCTTATGTGGCTGAGTGTCAAATTTTGTTTGAGTGTGCACCTGGAAAGCACCTTCAGATGTTTTACTACATTTAATGGTGCTATATAAATTCAAGTTGTTATTATAATGAATGTTGGCACATTATAAATTGCCCCTAGTATAGGTAGGTGGCAGGGAAAATATAGGGACAGGTGGGGATGTGGTAGGAACATGGAATTAGTGTAGGATTAGTATAAATGGGTGGTTGATGGTCGGCACAGACTCGGTGGGCCGAAGGGCCTGTTTCAGTGCTGTATCTCTAAACTAAAAAAAAATACACCGACCTACATTGGAAAACAAACATCCACAACTTCGGCACATTTTAATTTCTCAACATACAAGATAACTTTAAAGAATGTTTTAATCCAATAACACTGCACTCATTCCACATAGTAAATTCTAATCTCACCTCAGAACTTCAGGAAAGCTGGCGTGCGGCAGACTTTGCTTCTTTGATTTTAATAACACCTCTTCAAAGTTAGCCTTCCCATTTTTCTAATAAATAGAATAGGCCCCCACCCACACCCATCACCTTAAATAAGAAATAAAATTAAAAAATTGTATTTCTTTAGTTCTTTTCATGACCACACTCCACCCCAATTCGCTTTCCAGACAACATTTAGGACATAGGAATTAGGAGGAGTAGGCCACTCAGCCCCTCGAGTCTGCTCTGCCATTCAATAAGTTCATGGCTGATCTGATTGTAACCTCAACCCCACATTCCTGCCTACCCCCAATAACCTTCCACCCCCTTGCTTATCAAGAATCTATCTATCTCTGCCTTAAAGATATTCAAAGACTCAGTTTCAACCTCCTTTTGAGGAAGAGAATTCCAAAGACTCACGACCCTCTGAGAGAAAAAATTTCTCCTCATCTCTGTCTGAAATGGACGACCCCTTATTTTTAAACAGTGACCCCTAGTTGTAGATTCTCCCACAAGGGGAAACATCCTTTCCACATCCACCCTGTCAAGACCCCTCAGGATCTTATATGTTTTAATCAAGTCGCCTCTAAACTCCAGCAGATACAAGCCTAGCCTGTCCAACCTTTCCTCAAAAGACAACCTGCCCATTCCAGGTATTAGTCTAATAAACCTTCTCCAATGCATTTACATCCTTCCTTAAATAAGGAGATCAATACTGTACATAGTACTACAGATGTGGTCTCACCAGTGCCTTCTATAATTGAAGCATAACCTCCCTACTTTTGTATTCAATTCCACTCGCAATAAAAGATAACATTCTATTAGCTTTCCTAATTACTTGCTGAATCTGCATACTAACTTTTCGCGATTCATGCATGAGGACACCAAGATCCCTCTGCAACTCAGAGCTGTGCAATCTCTCACCATTTAGATAAAGGCTGCATTTGCTGACAACGCAACTATGAGGTGGCGCAGCAGTGGCACATGCGCAACTGCAGCCTGTGCCACTAAGACGTCACCGTCTGCGACCCCAGGCAGCTGCCAGGACTAAAGATGGCACTGCTCAAATAATCACACGAGTTACATTCGCTATTTACTAATCTAACCGAACCTTCCCCGAATTTAGGGAATTTTGGAAAATTAAAACCAATGCATCAACTACCTCATTAGCCACTTCTTTTAACACCCAAGGATGAAGTCTATCAGGATCCGGGGACTTGTCAGCCCGCAGCTCCAACAATTTGTTCAGTACCACTTCCCTGGTGATTGTAATTTTCTTGAGTTCCTCCCTCCCTTCCATTTCCTGATTTACAGTTATTTCTGGGATGTTACTTGTATCCTCTATAGCGAAGACTGATGCAAAATACCTGTTCAATTCATCTGCCATCTCCTTATTTTCCTTTATTAATTCCCCAGACTCACTTTCTATTTTGATATCTCTTTTTTAAATATCTATAAACTTTTACTATCTGTTTTTATATTTCTAGCTAGCTTTCTCTCGTACTCTAATTTTTCCCTCATCAATCTTTTAGTCAGTCTTCGCTGTTCTTTATATTCTGTCCAATCTTCTGACCTGCCACCTATCATATGCTTTTTCTTTAAGTCTGACACTATCTTCAACTTTTTTAGTTAACACAGATAGTGGGCCCTCCCCTTGGAATTTTTCTTTCACGTTGGAATGTATCTATTCTGTATATTCTGAAATATCCCCTTAAATGTCTGCCACTGCATCTCTATTGGTCTATCCCTTAACCTAATTTGCCAGTTCACTTTAGCTAGCTCTGCTTTCATGCCCTCATAATTGGCCTTATTTAAGTTTAAAATACTAGTCTTTGACCCATTCTTCTCTTCCTCAAACTGAATGTAAAATTCAATATTATGATCACTGCTGCCTAGGGGTGACTTCACTATGAGGTCATTAAATGATCCTGTATCGTTGCACAATACCAGGTCTCATATAGCCTGCTGTCCAGTTGGCTCCAGAATGTGCTGTTCTAAGAAACTATTCCGAAAACATTCTATGATCTCCTCATCTTGGCTACCTTTGCCCATCTGACTGTTCCAGTCTATATGGAGATTAAAATCCCCCATGATTATCGCCATACCTTTCTGACAAGCTGCCATTATTTCTTCCTTTATATTCTGTCCTACCTATCTGTTTTTACTGACTTGGCAAGAGAAATAAATAGCAGCCCAGCATCCTACACACCGCAGCGAACTCCATGTCGCCCTGTGGGATCTTCTACCTCCACCCAAGAGGGTCGTGCAGAGCCTCGGTTTAACACCTCGTCCCAAAAATGGCCCCTCCTCTCACCCGGGCAAATGTCAAAAGAACACAAGAAATAGAAGCAGGTGTAGACCATTTGGCTCATCGAGCCTGCTCCACCATTCAATATGATCATGGCTGATCTTGGGCTTCAATTTCACTTTCCTGCCCACTCCCCATATCCCTCAAATCCCTGTGAGACCAAAAATCTATCTATCCCAGCCTTAAATATATTCAACGATGGAGCATCCACAACCCTCTGGGGTAGAGAATTCCAAAGATTCACAACCCTTTGAGTGAAATAATTTCTCCTCATCTCAGTCCTGAATGGTGGACCCCTTATCCTGAGTCTGTGCCCCCACGTTCTAGATTCCCTGACCAGTGGGAACAATCTCTCAGCTTCTACCCTATCAAGCCCTTTCAGAATCTTGTATGTCTCAATTAAATCACCCCTCAATCTTCTAAACGCCAGAGAATATCGGCCCAGTTTACTCAGCCTCTCATCATAAGACAACCCCTCATCCCAGGGACCAATTTAGTAAATCTTTGCTGCACCATCTCCAGTGCAAGTATATTGTTACAACCATGTGAGAAAAGTGTCTAGGGGTATTTTATTGTCTTCATCTGGTCTTATTGTAACAAGGTTTAATTTTTAAACACTGTGTTTTGAGCTCCCCCTTAGTGAATCCTTGTTGACCATTTTCCAATTATAAGGCAACGAAATGAGCATTAACAGGCTTTCTTAGCTTTAAGGAAGAAAAGTGAAATTTATTAAACCTCAAACTTAAACTCTAATACGGTTAACGCCTGCGGATACACGCCTGCCCCATGCGAGCACACACACGTGATACACATATGCAAACTGGAACAGAGAAGGGCAGAAGAAAAATAAAATGGAGAGGTTTGAGGCAATATCTGAAGAGTTTCATGTTTACTGTGCTTTGAGCTCACTGTAGTTCTTTTGTAAGTAGTCTTGCTTTTTGTTGTGGCCTAGTATTCGTCTTAAACCTTGTTCACTGTAGGGGGCTTTTCTCACTTGGGGTTCATGTATCTTCAATGGAAGCTGGTGAGAGTGAGATGGGAGCAGACAGGAGAGAGATGTTCTCAGTCCAGGAGCAAACAGCTTTCAGATTTCAAATTCGTTGTTGGAAGTTCAAATTCAAAAAACCCCAACAGTCCGTTAGTCATGTGATCCAAACCGGTCCGACCACGTCTCTTTGTGTATTCGGCCATTTTAGCAGTTAATCTGGAATGCTAGCCTTTCCACCTTCAACATCTGGTAATCAAAAGTCAATTATGGATTAAATTGGAGCAGGGAATAACCCCTTTGTCCTTTGAAGTACTGTCTGTTGATATGCTAATGTCTCTCTCCAGCCAAAGTGTCCAATTGTTTTTTAACGCAATTTCTTTCTTCACCAACAACAGTTCAAAATCAATGTTCATGTGGCAAAATTAATTTTCCTCACTCTTGGCAGGTGGGGGGCTTGCCTGGCAATATTCTTTCTTAAACGTGGAGACCAAAACTGCACACAGTATTCCAGGTGCGGTCTCACCAAAGCCCTGTACAATTTTAGTAAGACTTCTTTATTTCTGTACTCCAATCCCCTTGCAATAAAGGCCAACATGCCATTTGCCTTCCTCATAGCCTGATACACCTGCATGTTAACTTTGTGTGCTCCTTGTATGAGTACCCCAAAGTCTCTGAACATCAACACTTACCAGTTTCACACCTTTTAAAAAATATTCTGCTTTTCTATTTTTACGACAAAAGTGAAAAACTTCACACTTCCCTACATTATACTCCATTTGCCAACTTGTTGCCCACTCACTTAAACTGTCTCTATCTCTTTGCAGCCTCTCTACACCCTCCTCGCAGCTTACCTTTCCACCGAGCTTTGTATCATCAGCAAACTTAGATACATTACTCTCTGTCTCTTCATCCAAGTCATTAATATAGAGTGTAAATAGCTGAGGCCCCAGCACTGATCCTTGCAGCACCTCACTATTCACTGCCAGCCAACATGAAAATGCCCCATTTATGCCCACTCTCTGCTTCCTGTCTGTTAACCAATCCTCTATCCATGCTAATATATTACCCCCAACACCAGGAACCCTTATCTTGCCTACAAATCATTTATGTGGCACCATATCAAATGCCTTTTGAAAATCCAGGTATACTACATCTACTGGTTCCCCTTTATCCACCCTACTAGTTACATCCTCAAAAAACTCTAATAAATTTGTCAAACAGGATCTCCCTTTTGTAAAACCATGCTGACTTATTCTAATCAGACTATGCTTTTCCAAGTACAATGTTAAGACCTCTTTAATAATAGTTTCCAGCATCTTCCCAATGACTGATGTCAGGCTAACTGGCCTGTAGTTCCCTGTTTTCTCTCTACCTCCTTTCTTGAAAAGCAGCATAACATTTTCCAACTTCAAATCTGATGGGACTATTCCTGAATCTAAGGAATTCTGGAAAATCATAGCCAGTGCATCCACTATCTATGCAGCTATCTCTTTTAGAACCCTAGGATGTCGACCATCTAGTCCAGGGAACTTGTCAGATTTTAGTCCCTCAAGTTTCTCCAATGCTTTTTATCGGCTGATATCAATATCCTTAATTTCCTCACTCTTTTTAGCCCCAAGGTTACTGCCTATTTCTGGTATGGAACTTGTGTCTTCTCCTGTGAAGACAGACACAAAATATTTGTTCAATGTCTCTACATAGGATGCGTATATAAGGTTGAGGAAAAAGGGCACAGGCATAGCTCTGGAGGGATACAAGATGGCCAGGAAGGATCTGAAGAAAGGGATTAGGAGAGCTAAGAGAGGGCATGAAAAATGCTTGGCGGGTAGGATAAAAGAAAACCCCAAGGCCTTTTACGCGTATGTCAGAAATATGAGGATGACTAGGGGGACCGTAGGTCCGGTCAAGGACAATAGCGGGAGACTGTGTGTTGAGCCGGAAGAGATAAGTGAGGTTTTGAATGAGTACTTCTCTTCGGTATTTACGAATGAGAAGGGGTGTATTACTGAAGAGGACGGTGTGAAACAGACTGGTAAGCTCGAGGAAGTGCTCGTTAGGAGGGAAGATGTGTTGGGGTTTTTGAATAACTTGAAGATAGACAAGTCTCCCGGGCCTGACGGGGTATATCCAAGGATGTTATGGGAAGCAAGGGATGAAATTGCAGAGCCGCTGGCAATGATCTTTTCATCTTCTCTGTTGACGGGGGTGGTACCAGGTGATTGGAGGGTGGCAAATGTTGTGCCCCTGTTCAAGAAAGGGAATAGGAACAACCCTGGGAATTACAGGCCAGTTAGTCTTACTTCGGTGGTAGGCAAGTTGATGGAAAAGGTGCTGAGGGATAGGATTTCTGAGCATCTGGAAAGACACTGCTTGATTCGGGACAGTCAGCACGGTTTTGTGAGGGGTAGGTCTTGCCTCACAAGCCTGATTGAATTCTTTGAGCAGGTGACCAAGCAAGTGGATGAGGGTAAACCAGTGGATGTGGTGTACATGGATTTTAGTAAGGCATTTGATAAGGTCCCCCATGGTAGACTTATGGAGAAAGTCAGGAGGCATGGGATAGTGGGGAATGTGGCCAGTTGGATTAAGAATTGGCTAACTGATAGAAGGCAGAGAGTGGTCTTAGATGGTAAATACTCAGCCTGGAGCCCAGTTACCAGTGGCGTGCCACAGGGATCAGTTCTGGGTCCTCTCCTGTTTGTGATTTTTATTAACGACTTGGATGAGGAAGTCGAAGGGTGGGTCAGTAAATTTGCAGATGATACAAAGGTTGGTGGAGTTGTGGATACCGAGGAGGGCTATTGTCGTCTGCAAAGGGACTTGGATAGGTTGCAGTGCTGGGCTGAAAAGTGGCAGATGGAGTTTAACCCTGAAAAGTGTGAGGTCGTCCATTTTGGAAGGACAAACACGAATGCAAAATACTGGGTTAACGGTAGGGTTCTTGGGCATGTGGAGGAGCAGAGAGACCTTGGGGTCTATGTGCACAGATCGTTGAAAGTTGCAACTCAAGTGGATAGGGCTGTGAAGAAGGCATATGGGGTGTTAGCGTTCATTAGCAGAGGGATTGAATTTAAGAGCCGTGAGGTGATGATGCAGCTGTACAGGACCTTGGTAAGGCCTCATTTGGAGTACTGTGTGCAGTTCTGGTCGCCTCATTTTAGGAAGGATGTGGAAGCCTTGGAGAGGGTGCAGAGGAGATTTACCAGGATGTTGCCTGGAATGGAGAATAAGTCTTACGAGGAAAGGCTGAACATTCTAGGCCTCTTCTCATTAGAACGGAGAAGGATGAGGGGTGACATGATAGAGGTTTATAAGATGATCAGGGGAATAGATAGGGTAGACAGTCAGAAACTTTTTCCCCGGGTGGAGCAAAGCGTTACAAGGGGTCATAAATTTAAGGTGAAGGGTGGGAGATATAAGGGGGATGTCAGGGGAAGGTTCTTTACCCAGAGAGTGGTCGGGGCATGGAATGCCTTGCCTGGGGAAGTTGTTGAGTCAGAAACTTTAGGGACTTTCAAACGGCTTTTAGATAGGTATATGGATAAAGGAGAATGATGGGGTATAGATTAAATTGTCCTTGACAGAGGACAAAGGATCGGCACAACATCGTGGGCCGAAGGGCCTGTTCTGTGCTGTATTTTCTATGTTCTATGTACCATTTCCTCATTCCCCATGATGATTTCTCCTGTCTCTGCCTCTGAGGGACCAACGTCAACTTTAGCTACTCTCTTCCTTTTTATGTACTTTTTATATGTGTTTTTATATTGCTGGCTAGTTTACTTCCATATACTATTTTTTTCCTTTTTATCAACTTTTTGGTGTCCCTTTGCTGGTTTCTAAAACACTCCCAATCCTCAGACTTGCTACTATTTTTTGCAACATTGTAAGTCTCTTCTTTTAGTCTAATACTCTCCTTAACTTCCTGAGTGATCTACGGATGGGTCTTTCTGGACGAGTTTTTGTTTTTGAACAGAATTTACTTTTGTTGAACCCTTTGAATTGTTTCCTGAAATGTTTCCCACTGTTCATTTACCGCCATACCTTCCAGCCTATTTACCCACTTAACCTTAGCCAGTTCTCCCCTCATACCTTTGTATTTGACTTTGTTTAAGTTTAAGATTCTTGTTTGTGATTGAAATGTGTCACTTTCAAACTTAACATGAAATTCAATAGTATTATGATCACTATTTCCCAGTGGATCTTTTACTATGACATTGCTTATTAACCCTGTTTCATTACACAATACGAGATCTAAGATAGCTTTATCCCTGGATGGTTCTACAACGTATTGCTCCAAGTTACTGTCACAAAATCATTCTACAAATTCATCTTCTAGTCCACTGTTGCCAATTTGATTGTCCCAGTCTATATGCAGATTAAAGTCCCCACAATTAATACATTACCTTTTTTACAGCTCCAATAATTTCCCATTTAATGTTCTGTCCAATAATATAACTACTGTTAGGGGGCCACAGCTGTTACAAAAATTTCTAAATTCACATGTAACAGCCCTTCAAAACACTCCCACAGGGGATGCTGAGACCAAGTGGGCCAACATCAGAGACGCCATCTATGAGTCAGCTTTGACCACCTACGGTAAACGTGCGAAGAGGAATGCAGACTGGTTTCAATCTCATATTGAAGAGCTGGAACCTGTCATAGCCGCTAAGCGCATTGCACTGTTGAACTACAAGAAAGCCCCCAGCGAGTTAACATCTGTAGCACTTAAAGCAGCCAGAAGCACTGCACAAAGAACAGCCAGACGCTGCACAAATGACTACTGGCAACACCTATGCAGTCATATTCAGCTGGCCTCAGACACCGGAAACATCAGAGGAATGTATGATGGCATTAAGAGAGCTTTTGGGCCAACCATCAAGAAGATCGCCCCCCTCAAATCTAAATCAGGGGACATAATCACTGACCAACGCAAGCAAATGGACCGCTGGATGGAGCACTACCTAGAACTGTACTCCAGGGAGAATGTTGTCACTGAGACTGCCCTCAATGCAGCCCAGCCTCTACCAGTCATGGATGAGCTGGACGTACAGCCAACAAAATCGGAACAGTGATGCCATTGATTCTCTAGCCAGCGGAAAAGCCCCTGGGGAGGACAGCATTACCCCTGAAATAATCAAGAGTGCCAAGCCTGCTATACTCTCAGCACTACATGAACTGCTTTGCCTGTGCTGGGACGAGGGAGCAGTACCTCAGGACATGCACGATGCCAATATCATCACCCTCTATAAAAACAAAGGTGACCGCGGTGACTGCAACAACTACCGTGGAATCTCCCTGCTCAGCATAGTGGGGTAAGTCTTTGCTCGAGTCGCTCTGAACAGGCTCCAGAAGCTGGCCGAGCGCGTCTACCCTGAGGCACAGTGTGGCTTTCGTGCAGAGAGATCGACCGTTGACATGCTGTTCTCCCTTCGTCAGATACAGGAGAAATGCCGCAAACAACAGATGCCCCTCTACGTTGCTTTCATTGATCTCACCAAAGCCTTTGACCTCGTCAGCAGACGTGGTCTCTTCAGACTACTAGAAAAGATTGGATGTCCACCAAAGCTACTAAGTATCATCACCTCATTCCATGACAATATGAAAGGCACAATTCAACATAGCGGCACCTCATCAGACCCCTTTCCTATCCTGAGTGGCATGAAACAGGGCTGTGTTCTCGCATCCACACTTTTGGGGATTTTTTTCTCCCTGCTGCTTTCACATGCGTTCAAGTCTTCTGAAGAAGGAATTTTCCTCCACACAAGATCAGGGGGCAGGTTGTTCAACCTTGCCCATCTAAGAGCGAAGTCCAAAGTACGGAAAGTCCTCATCAGGGAACTCCTCTTTGCTGACGATGCTGCTTTAACATCTCACACTGAAGAGTGTCTGCAGAGTCTCGTCGACAGGTTTGCGGCTGCCTGCAACGAATTTGGCCTAACCATCAGCCTCAAGAAAACGAACATCATGGGACAGGATATCAGAAATGCTCCATCCATCAATATTGGCAACCACGCTCTGGAAGTGGTTCAAGAGTTCACCTACCTAGGCTCAACTATCACCAGTAACCTGTCTCTAGATGCAGAAATCAACAAGCGCATGGGAAAGGCTTCCACTGCTATGTCAAGACTGGCCAAGAGAGTGTGGGAAAATGGCGCACTGACACGGAACACAAAAGTCCGAGTGTATCAAGCCTGTGTCCTCAGTACTTTGCTCCATGGCAGCGAGGCCTGGACAACGTATGTCAGCCAAGAGCGACGTCTCAATTCATTCCACCTTCGCTGCCTCTGGAGAATACTTGGCATCAGGTGGCAGGACCGTATCTCCAACACAGAAGTCCTCGAGGTGGCCAACATCCCCAGCTTATACACACTACTGGTCAGCGGCGCTTGAGATGGCTTGGCCATGTGAGCTGCATGGAAGATGGCAGGATCCCCAAAGACACATTGTACAGCGAGCTCGCCACTGGTATCAGACCCACCGGCCGTCCATGTCTCCGCTTTAAAGACATCTGTAAACGCGACATGAAGTCCTGTGACATTGATCACAAGTTGTGGGAGTCAGTTGCCAGCGTTCGCCAGAGCTGGCGGGCAGCCATAAAGGCGGGGCTAAAGTGTGGCGAGTCGAAGAGACTTAGCAGTTGGCAGGAAAAAAGACAGAAGCGCAAGGGGAGAGCCAACTTTGTAACAGCCCCGACAAACAAATTTCTCTGCAGCACCTGTGGAAGAGCCTGTCACTCTAGAATTGGCCTTTATAGCCACTCCAGGCGCTGCTCCACAAACCACCGACCACCTCCAGGCGCTTACCCATTGTCTCTCGAGATAAGGAGGCCAAAGAAAGAAAGAAAGAGAAGAGGAAGAGAAAGTTAGGGGGCCTGTAAACTACTCCTACCAGTATTTTCTGACTCCTGCTATTCCTAATTTCCACCCAAACTAATTCTACTTCATGATCTTCTGAGACCAGATCCCTTCTTATTAATGTCCTTCTGCCATCCCTTACTATCAGGACTACCTCTCCTCCTTTGCCATTCTGTTTGTCTCTCCAAAATATTGTGTACCCTGGAATATTCATTTCCCAACCTAGATCTCCTTGTAACCATGACTCGGTAATGGCAATTAGATCTCTATCATTTACCTCTATTTGTGCCACTAGTTCATCTATCTTATTACAGATGCTTTGTGCATTCAGATAAAGGAACTCCAATTTCATTTTTTTACCTCTATTCCCTGCAATGTCCTTATTTGCCGATGTACAATTTTTGTTAAACTCTGTCCCTTCCTGTTGGGAGTTACCCACATCACTATCCTGCTCTGATGCCCTGACCTCTCTCTTTGGATTTCTAAATTTCCCTTTACCCAAACCCATAACTGCTGCCTTCCGTGTTGTGTCAGTCGCTGTGAGGCAACTATGGAGTGACCTCTCCATGGCGCATGCCTGGGCAAACTTATGGAGGTTGAGAGTTGCCCAGTCGTCAAAACCCCCCTCTCGGCCTTTCTGGTGGGGTCCAAAGGAGTGCAGGACACGACGTTTGGCACCAGTATGGCTGCAGGAACTGCCGGAAACATGCCAAAGGTGACATATGACCACCTACGGGGTTCCGCTCCGTATTATCTGTTAGGGTTTACTCCCTTAGCCTTGGTCTCTCCCGAGACGCCCACAAGGCAGTGGGGTTGTTGGGGCCCCTACACAGGTGTAGGAAGGTGCTTCCAACTGATTGACAGATAACTGCCACTGCTGGCTGCTTCTTGTTTAACAAGGCTATTTCCCTAACCAGCAGATTTAAAGCCTGTCTCTTAATCTAAAATTTAAACTGGACAAAATTTTACCAGAACTTGTCACGTGCACCAAATTTCCAACTTCACTCTGGCAAATGTCTCACTCAGGCAACTGTCTCTTCTCAACTGCATCCCCTCACTGATGACCTGGAATATGGGCTCGAGTCTCTGGAGTAAAGGGGTTCGAACCCCTGAACTGCAGTTCCAGAGGCCAGGGGTGACGTTGCAGCCAAATGACCCACCTAAATGGTAAGTGGTTGGAAAAAAATTGCTCAGAAAACTTTTCTGGCTGCAAAGTTTCTGCCAGCATCAGTAACGAGTGCGGGGAGAGGGGAAAAGGGGATAAAGTCCTTCTCTGACCCCATTCCCTGTGCTGAACCCTGTGACCCATGGCCTGGGGTGAGAGTGCAGCCCAAAAAAAACTCCCTGAAAGTTACTGAATGGGAAAAAACTTTTGCAAAACTTTTTTTGTTGCCTCAAAGTTTGAGCCAGAGAAGGGGAGGGGGGCTGGGGATTGTTCCCCTGTAACCCCACCCCCACCTTCACCCCCAAAATAGTTCCAGCCCCAATAATAAGTTCCGCCCCTCCCGCATTGCAAACACGCGCCTCTGACGTCATGGCGGAAGTGAGGCGAAGATCGGAGGCGGGACCTGGTGACGCAATTTCCGTTTTCGGCGCCTGGCCTGGAGCGGGGCTGAAGGCCCGAAGCCTCGGGCTGGAGTTGGGAACAGGGGCCGAAGTGGATACGATGCTGGGCGGCCTTGGATCCCTGGGGCCTTAGCGAAGGCCTCCCTCCCCTCACACAGTCACACGGAGCTCCCCGTCCCCCCCGCAGAGGTGGTGTGGTGGTGGTGGGGGGGGCGCGGTTCAGACTCGAGGCGCCGGCTCCCGATGGCCCAGCAGCCCGAGGGCCCGGCCGTGCAGGCCTGGTCCCGGATCCCGGTGGTGGGGCCGCGGGCCCTGGAGGACGCCCTGACCGTCTTCAGCCCCATGTCCCCGGACCTGCTGCAGTCGCAGAGGCAGCTGCTGAGCTTCGTGCAGGGGCTGCGGGAGGAGGGTTACCTGCCCACCGTGCTGCGGAGCCGGGATGTGTACGGCTACACCTCCTGCACCTGCCAGGTCCCGGCGCCCCGGGCCTGCCCGAACCCCGGCGGCGGCGGCGGCACCGGCAACACCAGCAGCTCGGCCCCCGGCTGCAGCTCCAGCTCGGCCCGCACCTCCAACCCCGCCGCCAGCGACAAAGCCGCCAGGAAAACCCCCAAGTGCAACGGCTGGCTGCGGCCTCCGGCCTCCAGCGTCAGGCTGGGCAGCGGCAGCAGGACGGGCGAGCGGGCCGGCCCGGGCTGGAGGGCGGCCGGCGAGGCCAGGAAACACCGGTACCCGGAGAGGAAGCAGCAGCAGCAGCTCGCCAAGCAGGAGCCGGGGGCCAAGAGGAAGAGCCAGCCGGAGTTGGCCGTCGGGCGGCCGGACAGCACCGAGGGCCGGGGGCAGCCGTGCAAAACCCGCCTGCAGCTGCTGCGGTCCAAGGTGATCAAAGTGGACGACTCGTCCTCGGATGAAGAAGTGAGGCGCAAAGCCCAGAAGATCCTGCGAGTGAACTTATCTCCTGTGATTAAAATCAGGCCAATAACCTACCCTAACTAGGACCCTGGCACCAGGACAAACTCTGCACAACAACCGTGCAACTTTCTATTTCAATGGACATCTCATTAAAACGGACTCCTGTGTGTTTTATATATGATATACTTTTTAAAATGCACCTCTTCTGTTTCCACCCCCCAACCCCAGTATCATTTAATCGGATGTTGTTGCTGCTTCAGGCGGAACTTTTAATGGATCTGCAAAAAAAAAAACTTCCCAAACTTTTTTTGGAGTTGGTTTTTTTTTTCCCCTCCTCCCCAGACGTTTCCCCCAGCTGTTGGTCGACACCTGCTTTTCGTTGTTGTGCAATATAAGATGTGAGTTGATGGCTGTGCAAAAAGTCTGATTGATCACTTAACCTGTTTTAGTCCCCCGTGATGGTTTGTTTTATCCCCCCCCCCCCCCCCACCCCGAAAGCGGTGTAGAGTGAGTCACTTCAAAGTGCAGCTGTTAATAAGTTGATCATTGTTGGTCTTGGGCTGGTACCTGTGCTGCTTTAGAAATGTTTGCTCGTTTTCTCGCCTCCCCTCTTCCCCCCCCCCCCCCAAGTGAATTTTACGTTGAGGGTCCTCAAGGGAAGTATTTTGAGAGTTTTTTTTGAAAAATGAGTAGCCTGCTGCAATGTGGATCAGTGTGGTGCTGAACTCAAAGCCTCGGGTTTGATTCCCTGGTTTCCCTTTGGCTTTTAGCTTGGCTCAGTGGCTGTTGATGCTGTCGTCGGATTCTGTGTCTGGGCTGGCAGGGAAGACTGGGAGTTGGGGGAAAGGGAAGGTGCCGTCTAGTGTATCTGCTCCTGATTGCTGTCAGAGTGTGTGCGTAGCTCTCCATCTGCTGAGGAAAGGATTCAGCCTGGTTAAGATTCCCCCCCCCATCAGCACTTGCCCTTTGGGCTTGCACGCAACCTGTGGCCACTTTGGCAAGATAACAGGGAGGGTTCCTGGTGTCCACAGACTTTATGCCGGCAAACTAATGTATTGAAGGGAAGACTGTGAAAGTATTACAGAACCACTCTTTTTCCATTGCAACACCAATCCTATTTGTAGGAAACTCTTGCCAATGTGCTGGTTGTAGACAATGCTACCAACAGGGAACTGAGGCACTAATCACTTAGGGAAGGACTGGTATGTAGCACAAGCTACTGTAGATAAGTGGGCGGGGGCGGGGGGGGGGGGGGGGGAGGGGGTGCGGCAAGGGGGAAGTAAAATAGGTGCGTATTTAAGTCTAAATGAATGCCTTGGATCAATTTGTATTTTCATTGTGTATACGTGTAGATTTTTTAATTCAAAGTTTGTCGTTTGCTCTTGAAGTTTTCAGTAAAAGTTTGTAGACTGTTTGTATATGTGATCCATGTTCTGTGGTGTGAGAGGCAGGGTGAATGTTTTAGAAATGACCTGGAGACGTGCGAGTGAGCACCAGTCAACATTTGCACAGTTTTATCTAGTAACTTTCTTATTTTCTTGGTAGGCTGTAGCTCCACTAACAATTAGTTGCTTTCTAATTATGCTTTGCCCAGCAGGCAATTCAAACAAAGATATCTTAACTGCCCGGACCAATCCTGTTCCCCCTTCACACACGCCACCTTCGCGCTCCCCTCGCTCCCCTCCCTCCCCCCCACCCACACCCACACCCAGTTCCCAAGAGTCGGAGCCTTCACTTCCTATTCCACTCCTTAACTTTGAGAGCACTTGAGACCAACTGCAACTTCACCCTGGCCAGGGTCTGCTTACAAGGGACATAACCTACAACCTTCCTGAGCTCTAAGGCACAGTTACATGCTGAATAGACTGACAGACAAGCCAGGAAAAATTTGCAGGGCAATGGGGAAAGAGCAGGGAGGACTGGGACTAATTGGAAAAAAGAGGCCAGTACAGCCACATTGGGCTGAATGGGCCCATGTCCTTTGTGATTCTAAGAGGCTGAAATTGGTCATTTTTAGTTGCAAATGGGTTCTTTTCAAAGCTTATGTGCACTAAAGGGTGGGTTTGGGGAGATTAAACTTACATTTAGAAGAAATCCCATCCTGAGTACTGATTTTTAAAGTAAATCCAATAGCACAATAACGCTCTTTAATATGTTCTTGTATAAATAATGGCATTTTTCTATAATAGCCTTTCACATCTCTCACTGTGGAGATGGGATTAGTAATCTTGAGAACATGGATTGAAATCACCACTACTGCAGTTTGAGCATTTATCCTTGAAGCTGTCAGATTATTGTTAAACCCCACCTGGCTCACTAATGTCTTTTCAGGGAAGGAAACCTGCTGTCCTTACCCACTCTGGGCTGATATGTGACTCCAGTCCTACATCAATGCAGTTGACTCTTACCACCCTCTGAAGTGGCCTAGCGAGCCACTCAGTTTGTATCAATCCCACAACCAGAGTTTCAAGAAAAAGGCCCATCGCTACCTTTTCAGGGCAACTAGAGGACGGGCAGTAAATGCTGTCCCTGCCAGCGATGTCCAGTTTCTGAGAATGGAATAAATGACTAATTTAAATGGATGAGTCTGTCTGATTAACTTGCAGTGTTGGGTTTGACTCTCCAGCCCTCCTTATGACTACGTTGACTTTTGTGACTTTTTTTTCTTTGGAGCACTTATTAACTGTTTCCTGAAAGCCGCTTCTTGACAGGTTGTGGCTTTCATTTGTGTTAGAACACTTCAGCCTGCAGCTTTTCTCTTTGTGTAAGTATTTGATGAGGAACCTGTTCTTCTGTTGTAAGCTAGTGCAGGAAAACCAGAAGCCAGAGCTCAGTAACGATTGAAAGTTTGTGGTGTTTGCAAAAGGCTTTGGGTTCCCATCTCCTCCCCTGCCTCAGCTCATCTGCTGAAACCCTCATCTATGCTTCCATTACCTGCAGACCTGATTGTTTGCATGTTCTCCTGGCTTGTCTCCCACCTTGCACCTTCCGTATACTTGAGCTCATTCAAGACTCTACTGCCCCTATCCTAAGTCACACCAAGTCCTGTTCATCCATCACCCCCTGCGCTCATCCTTGTTTTCAAGTCCCTCCATGGCCTCGCCCCTCCCTATCTCTGTAGCCTTCTCCAGCCCCACAGCCCTCTCCGATCTCTGCACTCCTCCAATTCTGGCCTCTTGCGCATTCCCAATTTTCATTCCTCCGCCATTGGTGGCCGTGCCTTCAGCTGCCTGGACCCTAAGCTCTGGAATTCCCTCCCTAAACCTCTCCCCCTCTCTCCTTCCTTTAAAGCACTTATTAAAACCTACCTCTTTGACCAAACTTTTAGTCACCTGTCCTAATATCTCTTTATGTGGCTCGGTGTCCAATTTTATCTAATTAATGCTCCTGCAAAGCACCTTGGGACATTTTACTATATTAAAGGTGCTATATAAATGCAAGCTGTTGTATAACCCACTGAAGCTTTATCTGAAACACTTAAGACAGAGTGGTGGGTTTCTAAGGACTGAATATTCTCAATGTGACACAAGGTCCACTGTTTTAATATAACGTTTTTGTATGGATTGAATTAATTTACAGTGTTGTGCTAATGTGTTGTGAATAATGGAGGATTATGCTATTGGAAATTATTTTAATTCAGCACCTACTTTCCAAAATTGTGCTTAACAAGGAGCTAAGATGGGGCTGGGTCTGGTCACTAGGGCCTAGGATGATCTTGACCAAGACTTGGTGCACCTTAGAAATCGATTTTGAACTTTGCAGCTAGGCCAGGCAGCCTGTTAGCAAATTGCGATCTTGTGTTTGATGTATTGTCTTGTTGAGCCCCTTGTATAGACTGGTGTTGTCCAATATGCTAGCCACATGTGGCTAATTGGGAATCCAGATGTGGTGAGTTGCAGTCTTGATTAGAAAATAAAAGAACTGGTGATAGGCACCATCCTTATTGATCTCAGTTCTCATTTGCACAGTGTGTGAACCTTAACCCTTTGGTTAAACAGAGGAAAAGCAAAGCATGCAAATGTGTTTATTGATCATTATGGCTGCTTTACTCACTTGGTCACTGAGTGGTGTTCAGTAAATATCCACATGGGAAGTGCATTTACCAAGATTGTGTGTGAGGTGATTTGCACTAAAATTAAGAGAATGAGGTTAAAATGGTGTCGCTCATTGCCTCACCTGTGGCTAGTCAGCTGTTTCTATTGGACAGCACTGGTTTAGATTAAATATTTTGTTCCTATGACAGCACATCTTATTTTCATCCCCCTCAAACTCTGGGCAAATGCAACTTTCTGGCATAGTAGACCTGAAAGGAAGCAGTCTCCCCCTGTTAATTGTGTTTGGTTAGCTGATCTCTGCTGTCATCGCTCAAGGGACTGCAGTTGGCATCAGCCCAGCCCCAACTGGAATTAGATAAAGGGGCTAATTACCCCCCACTCCCACCCCCACCCCAGGTCTGCTTTTAATGCAGTGACACTTTCTGGAGGTTGAGGATTGACTTTGCCTGTGATGCTTTCCACAGTCACATAGCCGGCAACAGACACTGCCTGGTCTGGCATGCGAAGAATGGTTACTCGGACTAGTCACTGCGTGGCAAATGTTCCCCTGGAATCTGAGAGTAGTGCGATCCTTTGGGAGACAGGAAAAATAAAATGGCTCCAATACCCAATCATTTCTGTTCATAGTTTAAAGATTTTGGCAGTTTCACTCAATGGGAGCAAAGCAGCCTCTTTATCAGTGCTGTTCCAACCAAAGGAGTGGTCACTTAACATTCTGACTGTGAACTGCTTTATTGGGAAAACCTGTGACAGTCAAGTTTCTCAGTTTTGGTTGAGAGACTGTGGTTTCTGAAATGTATTGAGTTGCTTTTACACTGTCCTTGGTGCCTCAGTGTTATTGAAACAAAACAAAATATAAGATGCAATATGTGTATCCCTGACCATTTTACTGTCTGTTGAAAGCTACGTACTTGCTGTCTCCCTGATGTATATGCTAGTTGTATTAACCAAGGATATCAGTCGTTTATGGTATGTGTGTTTTTGATTCAAGTAATTATTGGTGTTTTTAGATATGAAAAATTCAGCTGCCTTTTCGACAGAAACCCCTTTACTGTGAATTATGAAAGTTCTGTCAGGAAACTAGATTTGTTTCTTTATTCTTCTTGCAGACACAATTGTCAAACTATTCTGCCAATGTTTAGAACCTAATTTTTGCATAAACGCTTTCTCGTGGACCTTGGAATTTTTGTGCCAATCTTCCAAAGTGTTTCAAAGGTTTGTCTTGGCTTTTTAATTGAGGGTAACAAGCTTGGTAGTGTGGGAATAGGAGCAATCAAAGTGCAGGGACTTTATCTCTACATCACATCCTCAGAGTGGGACGAAGATCTATCTGCATTGTGGTGGGACTGAGTTTCAAGTCCCCAATTATTGACCAACCCGTCTAGAACCAACATGGCACTAACTCAACTCTTCAGCATCCACTTGAGTAGAATTTAAAGGTGGAGGGTAGGGTGGAGTGGAGAGTATAAATCTTCCAACCTCTCGAGTAGAATTGATTACTGACTGCCTTATTGTCCAGGAGTATGAGGAGCTCACAGTTCCGGGGAAAGGATTTACAGGACTATGGGGAACGCATAGGGAGTGGGACTAATTGTTTAGCCCTTTCAAAAAGCCAGCCCAAGCACGATGGGCCAAATGGCCTCCTGTGCTGTCAGGTGCAATGAAGTTTGACCACTGGTTTGAATTGCTGTTGCTCATGAGACCGTATCTAAATGTTTGCCCCAGCTGAAAGGTCGGGTTGCCATAGTAATCTTGATGTGCAATATTCTTGAGCGTACAGAAGGGAAGACTTCTTCGTGCAGACACGATGGGCTGAATAGCCTCCTTCTGTGCTGTAAATTTCTATGGTCCTATGGCATATTGACCCACAGAGCAATGCTATTTTTATTGGCTATTCTCCTAACCTAACTTCAGAGACCATATCAGGAATGCTACACCAATGTGGTTTTGTACTTCAGTCCCCTCGTGGTAAGGTGTTAATTACAGACAAGACCATGATGGGCAGTTGCCAATTGGAGGCCAGGTGCTTTCTACAGGAAGGGGAGGGCGAACAGCTGGAGGGCCAGCAGTTAGTTCTATTTTTAATAAACAGAGTATAGGGGCAGTAAAAGACTCCTGGTCCTGAAAACGCCCATCTGTGTCCTTCTCGAAGACAGGTGTGCGTCACCGTATCCTGCAGGCCCCTCCGGAATGTGCAATTGATCTCCCTTTGTGGAGAGCAGAAACACAGAGCAGATTGGGGTTGCAACATCTAACAGTGCATGAATTAACCACAAACTGCTGAGAGGCACAGCAGGTTAAGGGCTGCAGTATGTCCACAGTGAATGATTCACAGTTTAAAATGGGCATTGCTGCCAAAAGAGGTTAGCTGAATGCTCTTCCTACAGACCCATATGAGTAGGTGGCTTTCAATGTAGCACCCGAAAGTACTGTTTGCGCAGTATTGTCAAACTGTCTACTTTTAATTAGCATCTATGCATCCTTTTTTTTGGAAAGTACATCAAACCGCACTTCCTGTGAGAAGAGGTTGCAGGTATCTCAACAAGTGGGAGGATGTTATCGTGAGAGGCATCTGGGATCTTGTTGCTAGCTGATAATCTGTAGAAATGATACCTGGGGATCCAAAGGTGGTCGTGTGCAAATAGTTGGTTTGGCAAGTGGTTTCCTGGGATGAAAAAAGTGGTGTACGTGTTTAGATTTTTAAAATGGGCAGTTGGGGTGGGGGAGGGAAGGGAGGGGGAGGAATTGGGTGATTGATTTATATATTTTTAACCTTTTAAAACTTAAACAGATTTTTGCGCACCAAATTGAAAGCTAGGAATGAGTGATTTTGATATCTTGACCTGTTTCTATGTTTTACATTTATTTTCCAAATGACGCTTCTGACTGTGAAATGTACCGCGATCTTTCACTGTCTTATCGGGGTTGCAATACGGACGGGAGTTATTTAAATATTAAAAACATTTTCAACGATTTGGTAAAAGGTGTCTTTCTAGATTTGTGTCTTGGATTGTTAATTTTTTGCGAAACCTATCAGGAAGCAGTGTCTTCCTTCTCCCCTCCTCAATGGGACATGGGTTTCAGGGGTGCTGACTGACTTGTGCTACTGCATCCACACCAGAAAGTAGGCGGCTGCAGACTATCTGATCACAAAGGAAATCACAGTCGAGCTGTTCGTCACATGCAGTGTGATCGGGAGTGGGAACCCAGACAATTTTTTTTCCTGTCTTCCTAGTGTAACGTCATTGAGGCTAACCAGTGCCCCACTCAACTTCCCCTCTTTATTCATTCACGGAGTATAGGCGTTGCTGGCAAGCCCAGCATTTATTGCCCTTGAGAAGGTGGTGGTGAGCTGCTGCAGCCTTGATTTTACAATTCTCATCCGAGCTCTCTGCTCTTCTCCAATTGAGGCCCCTTCAGCATCCCTGATTTTAATCGCTCCACCATTGGTGGCTGTGCCTTCAGTTGCCTGGGCCCTAAGCTCTGGAATTCCGTCCCTAAACCTCTTTGCCTCTCTATCTTGCTTTTGGTCAACTGCCGGAATATTCTCTGTGGCTCTGTGTCAAATTTTGTTTGATTACGCTCCTGTGAAGTGCCTTGGGATGTTTTATTGCGTTAAAGGTGATATAAAATACAAGTTGGTGAAGGTACTCCCACAGTGCTGTTAGGGAAGGAGTTCCAGGACTTTGACTCAGCGACAGTGAAGGAACGGTGATATAGTTCCAAGTCAAGATGGTGTGTGACTTGGAGGGAACTTGCAGGTGATGGTGTTCCCATGCATCTGCTGCCCTTGTCATTCTAGGTGGTAGAGGTCGCGGGTTTGGAAGGTGCTGTCGATGGAGGCTTGGTGAGTTGCTGCAGTGCATCTTGTAGATGGTACACACTGCTGCCACAGTGCACCCTGGTGATGGAAACATTGTATATGAAAGGTTCACTCCCACACCCTTTAATATACCACCCAATGTAATCCCACTCTCCAGTTTTCTGCCCACACCCTTTAATATCCTTTTTTTCAGTTTGGCTACGGAGAATTATTCATGGCTGCATCTCTGACTCCTGCCACTTCCTGAAGGAAGGATATTGAGAGGCTTCAGAAAAGGCTGGGAAATCCCTGGGTCTAAGCAACAACCATTGCTACAAAGAGAATAGATTGGAGGTTCTGTTAGCTTTCAGCCAAGAGTTTTGAGTCTTGCCCTATGTGCTCACATTATGAACCCAGGCCAAAGTCTTTCTGATCACAACTCCCAATCATATTGTATTCTGCATCTTCCCTTCTGACTCCGTGCAGACCACAGCCTGACATCAGTCTTGCCTGTTGCATAATGCAAATCTTTCTCATGCTAGCCAAGGTATTGCTGGCAAGGATTGACAACTCTGGACGATTTTTTTTTTATTCTTTCATGGGATGTGGGCGTTGCTGGCTAGGCCAGCATTTATTATCCATCCCTACCTGTCCTTGACAAGATATTCCAGGAAACTTCAGAAGATCATCCGCCTCCAACCCATACCCACCTCATTTCCCCCCCCCCCCCCCCCCCCCCCACATCGTTCATCTGTAAATCGTGTTGATCCACATGCTAATCGGTCAGTAATGACAACTGCGGTACCCACAATCCTCAGTGCTCCAGAAACTGCTCTATTCATGTGCTAGGGCTGCAATGCACACCGGACATGTTGCAAGCCTGCTGTTTGTTACAAGTCTGACCAGAACAAAGCTAAAGGAAATAATCTTTAATTTTTCTCCAAGATTGCTGGTAAAGTCCAGGAGGTTGATCTTCAGTGCTGGGATACTCCAGGACAATCAACAACCCTGACCATTCAAAGTGTCCAGGCCTCTGAGGAAGGAAATCCTAGTATTGACATTCCTTAGAGGATTAAATTATGAGGAGAGGTTGCGTAGATCAGGCTTGTACTCCCTCGTGTACAGAAGATTAAGGGTGTTCTTATGCAGTATTAAAGGTGATTTAAAGGATTCGATGGGGAGAGCCCAGGACAAAGGGGCATAACCTTAAAATTAGGACAAGGCCATTCAGGGGTGATGTTAGAAAGCATTCTACACACAAAGGGGAGTGGAAATCTGGAACTCTTCGTCAAAAAGCTGTTGAGTTTGGGGGTCGACTGAAAATTTCAGAACTGAGCTTGATAGATTTTTGTTAGGTAAGAGTCTAAAGGGCAATGGAACCAAGGCAGGTAGATGGAGTCGAGATACACAGCCATGATCTGATTGAGTGACAGATCAGGTTCGAGGCGCTGAATGGCCTCCTCCTCTTCCTATATTCCTATATCCAGTGCAAGTCTGACACCCGGTGCAATGAGTTTTGCTGATCTTGCTCTACTGCTATCATAAAATACAGCAAAACACTAGACCTGATTTTAGCAAGCGTGAGGCAGGAATGTTGTGTATGAGCAGTGATGAGGTGCCAAACTCGGAGATGTTGGAGAGATCGAGGCCCAGCCATATTTAAATGCCTTCGGCCTCCTGCCCGAGCTGGAGTATGCAGTGTGGTGGCAGGAAGCCACAGACAGGGAACCATAGGATTGATGTCTGGCCATCCGATCACTGGCGGGGCAGGAGGTGATCACAAATGAGGGAAAGGGGAAAAATAACTTTCCCTTCTGGCCCATAACAAAAACTAAAATAAAATCTAATTACTCACCAGCTTGGGCCTCTCCTAGCCATCGAAATCCCCTCTGGCCAGGCCTGGCTGGTCCTGTGGGGTGGAGTTGGGGGTGGGATGAGGATGAGCCCATTATTGTTTCCCTCACTCAGGCTTCAGGTTAAAATTGCAATCAGTCCCCATGACATCATCGGGACCCACTCTGCATGTTTAATAATCCCGCTCGTTTTGGCCACAGGATCAGGTTCAGATCAGGAGCCAGAGGGATCAGAGGCGGTTAAGTCATTGCCTTCCTGCCCTGCTTCCTGTGAGGCTAAGGTGGGAATGTTAAAATCAGGCCCACTAGTGTTCTTGTCTTCAAAACTGCAACAAGCTTTCAAAGAATAAAGCAAACTAATAAATGGCAAATGAAAGTTACCAAAGTTTGAAATCTTTTAGAGGAGCATGTTTAGGGTTAATAAACTTGTCCTAATCTCATACCGTGACTATTCTCTAGTTGCACAAGGTTACAGATTTACAATTCTTGGGTAGCAAAATTAGCTAATAGGAACAGCTGTTCTTTGTCTACCTTATCTAAAATTGTCATAATCTTGTACAGCTCTATTAAATCTCCCCTCAATCTCCTTTGCTCCAAGGAGAACAACCCCAGCTTCTCCAACCTAACCTAACCTTGTAACTAAAATCCCCCCTCCCTGGAATTATTCTGGTAAATCTCCTCTGCACCCTGTTTTTTGACAAGGCGAGGAGGGGGCCCCAGGCTCCCCTCTTGTCCTTCCTCTTATTTGACCGCAACGGGGCTTATTGCTTCCTAAACAGTGGATGTGCTTACCACCTCAGTGAGTGTTTTACCTTTCACCCTTTGTTATGATCACAAAAGAACCAATCGGACAGATTTTCTTGAGTTTAAACCAAAAAAAGGTGAATTTATTATACTTAATCTCAACCCGATCTAAATAAAACAATAAAACTATGCTATACATTCACAGTCACACAATTTCACGGGAATCACACACACGCAAATAGATTACAGAAGTGATGAGTAGATTTGTGGTTGGATTAGAGTCCAGAACAAATAAAAAATTAATACAGTCTGTGGGGTTGGGTGATTCTGTTGTCTTCCAGCTGAAGTTGTGTTCTTGAGGTCTTTGGCTGGCAGAAGTGTACTTTGTGGCTGGCCCACCTGGCTCAGGGAGAATTGTAGGAAGCTTTCTTCCCCTGGTGTCTTTGTCTTGGACCCAGCACCCAGCAGCTAGGCTTTGCATGTCCCACCAGGCCTTCTGGAGAGAGAGAGGTAGAGACAGTCCTTGTGGCTTCTGCCCAGAATGAGTCACTGGCTTGTCTGCTTTCTCCAAGGGAAGCTCCCAGCTTTCACAGAGATGGACAGAATGTCACATGACTGCCTCAGCGTATTGTCTGGAACCTTCTAATGAGTTTCAAGTTTAGGAATTTCAGTCCCACAGGCCTCAGGATGTTAACGTTTACACCTGGAAGGGTTGGCCCTTTCAAGGTTAATGTGTCAGGATGGCTTCGAATGTCTTGCTATTGAAAGCAATCTCCTGTGGTTCACTCAATAGAGCAAGTCGTTGTTTTGGGTACAGGCTCATCAGACATGTGTCTCCTCTTTGAGGTTTTGGAATGTGCAAGGTGTTTAAATGCAAATTGCTGTGCCCATCTTGGCTGCCAGTTTTTTTTTTAAAGTTAACTGTAGAATTCCAGCTACTTTTGTTTCATTCAAAGTTTAATGTAGGTTTCCAATCGATGAATTAAAAAATCTTCCTTTGGCATAGCAGGTTTTCTAGACCACCCTCTCAAGGACCCTCACATACTTCCTAAAGTGTGGTGACCAGAACTGGACGCAATACTCCAGTTGAAGCCTAACCAGAGCTTTATAAAGGTTCAGCATAACTTCCCTGCTTTTGTACTCTATGTCTCTACTTATGAAGCCCAATATCCCATATGCTTTGCTAACCACTCTCTCAATATGTCCTGCCACCTTCAAAGATGTACATGAACCCCCAGGTCCCTCTGTCCCTGCGCGCTCTTTAGAACTCTAGACCATTAAGTCTATATTGCCTCTCTATTGCTTCTGCCAAAATGCATCACCTCACACTTCTCTATTAGATTCCATCTGCCACTTGTCTGCCCATTCTGCTAGTCTATTTATGTTCTGTGGCAGTTGATTGGTATGATCCTCACTGTTTGCCACTCCTCCAAGTTTCATCGGCAAATTTTGAAATTCTAGTCTGTATTCCAATGTCCAAGTCATTTATATATTAGCAAAAAAGCAGTGGTCCCAGCATTGACCCTTGGGGAACACCGCTGTCTACCATCCTCTAGTCTGAAAAAACACCATTTACTACGACTCGCTGTTTTTTGTCCTTAAGCCAATTTTTTTATCTTCAGTTTTGTTAACCAGCCTTTTATGTGACACCTTATCAAACACTTTCTTAAAATCCATATAAACAACATTCATTGCTTTCACTTCATCAACCTTTTCAGTTACTTCATCAAAAAATTCATTGAGATTAGTTAAGCATGATCTGTCTTTTACAAATCCGTGCTGGCTCTCATTAATTAACTCAAACCTCTCCAAGTGCCTGTTGATTTTTGCCCTGATTATTGTTTCTAAAACTTTATCCGCCACTAATGTTAAACTGACTACCCTGTAGTTACTAGCAATATTCTTACACCCTTTCTTCAATAAGGTTGTCACATTCGCTACTATCTAGGGAAGATTGGAAATTTTCGGCAAACACTTCCACTATCACCACTCCCAGTTCCTTTAGCAACCTGGGATGCAAGCCAACTGGACCAGGTGATTTATCTACCCTGAGCATAGCCAGTCGTTCCTTGTTGGAAAGTACCTAGCTTCTACCTGAAGCATCTCTTCCTTAAAGATCACCCATTGTTCCGTTACAGTTTTTCCTGTCAGTTTTTGGTTCCATTTTACCCTGGCTGGATCCCCTCTCATCCCACTGAAGTTAGCCCTCTTCCTATTTAGAAGTTCTATTTTAGATTGTTCCGTTCTCCTCCTTTGCTAATTTAAACCTTATGATACAATGATCTCTCTTACCCAAGTGTTCCCCCACAGGCACTTAGTTCACCTTATTCCCCAGTACCAGATCCAGCAATGACTCCTTCCTGGTAGGACTGAGAACATACTGATCAAGGAAGTTTAGTTTAGTTTAGAGATACAGCACTTAAACAGGCCCTTCGGCCCACCGAGTCTGTGCCGACCATCAACCACCCATTTATACTAATCCTACACTAATTCCATATTCCTACCACACCCCACCTGTCCCTATATTTCCCGACCACCTACCTATACTAGGGGCAATTTATAATGGCCAATTAACCTATCAACCAGCAAGTCTTTGGCATGTGGGAGGAAACCCACGCACACACAGGGAGAACTTGCAAACTCCACACAGGCAGTACCCAGAATTGAACCTGGGTCGCTGGAGCTGTGAGGCTGCGGTACTAACCACTGCGCCACTGTGCTGCCCCAAAGTTCTCCTGAACACATTTCAGAAATTCCTCCCCTCCTTACCCTTTACTCTAACATTATCCCAATTGATATTTATGTAATTAAAGTCCACTAATATCAGCACTCTATAGTTCTTGCACATCTGTGATTTCCCTGCAGATTTGCTCCTCTATCTCTCTATCACAAGTTGGAGGCCGATAAAATCCCCCCAGTAGTGTGATCACCCCCTTTTTGCTTCTCAACTCTAACCAAACGGATTCTGTCTTTGCCCTATCAAGACATCCTCTCCTTTCAACACTACAATATCTTTCCTAATCAGTTCTACCACCCCACCTCCCATTTTTCCCTACCTAGTTGGTACATTTTAGGAGTCTGACTGGAGAGGGTCTGAGAGCTGCCCAAAATTGGGCCTCAGGGCTCAGACTTGGTCTAAATAATCTGGGGGAGCAGCCAACATCTCGGCAGGCCATTTGCCCTTCTGCATGAAGAACCTTCAGGCCAGCCTACCTTTTGGCAGTGATCCTCAGGTAGGTGCTGGGTAAGAGAGGGCTGGGTGCAGGACAGAACAAAGGCAGGAGGATTTCCACAACTCACCTTTTTAGTGGCAGCCCCTTTCTTGACCGTATCCATGCCTAGTGAAATTTAGCAGAGCCAGTCCCCAGGCACTCAAAGCGGGGCAGAAGTGAACCCGATCTCCCCTGTTCTTTCAACACAGAACAGGGACATAAAATAAAAGCAAAATACTGCGGATGCTGGAAATCTGAAATAAAAACAAGAAATGCTGGAACCACTCAGCAGGTCTGGCAGCATCTGTGGAAAGAGAAGCAGAGTTAACGTTTCGGGTCAGTGACCCTTCTTCGGAACTAGCAAATATTAGAAATGTCAAAGATTATAAGCAAGTGAGCCGGGGGTGGGGCAAGAGATAACAAAGGAGAAGGTGTAGATTGGACAAGGCCACATAGCTGACCAAGAGGTCACGGAGCAAAGGCAAACAATATGTTAATGGTGTGTTGGAAGACAAAGCATTAGTACAGATAGGGTGTTAACGAACTGAAGATTGAACAGCAGCAAGTACAAACATGAAAAAAAACAGTGGGTAAGCAAACTGATCAAACTACAATGAAATGAAATAAACAAAAGAAAAAAAATGGTAAAAAATGTAAAAAAGAAAAAATAACTAAAATAAAAGTAAAATGGGGGGCTGTCATGCTCTGAAATTATTGAACTCAATGTTCAGTCTGGCAGGCTGTAGTGTGCCTAATCGGTAAATGAGATGCTGTTCCTCGAGCTTGCGTTGATGTTCAGTGGAACACTGCAGCAAGTCCAGGATAGAGATGTGAGCATGAGAGCAGGGGGGAGTGTTGAAATGGCAAGCAAGCGGAAGCTCAGGGTCCTGCTTGCGGACTGAGCAGAGGTGTTCCGCAAAGCGGTCACCCAGTCTGCGTTTGGCCTCCCCAATGTAAAGGGACATAAAATGGCACTGAGCCACACAGACCCTCAGTATGATAAAGAAAGACTTGAATTTCATGTCCCTAAGCACTTTACAGCCAATGAAGTATTTTTGGAAGTGTAGTCACTGTTGTAATGTAGGAAACTTGACAGCCAATTTGCACACAGCAAGATCCCACAAACAGCAATGTGATAATGACCAGATAATCTGTTTTAGTGATGTTGGTTGAGGGATAAATATTGGGCAGGACACTGGGGAGAGCTCCCCTGCCCTTCTTCAAAATAGAGCCATAGAATCTTTTCGGTCCATCTGAGAGGCCTCGGTTTAATGTCTCCTCCAAAAGCTGGCACCTCTGACAGTGAAGCACTCCCTCAGTACTGCACTGGGAGTGTTGGCCTGGATTATGGGTCTTGAGTCTCTGCAGTGGGTCTCGAGCCTTTGACCTTTTGAATGAGAGGTGAGAGTGCGACTCACAGAGCCACAGCTAAATGCACCACCTGGGTGTTCCTGAGCCACATAAAGCCTGGGTATGGCAAAGGCATGCTAAACTAGTCTATCTACACCCACACAGGAGGGTAGTTACTTGAGGCAAGTTACCCCAGGGAGATCAGCCCCTTGTAGGGGAGGGGCTGGTGTGGTGCAAAAGAACGGGGGAGAATAAAATAAAAGTTGAGGCACCTTCACCAGCTCGAGCTGAGTGAAACAGAGCTGTTGACACTGGATATTGCTGCCCAACAGGTCAAACAGGTAATCAATTAACTAGGAATGAGGAAACTGCAGTGATTACGCCACATAATCTCATATCTGGCTACTTCACAGAAACGCCAGTTCAGTAGGTGATTCCGTCTGCGACTGGTGAGCTTTCCGATTCAATTTGATCTCCCCTTCCCCTCAAAGAAAGAACACAGACACCACTTCTGTGAGTTTGTCCTGCCTTCAGGGCTGAAAGCAGCTGTCAGAGACAAGACTGACTCGATTGTAAAGCCTGTGTCAGAATCTGCTTGAAAATCGAAACCCTTTGGATGTTAGGTAATGGGACGTCGAAACTGAGTTTTAAAAATTCTTTCGGGGATGTGGGAGTCGCTGGCAAGGCCAGCATTTGTTGTCCATCCCTAATTGCCCTTGACAACTGAGTGGCTTGCTAGGCCATTTCAGAGGGCATTTCAGAGTCAACCACAGATTAGTTCAGGGCTGGACTGGCTCCTAGTGTGCTCCATTCTTCATTAAGCAGGTGTTCTGTTCTCAAGAAAACCATTGCTTGTTGTTTAAATAAATTAATCCTCAGAATATGGGCGTCGCTGGCCAGGCCGGCATTTATTGCCCATCCCTAATTGCCCTTGAGAAGGTGGTGGTGAGCTGCCTTCTTGAACTGCTGCAGTCCATGTGGTGAAGGTATACCCACAGTGCTGTTAGGAAGGGAGTTCCATGATGTTGACCCAGCAACAGTGAAGGAACGACGATATAGTTCCAAGTCAGGATGGAGTGTAGCTTGGAGGGGAACGTGTAGGTGATCATATGTGTCTGCTGCCCTTGTCCTTCTAGGTGGTAGAGGTTGCAGGTTTGGAAGGTGCTGTCGAAGGAGCCCTGGTGAGTTGCTACAGTGCATCTTGTAGATGGTACACACTGCTGCCACTGTGCGTCGGTGGTGGAGGGAGTGAATGTTTGTGGATGGGGTGCCAATCAAGTGGGCTGCTTTGTCCTGGATGGTGTCGAGCTTCTTGAGTGTTGTTGGAGCTGCACCCATCCAGGCAAGTGGAGGATATTCCCTCACATTCCTGACTGATCCTCTTGTGTGTGACGTCATTCTGCTGAAGATTAACATCGAGTTGTTTTAAGTCATCATTGGACCCCACAATGGAAATGGTGGCCCTTTTAAAATGACCAAAGATTGCTGAGAGCAATGGAGGGAGCTTTACTCTGTATCTAACCCCCCGTTTTTTTTTTTTGTTTTTTTATATAAGGTGGCCTTTATTCCTCAGGCCCCCTTTATATACATATTTACAAAAATAACTTTATTAAAAACAGAAAAATAAACCAAAACTCAAATTAAAATGCCATTCTTGGCATCAACGATGCACTCCAGTCCCTGCGGTGCCCACCGGTCGCGGAAGGCCTCAAGTGTGCCGGCGGACACCGCATGCTCCCTCTCCAGGGACACCCGGGCGCGAACGTAACCGCGGAAGAGGGGCTGGCAATCGGGGAGGATGGGCCCCCCGATGGCCCACAGCCTGGACCTGTGAATTGCCACATTGGCCAGGCCCAGGAGCAGACCGACGAGGAGATCCTCCTCCCGGCCCACGCCCCTCCACACCGGGTGCCCAAAGATCAGGAATGTGGGACTGAAGTGCAGCCAGAATTTGAGGAGCAGCCCCTTCAGATACTCAAAGAGGGGCTGCAACCTCGCACACTCCGTATATATGTGAAACACGGACTCGTCCAGGCCACAGAAAGTACAGGCGGCCTGGGAGTCCGTGAACCTACTTAAAAGTCTATTGCACGGGACTGCCCTGTACAACACCCTCCACCCCAGGTCCCCGATGTAAAGGGGGAAGACTCCCGTGTAGAGAGATGTGCTGTACCTGTCCTGGGAGTGTTTGATGGGGACAGTGTGGAGGGAGCTTTACTCTGTATCGAACCCCGTGCTGTACCTGTCCTGGGGGTGGTGTAAATCTTGAATCTATTACCATTCCTGTTCTGTATCTCAGACTCCACACTTACCCACTCTAGGGTGAAATCCTCTTGAACTCTCAAATGCTGGTACAATTTGTGTCTGTTTTTCTGACTGCTTGTGTGCTGCTTTGTAGCCTGCAGAGGATGAATACAGACCGCTTGGCAGCTCAGTCCTCCATCGACCAGGATGAGGAAGAAAAGGAATTGTGCAACTCTGGGCCTTTCACTGACTTTGGGACAATGCTCTTCGCTTGCGTGCTGCCCACAAAGCGACCTCACGATGGCCATAATGAGGTGATTACCGTGGAATTGCCAGTGAACAGCACAGTGGGGAGCCTCCGGATGTTAATCTGGATGAAGGCAAGTAAAGAAAGTGTGAGGCCTTCCATCTACCAACTTTCAAATCCTGACTCCTACCAGCTCTTGTACAAGAAAGGGTCGACTTGGTACGAGATTTATAACGACCAGCAGTTTCTGCTGACTCTGGACTCAGTGAAGTACTGGAAGAGTCTGGGCTCCAAGAAGGGCCAGGTTTATATGAAGAGCAGACCCAAGGTGACGGAAGAAGGTGAACAGTTCTGGAAACGCCTAGCCTATCTGATCGGGTATGACGTACAGAATATTGTCATCCACCAGCAGGATGAGCTGGCCTCTGCCCGGAGAAAGCTCGCTGCGGCTAGACAGGCTGAGATGCACGATCGAGACAGCAGGGCTTATGCAATGGAACCTTGGCTGGCTTCAAGCCCTCTTCCTGACACACTCAAGGGTCAAATCAGCAAAGAGTTGGTAGTCGCCATCTATTACAATTGTACCAGTCATAAAATGAAGGTAGGCATGTACGACACACCAGACGTGATCATTCACTGCTACGCACAGAAGATGGCTGAGAAAGGATTGTTGGTAGATGGTAACTTAGTCCTAAAGGTCTGTGGGAGAGAAGAGTACATCATGGGAAACTGGTCGCTGGTCGACTTCATCTGGGTCAGGCGCTGCATCAAGAACAAGGAGGAGCTGTGCCTGGCATTGGTGCCCTCTCCATCTCTTGCAGACGATGAGGTCAACATTGAGGACTGGACTTTGGTTGACCAATGCACAGGACTCACCGCTACCCATGACCAACTGACCCTGAGGAACAAGGATATTGAGAAGGTTGTGGCGCTGTCACTCTGGGATTGCAATCAGTGCTTTCGTGTCAAGATTGTGGGTTTGGATATTCCAATTTTACCAAGTAAAAGCCTCCCAAATGTATATGTGGAGGCAGCTGTGTATCATGCGACTAACATTATTTCTTCTGTAAAATCTCAACCAATGCCTCTCACAGAAGAGATTGTGTGGAATGCTTGGCTCGAGTTTGATATCTTGGTGAAGAACCTCCCCCAAGGGTCGAGGTTGAATTTGTCAGTGTATGGTGTGGACTCAGAAAGCTCTGCCGCAAGAGATGGAAAGTCCACCCTACAGAACGCTAAAGATGGAGAAGCGTGCAGAGGTAAGGCTAAGCTTTTCTACTTTGTCAATCTCCTTCTGATTGACCACCAATCATTCCTTCAGCAAGGTGAACACATTCTTCACATGTGGCCCTACTCAAACCGCGAAGAAAACCTTATTACCCACGAGGTGGACAAACTCTCATCCAAAACCAACCCAGATGTTGAGAACTCTACAGCAATCTGTATCATGTTGGACACGTACAATTACCCAGTGGTGTTACCAAGCGGCAGGAAGTCAAGGGCCAGTTGGATTGACCAGTCGTCAGAAGATGAGGGCATCCCAACAAAAGAAGAAGTGAAGCATGAAGAGTCCTCGGCCTCCATGAGTAACTCGCAGAAGAATATGCTGAAACGGTTCACAGAGGAGTGCGCCCAGTATAGCAATGCCCTGCCCAAATTTCTCCGCACAGTTCAGTGGGGTAACCTTAAAGCAGTGGAGGAGGTTCACTGGCTCTTCGAGCACTGGAACCCTCTGGAACTGGACATTGCCGTAGCACTGGAACTCCTCAGCATTGAGATTGCCGATGAGAAGGTCAGGACGTTATGTGTCCAGCGACTGGAAGAGTTAGATAATGACCACCTGTTGAGATACCTCCTACAGCTCATACAGGTGACACCAGTTTTTCTTTCATTACATTTCTTACCTCAAGAGTATGACCTTCAGCTAGAGAATGGTTTTGGGATAGGAACATAAGATCATAAGAAACCAGAGCAGGAGTAGGCCATTCGGCCCCTTGAGCCTGCTCTGCCATTCAATAAGATCATAGCTGATCTTCTGCTTTAACTCCACCTTCCTGCACTATCCCCATATCCCTTAAATCCCGCAGTGCCCAAAAATCTATCCATCGCTCAACAACTGAGCATCCACAGCTCTCTGGGGTAGAGAATTCCAAAGATTCACCAATTTCTGAGTGAAGAAATTTCTCTCCATCTCAGTCCTAAATGGCCGACCCCTTATCCTCAGACTGTGACCCCATGTTCTCAACTCTCCAGCCTCACAGCATCTACTCTGTCTAGTCTTCTGAGAATCTTATGTTTCCGTGAAATCACCTCCCATTCTTCTAAACTCAAGGGAATATAGGACCATTCTACTCAAGGGCCTGATCCTCATATTGAGTCAATGTTGGCAAGCTTTATCACATGGGGCAGGGCATCCCATCATCAGCAGTCATTACTGATCCTTCGGACTGTTGCTTGGTAGATTGTAAGTCTCAATTCCTTATGATCTGCCTCAGGCCAGAGAAGACCCGAAATGCTGGTCAAGCACCAGGTGCTTCTTGGGCTTTCACAGTAAGCAAGCATTTCCAGGTCTTCGGAGGACCAGGCTCTGGTTTCCCAGGAGGAGCTGAAGGAACAGTCAAGCCTGGCCATGAGCCGCTTTTGGCTGAATTATGACATTTAAGAGGAGGTTGGGCGGTGGTCTTTCCACCCTGACTATGGGGGCCTGAGTGCCTGAATGAGGCAGACACATTTGAAGGCAACACAGGTCCTGTGGTTCTGCTCAATCGGTTTGCGAGAGACTCCCACTTGTCCAATACACGCGACTAATCAAAGAGAATATTACACAGTTAAAGCTCTGTTGGGAACTGGATATGCAATGACCACGTGTTCCTGTCCAGATCCATCATTGCTGGGAGTATTAGGGGCAACTCACAGAGTTGTAGAATGATACATCACAGAAGCGGGCCATTCGGCCCATTGTGGCTGTGCCGACTCTTTGAAAGAGCTTTCCAATTAATCCCATTCCCCTGCTCTTTCCCCATAGACCTGCAAATTCTTCCTTTTCAAGTATTTTTCCAATTCCCTTTTGAAAGTTACTATTGAATCTGCTTCCACTGTCCTTTCAGGCAGCGCGTTCCAGATCACAACAACTCACTGTGTAAAAAATTCTCCTCATCTCCCCCTCTGGTTCTTTTGCTGATTCCCTTTAATCTATGTCCTCCCTCCAGTTTTTGTTTCTCCCTAGTCGAGAACTGAGACAAACAGAACAGCCTAACGCCCTTCCCTGTAATCCCTGAAATGTGTAATCCTCTCACATAGAGCGGGAGCTTTTAATATGCAGGAATGAGTCAGTTGACTGTACAATTGAGAACAATTGGACAATATCGTGTATCATCCAATGGGCCGTCCATCACACTCTGATTGCATGCAACTGTCCAATCAAATAATGAGCAGCCCAATACAATCATGTGACTGGCCAATCTGCTTATAAAGGTGGGCTGATTTGGCAAAGCAAATCCCTCTCCTGTTCCCCTAACCCCCAATCCTCTCCACGTCCCCTCCCCCTACCTCCCACCCCCTCCCCTCCTCCTCCCTTCCTCTATCTCCCCTTCCCCTCCCCCACACTCCCACTACCTCCCCCTCCCATCTCCCTACCTTCCCCTTCTCCCCCTCTGCCTCCCCTCTTTCTCCCTCTTCCCTCACCCCTCCCCTTCCATGCCCCCCACCCTGGTCATCCCTGCCCATTCCCTCCCTCTCTGCCTCCCCCTCCCCTCACAGCAGCCCCCCACCCCCCCCCCATCTCCACTCCACTACTCCCGCCCTCCTCTGCCCTTATGAGGGCAGCTGGAAGCTCCACTGTGGAATCACAAACCCCAGAGTCACTCCGCCAGTGGCTATTCCATTGCCCCTGAGCTGCATGTGTGGACCTCCATTGTGGCCGTGACACCTGCGTTTGCTTGTACGTTGGGAGAGAGGTGGCTGGCCTATCACATTGGTTTTTGAGTTGCTGCTATGTTGTCTGTTTCTTCAGGCGTTGAAGTTTGAACCGTACCACAACAGTGCTCTGGCGAGATTCCTGATTCGATGTGCATTGAGGGTGAGTGTCCAATAACTGGCAGCGAGCTCACTGCAATAGTCCATTCCTCGTATTCGGCCCTGGTCCCGGGGAAACTCCTCACTCAAGTCTCAAACATTCTGAAACACTTATGAAAAGCACTTTGATGTCCATCACACTTTTCACCAACATGGCATGTCCCAGTGACATACTTTGTTGAAGTGAGTCACAGTTGTAATGCAAAGGGTGTAGCAGCCAATTTGCACACAGCAAGATACCACAAACAACAATGCAATAATGAACACATCTGTTTTAGTGATGTTGATTGAGGGATAATTATTGTGCCCAGGACACCAGGGAGAACTCCCCCTCTCCTCTTCCAGTACTGGCCATCGGATCTTTTATGTCTAACTGAGAGGGCAGACGGCATCTCCAACAATGCAGCACTCCCTCACTACTGCACCACCGACAGTGCAGCACTCCCTCACTACTGCACCTCCGACAGTGCAGCACTCCCTCACTGCTGCACCTCTGACAGTGCAGCACTCCCTCAGTACTGCCCCTCCAACAGTGCAGCACTCCCTCACTACTGACCCTCCAAAAGTGCAGCACTCCCTCACTACTGACCCTCCAACAGTGCAGCACTCCCTCAGTACTGACCCTCCAACAGTGCAGCACTCCCTCAGTACTAACCCTCCGGCAGTGCAGCACACCCTCAGTACCAATGCTGCGACAATGCAGCACTCCCTCAGTACCGACCCTCTGACAGTGCAGCGCTCCCTCAGTGCTGACCCTCTGACAGTGCAGCGCTCCCTCAGTGCTGACCCTCTGACAGTGCAGCGCTCCCTCAGTGCTGACCCTCTGACAGTGCAGCGCTCCCTCAGTGCTGACTCTGCGACAGTGCAGCACTCCCTCAGTACTGACTCTGCGACAGTGCAGCACTCCCTCAGTACTGACTCTGCGACAGTGCAGCACTCCCTCAGTACTGCCCCTCCAGCAGTGCAGCACTCCCTCAGTACCGACCCTCCGACAGTGCAGCGCTCCCTCAGTGCTGACCCTCCGACAGTGCAGCGCTCCCTCAGTGCTGACCCTCCGACAGTGCAGCGCTCCCTCAGTGCTGACCCTCCGACAGTGCAGCACTCCCTCAGTACTGACTCTGCGACAGTGCAGCACACCCTCAGTACCAATGCTGCGACAATGCAGCACTCCCTCAGTACTGACCCTCCGACAGTGCAGTACTCCCTCAGTACCGACCCTCCAATAGTGCAGCGCTCCCTCAGTGCTGACCCTCCGACAGTGCAGCGCTCCCTCAGTGCTGACCCTCCGACAGTGCAGCACTCCCTCAGTACTGACTCTGCGACAATGCAGCACTCCCTCAGTACCGACCCTCTGATAGTGCAGTGCTCCCTCAGTGCTGACCCTCTGACAGTGCAGCGCTCCCTCAGTGCTGACCCTCCGACAGTGCAGCGCTCCCTCAGTGCTGACCCTCCGACAGTGCAGCGCTCCCTCAGTGCTGACCCTCCGACAGTGCAGCACTCCCTTAGTACTGACCCTCCAGCAGTGCAGCACTCCCTCAGTACTGACCCTCCAGCAGTGCAGCACTCCCTCAGTACTGACCCTCCGACAGTGCAGTACTCCCTCAGTACTGACCCTCCAGCAGTGCAGCACTCCCTCAGTACTGACCCTCCAGCAGTGCAGCACTCCCTCAGTACTGACCCTCCGACAGTGCAGTACTCCCTCAGTAGTGCCGGAGTGTTGGCCTGAATTTTATGCTCCAATCATTGCAGTGAAACTTGAATTCACGACTGCGTCTGAGGTGTGGTTGCTGAATACTGGGCTATGGCTGATAGTTCAGGAAGTTTGGAATTATGGAGGCATGGAGTAATTTTAGAATCAATGCATTTCCTTTCCCCTCAGCTGTTTTAATGCACTGTGTTCCTCACAGAGTAAGAGAATTGGCCATTTTGTCTTCTGGTATCTGCGCAGCGAGGTGACTGGATCTCCATATTTCTGCGACCGTTTCGCTGTAATCCTGGAGGCTTATCTGATGGGCTGTGGAAAGTCCATGTTGGAAGGATTTCACAAACAGGTTCAACTGGTCACAAGTCTCAGCCAAGTGGCCATCGAGATCAAGAAGATCATTCCGGAAAAGAGTGACCTTCCACCCAATGGTGAGTCGCTTCTCGGAAAGGTCAGAGGGCAGCTCGCCCAACAGGGGTATCAGCTGGGGAGCACTTTGGGGAAAGTGATCATAACTCAGTTAGATTCAGAGCTGTTATGGAAAAGAGCAAAGGTAGACCAGGAATAAAAGTTTAAAATTGGGGAAAGGCCAATTTTACTGAACTGAGATGTGATTTGACGAACGTTGCCTGGGAACAGCTGCTCAAAGATAAATCAGTCAGAAACAGTTAAGGCAGAGATAAAGAGGGTTCAGAACAAATATGTTCCCACAAAGAAAAAAGGGAAGGGCTCCCAAATTTGGATCTCCCACAGTGTTAAAGAGTGTACACTGCGAGCTCAATACTGCCGAAAACCGAAAGGAGTATAAAAGTGCAGGAATTAAATTAAAAAGGAAATTAGGGAAGTAAAGAAAGGGCATGAGAAAACATTGGCAAGTAAAATCAAGGAAAATCCAAAGATGTTTTATAAATCCATAAAGAACAAGAGGATAACTAAGGAAAGAGTAGGGCTGATTGGAGAAAAAAGGTCACGGGTGTGGAGGCAGAAGACGTGGGTATGGCTCTCAAAAGAAACTTTTCTGTTTTCACAAAAGGGGGGAATGAAGCAGCCAATGTAGTTCAAGAGGAGGAGTGTGAAATATTGGATGGGATAAACATAGTGAGAGGGGAAATTTAAGGCGTTTACCATCCTTGAAAGTGTATAAATCACCAGGCCCGGATAAAATGTATCTGAGGATGCAAAGGAAAGCAAGGGAAGAGATAGTAGAGGCTCTGACCATCATTTTCCAATCCTCGCTGATTCCAGGCATAGTGCCAATGAACTGGAAGACAGCTAACGTTGTACTATTGTGGAAAAAGACTGTTTGAGGGTAAATCAACATCTGACATGTGGGGGTCTTTCACACGTCAGTTGATTAGAATCCAGGACCAGCATGTTCCTGTGAGGAAGAAGGATAAGTTTGGCAAGTTTCGGGAACCTTGGATAACGTGGGATATTGTGAGCCTCGTCAAAAAGAAAAAGGAAGCATTCGTAAGGGCTGGAAGGCTAGGAACAGACGAATCCTTTGAGGAATATAAAGACAGTAGGAAGGAACTTAAGCAAGGAGTCAGGAGGGCTAAAAGGGGTCATGAAAAGTCATTGGCAAACAGGATTAAGGAAAATCCCAAGGCTTTTTATACGTATATAAAGAGCAAGAGGGTAACTAGGGAAAGGGTTGGCCCACTCAAGGACAGAGAAGGGAATCTATGTGTGGGGCCAGAGGAAATGGGCGAGGTACTAAATGAGTACTTTGCATCAGTATTCACCAAAGAGAAGGTCTTGGTGGATGATGAGCCTAAGGAAGGGAGTGTAGATAGTCTCAGTCATCTCATTATCAAAAAGGAGGAGGTGTTGGGTGTCTTGCAAAGCATTAAGGTAGATAAGTCCCCAGGGCCTGATGGGATCTACCCTAGAATACTGAGGGAAGCAAGGGAAGAAATTGCTGGGGCCTTAACAGAAATCTTTGCATCCTCATTGGCTACAGGTGAGGTCCCAGAGGACTGGAGAATAGCCAATGTTGTTCCTTTGTTTAAGAAGGGTAGCAAGGATAATCCAGGAAATTATAGGCCAGTGAGCCTTACGTCAGTGGTAGGGAAATTATTAGAGAGGATTCTTCGGGACAGGATTTACTCCCATTTGGAAACAAACGAACTTATTAACGAGAGACAGCATGGTTTTGTAAAGGGGAGGTCGTGTCTCATTAATTTGATTGAGTTTTTTGAGGAAGTGACAAAGATGATTGATGAAGGAAGGGCAGTGGATGTTATCTATATGGACTTCAGTAAAGCCTTTGACAAGGTCCCTCATGGCAGACTGATACAAAAGGTGAAGTCACATGGGATCAGAGGTGAGCTGGCAAGATGGATATAGAACTGGCTCGGTCGTAGAAGACAGAGGGTAACAGTGGATGAGTGTTTTTCTGAATGGAGGAATGTGACTAGTGGTGTTCCGCAGGGATCAGTGCTGGGACCTTTGCTGTTTGTAGTATATATGAATGATTTGGAGGAAAATGTAGCTGGTCTGATTAGTAAGTTTGCAGACGACACAAAGGTTGGTGGAGTTGCGGATAGTGATGAGGATTGTCAGAGGATACAGCAGGATATAGATCGGTTGGAGACTTGGGCGGAGAAATGGCAGATAGAGTTTAATCCGGACAAATGTGAGGTAATGCATTTTGGAAGGTCTAATGAAGGTGGGAAGTATACAGTAAATGGCAGAACCCTTAGGAGTATTGACAGGCAGAGAGATCTGGGCGTACAGGTCCACAGGTCACTGAAAGTGGCAACGCAGGTGGATAAGGTCGTCAAGAAGGCATACGGCATGCTTACCTTCATCGGTCGGGGCAAAGAGTATAAAAATTGGCAAGTCATGCTGCAGCTGTACAGAACTTTAGTTAGGCCACACTTAGAATATTGTGTGCAATTCTGGTCGCCACACTTCCAGAAGGACGTGGAGGCTTTGGAGAGGGTACAGAGGAGGTTTACCAGGATGTTGCCTGGTCTGGAGGGCATTAGCTATGAGGAGAGGTTGGATAAACTCGGATTGTTTTTACTGGAACGACGGAGGTGGAGGGGCGACATGATAGAGGTTTACAAAGTTATAAGCGGCATGGACAGAGTGGATAGTCAGAAGCTTTTTTCCAGGGTGGAAGAGTCAGTTACTAGGGGACATAGGTTTAAGGTGAGAAGGGCAAAGTTTAGAGGGGATGTGCGAGGCAAGTTCTTTACACAGAGGGTGGTGAGTGCCTGGAACTTGCTGCATGGGGAGGTGGTGGAAGCAGGTACGATAATGACATTTAAGAGGCATCTTGACGAATACATGAATAGGAAGGGAATAGAGGGATACGGTCCCCGGAAGTGCAGAAGGTTTTAGTTTAGACAGACATCAAGATCAGCGCAGGTTTGGAGGGCCGAATGGCCTGTTCCTGTGCTGTACTGTTCTTTGTTCTTTGAAGGGATAGACCAAGTAATTACAGGCCAGTCAGCCTAACCCCGGTGGTGGTAAAATTATTGGAAAAATTCTGAGAGGCAGTGTAAATATTCATTTAGAAAGGCATTGATTAATCAAGGGCTGTCAGTATGGATTTGTTAAGGGAAGGTTGTGTCTGACTAACTTGATTGTATTTTTTGAGGAGGTAACAAGGAGGCTTGATGGGAGGGAGCACATTTGATGTTGGCTACATAGATATTAGCAAGGTTTTTGACAAGGTCAACATGGCAGACAGAAATGTAAACGCCCATGGGATCAAGGGGAAAGTGACAAGTTGGGTCAAAAATCAGTTCAGCGGCAGGAAGCAAAGGGTAATGGTCAACACGTGTTTTTGTGACTGGAAGGCTGTTTCCACTGGGGATCTGCAGGGCTCGGTACTGGGTCGCTTGCTGTTCATGGTATATATTAATGATTTATACTTTAATATAAGGGGGCATGATTAAGATGTTTGCAACTGATAGAAAAATTGGCCATGTGGTTGATAATGAAGAAGAAAGCTGTAGACTGCAGGAAGATATCAATGGACTGGTCCAGGGGGCAGAAAAGCGGCAAATGGAATTCAGTCAGAAGTGTGACGTGATGTATTTAGGAAGCAAACAAGACAAGGGAATACACAATAAATGGTCGGATACTGAGAAGTGTAGAGGAACAGAGGGATCTTGGAGTGCATGTCCACAGATCCCTGAAGTTAGCAGGACAGGTAGATGAGGTGGTTTAGAAGACATACGGGATACTTTCCTTTATCGGCTGAGACAAACAATATAAGAGCTGGGAAGTTATGCTAGAACTGTGCAAAACATTAGTTAGATCATAGCTAGAGTACTGCGTGCAGTTCTGGTTACCGCATTACAGGAAGGAAGTGATCACATGAAAGAGGGTACGGAGGAGGTTTATGAGAATGTTGCCAGGGTTAGAGAATTTTAGCTATGAGGAAAGATTGAATCAGCTGGGGTTGTTTTCTTTGGAACAGAGGAGGCTGAGGGGAGATTTAATTGAGGTATATAAAATTATGAGGAGCCAAGATAGAGTGAGAGGAACTTGAATGAAGCATATAAGATCCTGAGGGGTCTTGACAGGGTGGATGTGCAAAGGATGTTTCCCCTTGTGGGAGAATCTAGAACTAGGGGTCACTAGTTATAAATAAGGGATCGCCCATTTAAGACAGAGATGAGGAGAAATCTTTTCTCTCAAAAGGTGGTGGAAGCAGAGTCTTTAAATATTTTCAAGACCGAGATTCTTGATAAGCAAGAGGGCGAAAGGTTATGTGGGTAGGCGGGAATGCGGAGTCGAGGTTACAAACCGATCAGCCATGATCTTATTGAATGGTGGAGCAGGCTCGAGGGGCCGAGTGGCCTACTCCTGCTCCTAATTCATATGTTTGCATGTTAGATGATAGGAAGGGCCTATTGCCTGTAGCAGAGAGGTCAATTGCAAGGAGCATTGATTTAAAGTAATTGTTGAAAGGATTAGGAGGGAGTTGAAGAGGAATTTTTTTCACCCAGAGGGTGGAACTCACTGCCTGAAAGGGTGGAAGAGGCAGAAACCCTCATCCCATTAGAAAAGTATTTAGATATGCACTTGAAATTCAGTAACCTACAGGGCTGTGGACCAAGAGACTGGATAACTCTTTTTCAGCTGGCAAGGACACGATGGGCTGAATAGCCTCCTCCTGTGCTGTATATTTCTATGATTCTATGATTTTATGAACAGCTGGTTGTTAGAGGTTTGAATCACATCTCACATCCAACCCCAGATATGGAAGAATGCACTCCCATTTCTATCGTGCTTTTCACAACCTCCGGATATCTCAAAGTGCTTTACAACCAATGAAGTACTTTTCAAAGTGTATTCACTGTCATAATGTAGAAAATGAGGCAGCAATTTGCACACAGCAAGCTCCCACAAACAGCAACGTGATAATGACCAGATAATTTTTAAAAAATCAGTTTCAAGGGTGTGGGCGTCTCTGGCCAGGCCAGCATTTATTGCCCATCCTTAATTGCCGTTGAGAAGGTGGTGGTGAGCTGCCTTCTTGAACCACTGCAGTCCATGTGGGGTGGGGACACCAACAATGCTGTTAGGGAGGGAGTTCCAGGATTTTGACCCCACAACAGTGAAGGAACGGCGATATAGTTCCAAGTCAGGATGGTATGTGACTTGGAGGGGAACTTGCAGGTGGTGATGTTCCCATGCATCTGCTGCCCTTGTCCTTCTAGTTGGTAGAGGTCGCGGGTTTGGAAGGTGCTGTCGAAGGAGCCTTGGTGAGTTGCTGCAGTGCATCTTGTAGATGGCACACACTGCTGCCACTGTGCGCCAATGGTGGAGAGAGTGAATGTTGGTGACTGGGGTGCCAATCAAGCGGGCTGCTTTGTCCTGGATGGTGTCGAGCTTTTTGAGTGTTGTTGGAGCTGCACCCATCCAGGCAAGTGGAGAGTATTCCATCACACTCCTGACTTGTGCCTTGTAGATGGTGGACAGGCTTTGGAGAGTCAGGAGGTGAGTTACTCACCTCAGGATTCCTAGTCTCTGACCTGCTCTTGTAGCCACGGTAGTTATATGGCTAGTCAGTTCAGTTTCTGGTCAGGATGTTGATAGTGGGGGATTCAGCGATGGTAATGCCATTGAATGTCAAGGGGAGATGGTTAGATTCTCTCTTGTTGGAGACGGTCATTGCCTGGCACTTGTGTTTTAGTGATATTGATTGAGGGATAAATATTGGCTCCAGGACACTGGAGAGAACTCCCCTGCTCTTCTTCAAATAGAGGCAGGGGATCTTTTACATCCACCTGAGAGGGCAGACATGGTCTTGGTTTAACATCTCATCCAAATGACAGCACCTCTGACAGTGCAGCACTCCCTCAGTACTGACCCTCTGACAGTGCAGCACTCCCTCAGTACTGACCCTCTGACAGTGCAGCACTCCCTCAGTACTGACCCTCTGACAGTGTAGCACTCCCTCAGTACTGACCCTCTGACAGTGCAGCACTCCCTCAGTACTGACCCTCCGACAGTGCAGCACTCCCTCAGTACTGACCCTCTGACAGTGCAGCAGTCCCTCAGTACTGACCCTCTGACGGTGCAGCACTCCCTCAGTACTGACCCTCTGACGGTGCAGCACTCCCTCAGTACTGACCCTCTGACAGTGCAGCACTCCCTCAGTACTGACCCTCTGACAGTGCAGCAGTCCCTCAGTACTGACCCTCTGACAGTGCAGCACTCCCTCAGTACTGACCCTCTGACAGTGCAGCAGTCCCTCAGTACTGACCCTCTGACAGTGCAGCAGTCCCTCAGTACTGACCCTCTGACAGTGCAGCACTCCCTCAGTACTGACCCTCTGACAGTGCAGCAGTCCCTCAGTACTGCACTGGATTGGAATGGGACTCGAACCCACGACCTCTGACTTGGAGGAGAGAGAGAGAGAGTGCTCACCATGGCTGACTGTTTAGATTGGGAGTGGTATACAGATGTTGAAAGCCTGTTTGCAGGAGGGAAATGTGGAGCAGGATTCCAGTCATCGGAGTGAAATTAATGTGTCCTTTCTCATTGCAGCGACCACCATGGTTCAGGAGATGCTGAGGAAAGCAAACCTACCCCAGGACTTCCTGACTCCCTACGACCCCCGCATTAAGGCCGGCATCATCCTGGTGAGGGGACAAAGCCACTGAATAAACCAGCGCTCGCATCCTTCAGCTACGCAACGTGACACAGCACAATCCCATGTCATGTCTGGAGGCACTAATCAGCCTCACTGTCCAGTGGGCTTGAAAGTTTTAATATCTGTCAGGATTCCTGCTCCTGAACACAACTAGCGTATAACAGTCAAGAGAAGATGAACAGGAGCAGGCCTCAAACAGGCTCTGCCATTCAAATAGCCTTTTGTCAGAGTGGTCAGTTCCCAAGCCAGTGTGACCCAGGACAGTGAGGCCATTCTGCAATGTCAGCGATGCCTCTCCTGGTAGACTGACTCTCAGGGTTTCTCAGTCTTGCCCATTTCGAGGTGAGTCTCTCCCTGTCTGACCTAAATTGGCTCCCAGTCCAGCAAAATCTGGATTGTAAAATTCTCATCCTGGTTTTCAAATCCCTCCCTGTCACTCCCTATCCATGATCTCCTCCAACCCCACAACTCTCCGAGATCTCTGCGCTCCTCCAATTCAAGCCTCATGAACATCCCCGATTTTAATCGCTCCATCATTGGAGGCTGTGCCTTCAGCTGCCTGGAGCCCTAAGCTCTGGAATTCCCTCCCTAAACTTCTCCACCTCTCTCTCCTATTTTAAAACATACGTCCTTGACTGACCTTTTGTTTACCCTTCCTAATGTCTTGTTACGTGGCTCGGTGTCAAATGTTGTTTGACATTGTTCCTGTGTGTAGTATAAGGGTTTGAAAGGGTTAATGTCTGCGAATGTGTGAGTAATACCTCCCACTGTAAGAGATCACATGGGAGAGACTGAATGAGAAGAAGCAGCATAGCATCCGAGGAATCAGTCATACTGAATAAAGCTGTATATAGTTCTTTAGTATGTAATAAACTAGTTATTGTTAAAAACTTACTGAAAACTCAATAATCACTCGTTGCTCGACTAATCAAAAATACAACATTGTGAAGCACCTTGGGATGTTTTACTATGTTCAGGGCGCTGTATAAATGCTTGTGGTTGTTGTTGTTGATGGTGCTGTACTCCTACTCCACAATAGATCGATCGCTGTAAGATCATGGCCTCCAAGAAGAAGCCCCTGTGGCTGGAATTCACCTGTGCCAATCCCGACGGGACGCAGTGTCAACCTGTGGGCATCATCTTCAAGCATGGTGATGATCTACGCCAGGACATGCTGATCATCCAGGTAAGGCTGACGTGACTACAACCTTCTGACCATCCCAGAATCGAGACTTTACAAGCAGAGCTGATTCCCCATTAACCTCTGAGTCAAAGGGTCTAATGTCTGTTCCAGGCATGGACTCCGCTCGCTGACATTCTGACATTCAGTGTCTGTCCAGCGGTAATGACACTGGGCTCCCAGCCGTATTTTGCTGGGAGCTTAACGGCTGGGTCCAGCTCCCTGTGATACTGCAGCAAACCATCGGAGGACAGTGCCAAACAGCGAACGCAAACAGTTGGATATCGGGGTTCAGGGCCATGTATCGGAGTACATACGAATTAGAAGCAGGAGTAGGCCACTCGGCCCCTCGAGCCTGCTCTACCATTCAACAAGATCATGGCTGATCTGATTGTAATCTCAACTCCACGTTCTCGCCTACACCCAATAACCTTTCACCCCCTACATTCATTTTTATTTTTACATACTACACTATCTCCCCCCAGGTCTCTGACATCACAGATTCAGTCTGTCAGGAGGCTTCATGATTCTCCCTGATTGTGTTATTTTCAGACTTGGAAGGTCAGTCGTCTTTCTCTGAACTCTGTTCCTTGACCTGGACGGCCTTCATTGAGGTTTGTAGTGTCCGGTGATTTCTGAATTTCACGTTCAACATCTGGTTCGCCAAATGTCTGATTGACATCTTTGAATAGAAATAAGATTTCTGCTGATTCTTCTTCTAGTACCTTCTGAAGTATGTACTAAATAAGATCTCTGTTAATTCTCATCTCTCTGGAATCCTTCTCTGCCTTGGTCTCATACACAAACCCCTCCTCCTTCCATCAACTTGGGTAGGGTCCTGGTACGATATCTCCTGTTATAATGATAGGCTTGTTGCTTTCCGTCTTGAACTCTGATAACCCGGGACTTCTAGCCTTGGAAGTATTTTTTTGGGTAGGATGGAAAGTTTTGTCTGAAGCTTCCTTCCCATTAACAGTCTGATGGTGTTAATCCACATAGCAATGGAGTAGATCGGTAGTTTAGGAAGGCTGTTCGAAAATCTTCATTCTTCTCTAACAGTGCTTTGATCTTTCTGACTCCTCACTCAGCTTCACCATTAGATCGTGGATATCCAGGGGAACTTGTAAGATGTAAAAATCCACGGTTTTCCGCAAAGTGCATAAAGTAGTCGCTTGCAAATTATGGACCGTGATCTGACACAATCTCATCAGGAATGCCATGTGTTGCTAAGATCTCCTGTAAAACTCGAATGACTGTCTCAGTTGTCATTGTGTAAAAACGTTTGACCCCAATCCAGCAGGAAAAATAATTAATAACAATCAGGTAGGATTTCCCATTAAACATGAATAGATCCATCCGCAGACTGGTTGGAAATTGGGTCAAGTTAAGGGGTTCTCTCCAGTCCTGTCCATACACTGCGCATACCTGGGCAATTGGAAATCATTTCTTCTACATCTCTCAATATTTCCAGCCACCACACCGATGACTGAGCTCTGCATTTCGTTATACACGTGTGGCCCTGATATATTTGTTCCAAGATGTCTGCCCAGAATGAGACAGGAATCACCAGCCTCTCGTCATATACCAGCAAATCATCCACAATAGTGAAGAGCCTTCTGTTCTGAAAGAAGGTTTTCATCACAGTACCAATGGAATGCTGCAGTGGCCAAACTTAAATGCAATATTGGCGGATACGGATGTATTCCTCATCTTGTATTTGAGTGTGATGAATTTCTTGGAGCTTTTTTGAACTTGCTGGTCATTGTGATGCAGTGAACTGAGAATGTGACTCAATTTCATTGATAAAGTTAACATCCTGTTATGCAGGTTGGTCAACAGTAGCTCTGGACAATGCATCTGCTGTCGTTTGTTACTTGCCTTGTACATACACCATTTCATATGTGAATTCCATTAGCCTGAACCGGAATCTCTGGATTCGCGGAGGAATCCCAGTGAGTTCCTTTTCATCAAGTAAGGAAAGTAGAGGTTTGTGGTCTGTCTCCATGCCAACCTTTAAACTGATATTATCTGAAAACTTTTCACAAGCCCATGTGACTGCGAGAACTTCTTTCTCTGTGACGGCATACCTCGTCTCAGTCTCGGACAGTGCTCGTGACGCATAATAAATCGGTCTTCAACTTCCACCTTGTTGTTCTTGAAAAAGGACTGCCCCTAACCCTGTAGGTGAGGCGTCTGCTGCAATTGTGGTCGGTAGTGTGGGGTTATAATGTGCCAAGATATCTGGTGAAATCAGCCTCTCCTTGATCCTTTGAAGTGCCTGCTCCTGATGTGCATCCCAACACCATGCTTGAGCTTTCCTTAATAATTGTAAGGGTTCAGTAACTTGTGTTAGATTGGGTAAAAATTTTGTCAACTGATTGACCATTCCAAGGAATCATTGAAGATCTTGGACAGACGTAGGAAGTGGGAATTCACTAATGGCTCTGTCTTTTGTGGATCTGCCATTATGCTGTTACTACTAACAATGTGTCCTAAAAAATAAGTAGACGTTTTCGAGAACTCACACTTTTTATTAAGTGTTAGGCCTACATCTTGTAGATGCAGAATTCCCAGCCTCTAACCTGCTCTTGTAGCCACAGTATTTATATGGCTACTCCAGTTCAGTTTCTGGTCAATAGTAGCCCCTAGGATGTTAATAGTGGGGGGATTCAGCGATGGTAATGCCGTTGAGTGTCAAGGGGAGATGGTTAGATTCTCTCTTGTTGGAGATGGTCATTGCCTGGCACTTGTGTGGCACGAATGTTACTTGCCACTTATCAGCCCAAGCCTGGATATTGTCCAGATCTTGCTGCATTTCTATATGGACTGCTTCAGTTTCTGAGGAGTTGCGAATGGTGCTGAACATTGTGCAATCAGCGAACATCCCCACTTCTGACCTTATGATGGAGGGAAGGTTATTGATGAAGCAGCTGAAGATGGTTGGGGCGAGGACATGGGGTTCGGGGCTGTGTATCAGGGTTCGGGGCTGTGTATCGGGGTTCAGAGCCTCTTGTGGGTGAGTCCAGAACTAGGGGGCACTGTTTTAAAATTAGGGGTCGCCCTTTTAGGACAGAGATGGGGAGAAATTTTTTCTCAGAGGGTTGTACAACTTTGGAACTCTCTGCCTCAGAAGGTGGTGGAGGCGGAGTCATTGAATATTTTTAAGGCGAAGATAGATAGATTCTTGTTAGGTAAGGGAATCAAATGTTATCGGGGTAGATGGGAGTGTGGAATTCAAGACACAAACAGATCAGCCATGATCTTATTAATGGTGGAGCAGGCCCGAGGGGCCAACCTCTACTCCTAATGCATATGTTCATATTTTCGTAGGGCCGTTTATCAGCGTTCAGGGCCATTTGTCGAGGTTCTGAGCTGTGTATCGGGGCTTGGGGTCTGTATGGGGGTTCAGATCTATGTATGGAGGTTCAGTGCTCTGTATCAGGGTTCAGGGCTCTGTGTCGGGGCTCGGGGCTCTGTGTCGGGGTTCAGAGCTCTGTGTCGGGGTTCAAAGCTCTGTGTCGGGGCTCGGGGCTCTGTATCGGGTCTCTGTGTCGGGCTCGGGGCTCTGTATCGGGGTTCAGAGCTCTGTATCGGGGCTCGGGGCTCTGTGTCGGAGCTCAGGGGCTCTGTATTGGGCTTCAGAGCTCTGTGTCGGGGCTCGGGGCTCTGTATCAGGGTTCAGAGCTCTGTGTCAGGGCTCGGGGCTCTGTATCGGGGTTCAGAGCTTTGTGTCGGGGCTCGGGGCTCTGTATCGGGACTGTGTCGGGGCTCAGGGTCTGTATACGGGGTTCAGAGCTCTATCGGGGTTCAGAGCTCTGTATCGGGGTTCAGAGCTCTGTATCGGGGTTCAGGGTTGTGTGTCGGGGCTCGGGGCTCTGTGTCGGGGTTCAGAGCTCTGTGTCGGGGTTCAGGGTTGTGTGTCGGGGCTCGGGGCTCTGTGTCGGGGTTCAAAGCTCTGTGTCGGGGCTCGGGGCTCTGTATCGGGTCTCTGTGTCGGGCTCGGGGCTCTGTATCGGGGTTCAGAGCTCTGTGTCAGGTCTCGGGGCTCTGTATCGGGGCTCGGGGCTCTGTTTCGGGGTTCAGAGCTCTGTATCGGGGCTCGGGGCTCTGTATCAGGGTTCAGAGCTCTGTGTCAGGGCTCGGGGCTCTGTATCGGGGTTCAGAGCTTTGTGTCGGGGCTCGGGGCTCTGTATCGGGACTGTGTCGGGGCTCGGGGTCTGTATACGGGGTTCAGAGCTCTCTATCGGGGTTCAGAGCTCTGTGTCGGGGCTCAGGCTCTGTATCGGGGCTCGGGGTCTGTATACGGGGTTCAGAGCTCTGTACCAGGGTTCAGAGCTCTGTGTCGGGTCTCTGTGTCGGGCTCGGGGCTCTGTATCGGGGTTCAGAGCTCTGTATCAGGGTTCAGAGCTCTGTGTCGGGTCTCTGTGTCGGGCTCGGGGTCTGTATACGGGGTTCAGAGCTCTGTATCAGGGTTCAGAGCTCTGTGTCAGGTCTCTGTGTCGGGGCTCGGGGCTCTGTATCGGGGTTCAGATCTGTGTATGGAGGGTCAGCGCTCTGTATCAGTGTTCAGGGTTGTGTGTCGGGGCTCGGGGCTCTGTATCGGGATTCAGAGCTCTGTGTCGGGGCTCGGGGCTCTGTGTCGGGCTCAGAGCTCTGTATCGGGGTTCAGAGCTCTGTGTCGGGGCTTGGGGCTCTGTATCGGGGCTTGGGGCTCTGTTTCGGGGTTCAGAGCTCTGTATCGGGGCTCGGGGCTCTGTGTCGGGGCTCAGGGGCTCTGTGTCGGGGCTCGGGGCTCTGTATCGGGTCTCGGGGCACTGTGTCAGGGCTCGGGGCTCTGTATCGGGGTTCGGAGCTCTGTGTCGGGGCTCGGGGCTCTGTGTTGGGGCTCGGGGCTCTGTGTCGGTGCTCGGGGTCTGTAAACGGGGTTCAGAGCTCTGTGTCGGGGCTCGGGGTCTGTATATGGGGTTCAGAGCTCTGTGTCGGGGCTCGGGGTCTGTATACGGGGTTCAGAGCTCTGTATCGGGGTTCAGAGCTCTGTGTCGGGGCTCAGGGCTCTGTATCGGGGTTCAGAGCTCTGTATCGGGGTTCAGAGCTCTGTGTCAGGGCTTGGGGTCTGTATACGGGGTTCAGAGCTCTGTGTCGGGGTTCAGGGCTCTGTGTCGGGGCTCGGGGCTCTGTGTCGGGGCTCGGGGCTCTGTGTCGGGGCTCGGGGCTCTGTGTCGGGGCACGGGGCTCTGTATCGGGGTTCAGAGCTCTGTGTCGGGGCTCGGGGCTCTGTGTCGGGGCTCGGGGTCTGTATGCGGGGTTCAGAGCTCTGTATCGGGGTTCAGAGCTCTGTGTCGGGGCTCAGGCTCTGTATCGGGGCTCGGGGTCTGTATATGGGGTTCAGAGCTCTGTATCGGGGTTCAGAGCTCTGTGTCGGGGCTCGGGGTCTGTATACGGGGTTCAGAGCTCTGTATCGGGGTTCAGAGCTCTGTATCGGGGTTCAGAGCTCTGTATCGGGGCCCGGGGTCTGTATACGGGGTTCGGGGTCTGTATACGGGGTTCGGGGCAGTGTATCGGGGCTGTGCATCGGAGTTCGGGACTGTGTATTGGGGTTTAGGGCCACCTATTGGGGTTCAGCAGCATACATGGAGCAACAAACTAGTGACAAGGTCACTTTAAGATCAACATAGATCACCTTCCAGTTAGAATTCGCTGTTTCTATGGACACCCCTGTTCACCCGAGGGTACTGACCGGTTCTGGAGTATGGTTGCACCCATCCCACGCACCCAGGTGGGTGTTCCTCATTGTGAGTTTAGGCAGCAAGTGGCTATTTGACCATTGAAGCCATCACTGTCTGAGCCATATCCTGATGGCTGCAGCGGTTTAACTTGCCAGTGCAGGGATTATGTGGGGGTGGGGGGTTGGGTGATAGGTGACCATGGACCTTACCCTCACCAAGCAAAGAACAGCAAGGGAAATGGATGTGGTATCAGTGCCCTCAGTGCCACCCTGTGAGTTGGTTTCTGTTTGGCGTTTGCTAGGGGAGTGTCCTGCATCCCTGTCACTCAGTCACAGCCTAACTTCTGGTTCATTCGTTCACAGAGTCTGGGAATAATGGATTCTATTTGGCAAGAAAATTCACTCGATCTTAACCTCATGCCATACGGATGCATCGCGACCGGATATAACATAGGTACAATCTACCTCGGACAGATTCCTGTCCCTCAACTACCTCTCTCTCTCCTTCTCTCACTCTCTCACGACTCCCTCTTTCTCCCTGTTAATCTCTCTCTCTCCCTTTCACTGTCTCACTTCTCCTTCTTTCTCTCCCCATCTCTTTCTCCCTCCTGTCTCACTCCCTGCTTTATCTATCTCTGTCTCTCACTTTCTCACTCTCTCACTCCATCTCTCTCTCCATTTTTCTCGCTCCTCATATACTTTCCTCATCTTTCTCGCTCTCTCTCCGTGTCCCTCTCTCTCTACCGTCTCACTCCCAATCTTTATCTCTCTCTGTCTCTCACTCTCCCTCCCCATCTCTCTCTTTCCCTTACTGTCTCTCCTCACACACTTTCTCTCCCCCTGTCTCTCTCTCCCCTTTCCCTCTGCCTCCTGCTCTCTCTCTCACTGTCTTCCCTGAAGTACAGAGGAGTTCTCCCTGGTGTATGGGGTCAATATCCATCCCTCAATCAACATCACGTTAAAAAAGAAATTACCGTTTGTGGGTTCTTGCTGTGTGCATATTGACTGCTGAGTTTCCTGCATTTCAACAACAAGTTACACTTCAAAAAAAAAGTATTTAATTGGCTGTAAAGTGCTTTGAGACATCCTGTGTTGGTGAAAGGTACTATTAGACATGCAAGTCTTTGCTATAAAGTTGCAGTTCCTTTTGCAATCCTACAGGGATGATTGAAATTGTGAGGGACGCTATGACTATTGCGACAGTGCAGAGGAGCAAGGGCGGGAATACGGGGGCATTTAAAAACGATGCACTGTACGACTGGCTCAGATCCAAGCTGCAGGTGGAGGAATCGGTGAGTCTCTGTCAACCACTTGTTGAATTCTCCCTTTAGTAAATGTTTCAGCCACAATTCCAGGGTATCTGAAATCCAGGAGGATCTCCCAATGGTGTTCACTCATTCCCGCAATGTGGGCATCCCTGGCAAGACTGGCATTTAACACTATCTCCCCCCTGAGAAGGCAGAGGAGGGGATGAAGTTGCCAACACACCAGGATTGGCTTGGAGTCTCCAGGAATTGAAAATTAATCTCGATACCTCTGACTGCAGACAAAAAGCTTGGAAAATCATCAGGAGCATTAAAACATTTGGTTTAATTTCCTTTGGCACTTTTGTTCATTAGTTATTCAGTACAGATTCTCCGACACTGTAGCGCTCCCTCAGTACTGACCCTCCGACAGTGCAGCACTCCCTCAGTACTGACCCTCCGACAGTGCAGCGCTCCCTCAGTACTGTCCTTCCAACAGTGCAGCGCTCCCTCAGTACTGGCCCTCTCAGTGCAGCACTCTGTTGTATATTGTTGTTAGTGTTTAAGATGTTCAGCCAAGCTTCGTCTACAGAAATCTTGGAGTCTGTGTAGGTCTAAATAATAACGCGTTTATTGTATTTACACATCTGTATACACTCTCCTTAAGCCTGTCCTGCTCGCACCCATCATGATGCTTCTTGCTTCTTCCAAGCCTATTACCCATGTGCCTATTACATTATCATCTCCACTACAGTGGGAGGGGTTACTCTCACTGTCTCAAATATTAGCCCTTTCAAACCCTTATATTGTCCTTCAATCCATTTCGAAAAATAATCCATCACTAACATGTGGGATTTTCCATTGTGCATAAATAAATCCATACCTAGATGTTCTCAAGGTCTGGTAGGAAATTGATTCGCTAGAAGAGGTTCTTTCTGGTCTGGTGTGTCTACTGCACATAGCTGGCAATTTGAGATCATATTTTCTGTATCTCAGGATATCTCTGGCCACCAAACAGATGACAGAGCCCGTGCTCTGCATTTCATGATACCCATGTGGCCCTGATGTATTCTTTCCAAGATGTCTGTTCTAAGTGAGATGGGAATGACCAGTCTGTCGTTATACATCAGTAAATCATCCACCATAGTGAATTCGAAGAAGATTTTTATTATCTTACCACTGGGACATAGTTGTGGTCAGCCCTGTGTACAATATTGGCGTATTTGTACGCATTCCTCATCCTGCTTTTGAGTGTGATGAATTTGTCGGAGTTCCTGTGAACTTGCCGGCCATTGCAACGCTGTATACTGTGAATGCGACTTTATCTCGTCCACGAAGTTAACATCCTGTTGCGTAGGATGATCAACAGTTGCTCTTGAAAATTCATCAGTGAAAGTTTGCATCTTTCCTTCTACATATACCATCTTGTATGTATATCTCATCAACCTCAACTGGAGTCTCTGAATTCTCAAAAGCATTCTCGCAATTTCTTTCTCACCCAATAAGGAAACTAAGGGTTTGTCTCAATGACAACTTTCAAGCCAATAATGTCATCTGAGAGCTTCTCACAAGCCCACGTGGCTGCGAATGCTTCTTTCTCAATGACAAGATATCTTGTCTCTGTCTCAGACAACGCTCGAGATTCATAATCGATCAGTCTTCGACATCCATCTGGCTGTTCTTCAAAAAGGACTGCCCCTAACCTTGTAAATGAGGCGACTGCTGCAATTGTGGTCAGTAGTGAAGGGTTATAGTGTGCTAAGACATCTGCAATATCAGCATTTCTTTGATCCTTCGGAATGCCTGCTCTTGATGTACATTTCAACACCACAGTTGATCTTTCTTCAAGAGTTGTCTTAATGGGTCGGTTCTTGTGCTAAATTGGGTAAAAGTTTTGCCAACTGATTCACCATTCCAAGGAATCGCTGGAGATGTAGGAATTGGAAATTCCCTAATGGCTCTCGTCCTTTGCGGGTCCTTGCTACTTACAATATGTCCTAGGAAATGAATAGACGTTTTCAAGATTCACACATTTCATTAAGTGTCAGCCATTTTTCTTGAAGGTGATTTCAAACCACTCTTAGCCTCTGGTCACATTCTTCAACGGATTTCCCATGGACTAGGATGTCGTCCATAAGGCATATTCCTCCCTTAAGGCCTTGTAGAATGTTCACAATAGTGCTTTGGAAAATGTCAGGTGCGGATGTTGTACCGAATGGTAAACGATTGAAACAAAATCCTCTGAATTGAGTGATAAATGTTGTCAGTAATCTTGACTTCTAGTCCAACAAAACCTGTCAAAAGCCACTATGTGCATCGAGTTTTGTAAACATTATGCTTTTGGATAACTTTGCCAAGCTTTCGTCTACTGAAGGCACCGAATGAATTTCCCTCGCCATGGCTTTGTTAAGCTGTGTTAAATCCACACAGATATGAAAAGTACCATTTGGTTTTGGAACTGGAACCATAGCCCGAACACTACTCTGTTGGCTTCATGACTGAAGAAATGTCTCCCATCCTGTTCACCTCTTCCAGCTGATGTTGAACTTGGTTCATCAGTGGGTGTGATATCTTCTTAGGCATAAAGATACAAACCGGTCTGGTATCTTCTCTTAATGCTATACTCGGTCTTCAGTCTTCCTAGACCCAAAAAGAGTTTTGGAACATCTGCTAGAAAGCGACTGTTTTTTAAAATTAGATGTAGGTCTAAGCACACTTTTCTGCTTAACAGAAAAAAATTGTGGTTTTTCAGAATGCACAAGGTTTCCATTATCTGCCTTCCCCGTGTTGGAGTGTTGTTTGTAGCTTTCCCTTGACTTTCTGTTCAGTCCCTCCTGGACCATATAACTGAATGTCCGCTGGTTGTAATCAATGCATTGACAATCACTGCTCTTGGTCGAACAGCGCTGTGACACCTGTACCTGTGTCCAATTTGAAATTACTAATATGTCCATTGACTTAAATGCCTGCCATCCAGAATGCCTGATTGGGATCATTAATTTCCCTCAGGAAGTCTCCTGGTTTATCAGTGAATTTTCCTTGTCCCTGCAGGTTTCTGTAAATGCTGTTAGCAGCCTTGGTAGAGAGCTTCTTTGGCCTGCATTTACGTAGGAGAGTGTGGGGTCTAATTTTTCCAACATTTCAGGGTTGGCTAACCGCACAGTAGGGGATTTCATTTGGGAAGCCTCCCGGCCCTCCTTTTACCTGTTCTCACTGTCCTTCTCATCCCCTTCCTGCCAACTGTCTGACAGACCTGTGCTTGTCTGACCCCTTTTGTTTTCGGCAGGGGTCCCACACTCCACCAGCATTCTGCTGAAGGGTTCCCCAAAAGCCGGTGTGGGAATGAGGGGCACAGGCACCCCACAACCTGACACGTGTGGCAAGTTTTACAGAACTCTGCCACATCTTTGTGGAGTTTTGGCCAGTCAAAATGCTGTCTTATGCGGGCTTTGGTTTTTCATACACCATCATGTCCAGCCGTTGGAAGCTCATGGGCCATTCTTAATATTTCTTTACAGTACCTCGACGGCACCACTATCTGGTGAACCACTGCCTACTCCTCATTTGCAGGTCTCTGAGGAGGTCTCCACTTCCTCATCAGCACCTCATTCTTTAAATAATAACACTCTCAGACTTCCCCCACCTCAGTTTAAATTTGGCCAGTCTGTGTTAACTTCTTTAATATTGGGTCGGCTTGCTGAGCCTCAATGAGGGAAGATTTGTTTAACCCATTCTTTGTGTCCTCTAACTTCCCAAAGAAGGTTTCAGACAACCAGACAGTAGGGTTATCTGTCTGCAGTGCTTGTCCAACCTCCCCTAATGGAGCTAGTTTGGCTATGGACCGAGTCACCACATAGTCAGGGGAAATGCTGGGGACCATCTCCTGCAACTGCCCCGTTTCTCTGACCTGCTTTGGTCTCTCTACCACGACTGGAGAAGCTACCACCTTTGCCCCCACCAGATAATTATCCAGGAGTAGGTTGACCCTGTCCACAGGCAAACTAGGGACAATCCCCACAGTCACCGGTCCCAAAGCTAGGTCGCATTCCAAGTGCACCCGATACAAAGGTATGGGCATATACTGCCGTCCGATACCATTCATTACCACTCTGGCATTCACTGCACTCTCTGGGGGAAAGGTCATGCCTTTTCCCAGCAGAAGGGATCGAATGGCCCCTGTATCCCTGAGTATGACGATGGGCTTGCTTGCCTCACTCAAGGGGTATGGGGTTAATTTTCCTTGGGATTCAAAATCCTGATGACCTTCAGGGATTTTGGTAAATTTTCCCGCACGCACAGCAGTATATTTCCTGAGTCTTACTGCTGCTGCAGTTAAAGCCACAGCCTGCTCTGCTGTGCTTTCCATCAGGGCTCCTTCTCCTGCACTGGTCTGGTGTGCCCTGATAAATCCTACTGGTTTTCCCCATAATTTCCAGCAATCAGCTCGGAGGTGACCTGCCTTGTTACAGTGGAAACACACAGGTCTTCGGGTCTCACTCCTGCTCTCAGCACCATCCTTTTTGGCTTGAGGAGAGCCCCCCCGTATGTCCAGCTTTCCGTTCTCACCCAGGGCTGTTCGGGCTCCTCTCACCTCACCCCCCGCCCTCCCCAACATTCTTTATCCTGTTGGGTTTGTGGAGCTGACTATGGAAGGGTTTTCCTGGGGGTAAGGACTTATGTACGAAAGTAAATTCATCAGCAAGAACTGCAGCCTGCCTGGCTCTGTGAACCTTTTGTTCCTCTATGTGGGTTTTAATAGAAAGGGGTAGTAAGTTTTAAAACTCCTTGAGAAGAATCACCTCTCTGAGGTTTTCATATGTGGACTATACCTTATGTACCCTTATCCACTTGTCAAAAGCAAGCTGATTAACTCTTTCCAACCCAAGGTAAGTTTGGCCAGGCTGCTTCCAGAGGGTTCAGAATTTCTGGCGCTACGCATCCAGTACGAGCTCATATGGCCCAAGGATAACATTTTTAGTCAACTCATAACCTGATAAACTTTCATCTGGCAACAGTGAATAAACCTCATGGGCTTTTCCTGTTAGCGTGCTTTGTAGCAACAGGGTTCAGCTCTCATCTGGCCATTTCAGCTGTCTTGCAAGCTTTTCAAAAGTGACAAAAAATGCTTCCACATCCTCCTCATTGAACTTTGGAATCAATTGGGGGAACTTTAAGAGCTTAGCACATGGTCCAGAGCTAGGGGTAGCTTCCTCATTGGCCGTGCTTCCACTGGGGGTATTGTGTCACCACCTAGTTAATTCAATCTGCCTTAACTCACTTTCCTCCTTCTCCTTCTGGAACATTCTCTCTCTTTCCCTTGCTTGACACTCTCTCTGCTCTTTTCTCTCTCTGGAATTCCAATTCAAGTCTCCTCTGTTCTAATTGTATTTTTGCTAACATTACCCTGTCTGTTTCTGACTTTAACCCTGTTTCTGAATCTTCAGGTTCAAGTGAAAAATGGTTGGCCACAAGTCTTAGGATTTCGGATTTCTTAGCTTTTGCACGGAAAGTAATCCCTAACTGCCCAGGTACATCCTCAACTCTTCAATAGATATGGCCTTTAACTTATCCCAAGTTACTTCACGCTGGCTTGGGTAGATACTGGCCTCGGATGTGGACAATGTTAGTATTCTAGCAGCAAAAACAGCAAGAAAACCTGTGCTGAATTTTTTTTAAATTTTGATTGGGATCAGTTTGGTTTCCCATTTCCAATTTCTCATTTGTCATTGGATTACGATGCTGGACTATAGCCCCAAAATTTCTGTTACGGCCTGTGAGGAGAGGGTCTCAGCCTCCCCTCTTGCCCCTTCCTCTTATTTGACCGCAACAGGGTTTATTCCTTTTTAACAGTGGTTGTGCTTACCATGTCAATGAGTGTTTTACCTTTTCCCTTTACTGTGATTATGAAAGAACCAATCAGACAGGTTTTCTTGAGTTTAAACAAGAAAGAGGTAAGTTTATTATACTTAACACTCTAACCCGATTCAAAATAATAAAAAATATGTTACACATTCACGCACACATTCACATGAGAATCACAGACACAAATAGATTACAGGAGGGAAAATAGATTTTCTTGGTTGGATTAAAGTCCAGAATAAATGGAACTCAAATACAGTCTGTAAATCCAGTAGTCCTCGGCTGAAGCTGTATTCTTGAAGTCCTCGCTGGTCAAAGTGCACTTTGTGGTTGGCTCAGGGTTGCTTGAAGGCAGAGTTGTAGTTGGCTCTCTTCCTCTTGTCGCTGGCTGTAGCAGCCTGTAGGCTTGGAGGGTCCACAGTCGCAGACGGTTTTCACTTGATGTTTTCTGGGGAGAAAGAAAGAAGAGAGAGAGAGAGACAGGGGAGCAGAAGCCTTCTGTGCTGTTGTACACTCAGTTACTGCTTGTCTATGTAACAAAACTTGTTTTTCAGAGATGAACAGGCAGTCACATGGTTCTTCTCAATCCCCTTTGTTTCTAATGAGGTTTTTTTGGAATCTTCTAATGATGTTCAAGGTTCTACATGCCCCAGGGTGTCTATTCACACTTGGGGGTTATCTCTTTCAAAGTTAATGGGTGGGGATGGCCTTGACTGGCCTGCTAATGAAGCCATTCTAGGTAATTCAATCACTTAGAGCAACCCATTGTCCTGGCTGGACTTCTTGTTAGACTTTTGTCTCCAGTGCAATCTCCTGGTATTTCAGATGTAAATGGCCGTGGCCATCTTGGCTGCTATTTTTTTTAAAAGTTACCTGTAGGGTTTTTTTCCATTAAAAGTCTAAGTTTCCAGCCGATGAAATTAATATGTCCCATTTGGCATTTAGGGTTTTTCCTGAAAACTTCCACAGTACTGACCCTCCAACTATGCAGCACTCCCTCAGTACTGCACTGGGAATGTTTGCCTGGATTATGGGTTTAAGTGTCCACAGTAGAAATGGAACCCATGAGCTCAGGGTTGAGCCACACAGGGCAGGTGTAGTGCCTGCCTCCTACCAACCATCCACCAGCCACACCCTGAGGACAGTGAACTCAACCCAGTCTCTGGAGGGAGCATTAATGAACCTTTGGTATATCAGTCGCCAGGATGAAATCTAACCGTATGTCTCAGTGCGTCTAACCAATAACCGTGTGCTCTGTGTTCTCCAGTATTATCAAGCGATGGAGACATTCGTTACTTCCTGCGCCGGATATTGTGTTGCGACATACGTTCTCGGAATTGGAGATCGACACAATGACAACATCATGATAACAGACCAAGGTATGGCCTTTGACCTATGAACAAGCGAGGAGCACAGTAACAGGAGGAGGCCATTCAGCCCATTGAGGCTGCTCCACTCTTCAGTTAGATCATGGTTTATCCGTATCTTAACTCTTAGTTCCACATCCTTTGATATTCTTACCCAAGAAAAATTTATCCATCTCAGTTCCCAAGGTTCCAACTGACTCCCAGCCTCAACAGCTTTTTGGGGGAGAGAGTTCCAGATTCCCACTCCCCTTTGCGTGAAGAAGTGCTTCCTGACATCACCCCTTAACGGCCTGGCTTGAATTTTAATATTGATCTGGACACCCCATCTAGAGGAAATAGTTTCTCTGTATCTACCCATTCCACCCTTTTAACATTTTAAAAACCTCAATCAGATCACCCCTCCATCTTCTAAACTCGAGGGATTACAAGTCTAATCTATCCAAACTGTCCTCCTAATTTAACCCCTTTAGCCCCAGTTTCATTCTAGTGAATCTGCACTGATCCCTCTCCAAGGCCAATATATCCTTCCTGAACAGAATGGTTACTCCGGATGGGGTCTAACCAAGGCTCTGTACAACCGAAGCATCACTTTCACCCTGATCTATTCCAGTGCCTTGTGACAAAGGCCAATGTTCCATTAGCTTTCTAGTTGGATGTTTGTACAGGAGTTTCCAAGGTTGCAGGGTTTGTTGATTGAGTTCCCAAACTTGTGTGCGCCACAGAGTCACTTACAGCACAGAAGGAGACCATTGGCCCATCGAGTCCATGCCAGCTGTCTTCGGATCTATCCAGTCAGTCCCACTCCCCACTTGATCCCCGTAGCCCTGCAAGTCTATTTCCTTCAAGGTCCATCCAATTTCCTTTTGAAATCATTGATCGTCTCCGATTCCACCACCCTCATGGGCTGCGAGTTCCAGGTCATTACCACCCATTGCGTAAAAAAATTCTTCCTCACATTCCCCCTGCATCTCTTGCCCAAATCCTTCAGTCTGTGACCTCTAGTTCTTGTACCATCGGTTAATGGGAACAGTTATTCCTTGTCTAACTTACCTAAGCCTGTCATAATCTTGTACATTTCTAATAATTTCTACTGTGTGGCTCCAGAATCCAGTTTTACTCACTTGTTAAGGAGAATGTTGTGTAAAAGAAACCACTCGCCACTCTGGGAAGTTCCATGGTCCAGTGATTCACTGTCACTCCATCGAGAGGCCAGAGGAAGCCTTGGGGATAAAGCTGGGGCTTCCTGAGACGTTCCTCTTTCCCTTCAGAAGAAGAACTTCCATTTACCCCTTACTAGGTAAATGATGGGCAAATGTGTGGGGAGAGGGGGAGGAGGGGGCCAGTGTTGTGGATGAGAACTCCCAACACCAGCTGCTCCTGGAGCTAGAATGGGACTCAATATAGTGGTGGCACCTCCCCACCTTCTCCTCAGATCCTCAAATCCCACCTTCTCCTCAGATCCTCAAATCCTACCTTCTCCTCATATCCACCATAAACTCCACCTTCAACATTCACTCCCTCCACCACCAATGTACAGTGACAGCAGTGTGTACTATCTATAAGATGCACTGCAGCAACTCACCAAGGCTCCTTAGACAGGACCTTCCAAACCTGCGACCTCTACCAACTGGAAGGATAAGGGCAGCAAATGCATGGGAACAATTAGGGATGGGCAATAAATACTGGCCTGGCCAGTGACAGTCACGTATAAAAATAATCCCTCACCTCCACCTTTCCCCCATTTTTTTTATTCATTCATGGGATGTGGGCGTCACTGGCCAGGCCAGCATTTATTACCCATCCCTAATTGCCCTTGAGAAGGTGGTGGTGAGCTGCCTTCTTGAACCGCTGCAGTCCATGTGGGGTAGGTATACCCACAGTGCTGTTAGGAAGGGAGTTCCAGAATTTTGATCCAGTGACAGTGAAGGAACGGCGATATAGTTCCAAGTCAGGATGGTGTGTGACTTGGAGGGGAACTGCCAGGTGGTGGTGTTCCCATGTATGTGCTGCCCTTGTCCTTCTAGTTGGTAGAGGTCGGGGGTTTGGAAGGTGCTGTCTAAGGAGCCTTGGTGCATTCTTAGTTTAGTTTAGTTTAGAGATACAGCACTGAAACAGGCCCTTCAGCCCACCGAGTCTGTGCCGACCATCAACCACCCACTTATACTAATCCTACACTAATTCCATATTCCTACCACACCCCCACCTGTCCCTATATTTCCCTACCACCTACCTATACTAGGGGCAATTGCTAAATGGCCAATTTACCTGTCAACCTGCAAGTCTTTGGCATGTGGGAGGAAACCGGAGCACCCGGAGGAAACCCACGCAGACACAGGGAGAACTTGCAAACTCCACACAGGCAGTACCCAGAATCGAACCCGGGTCCCTGGAGCTGTGAGGTTGCGGTGCTAACCACTGCGCCACTTTGCAGTGCATCTTGTAGATGGTACACACTGCTGCCACTGTGCGCGGTGGTGGAGGGAGTGAATGTTTGTGGATGGGGTGCCAATCAAGTGGACTGCTTTGTCCTGGATGGTGTCGAGCTTCATGAGTGTTGTTGAAGCTGTACCCATCCAGGCAAGTGGAGAGTATTCCATCACACTCCTGATTTGTACCTTGTAGATGGTGGACAGGCTTTGGGGAGTCAGGAGGTGAGTGACTCGCCGCAGGATTCCTAGCCTCTGACCTGCTCTTGTAGCCACAGTATTTATATGGCTACTCCAGTTCAGTTTCTGGTCAATGGTAGCCCCTAGGATGTTGATAGTGGGGGATTCAGCGATGGTAATGCCATTGAATGTCAAGGGGAGATGGTGAGATTCTCTCTTGTTGGAGATGGCCATTGCCTGGCACTTGTGTGGTGTGACTGTTACTTGCCACTTATCAGCCCAAGTCTAGATATTGTCCAGGTCTTGCTGCATTTCTACACGGACTGCTTCAGTATGTGAGGAGTCGCGAATGGTGCTGAACATTGTGCAATCATCAGCGAACATCCCCACTTCTGACCTTATGATGAAGGAATGTCATTGATGAAGCAGCTGAAGATGGTTGGGCCTCGGACACTACCCTGAGGAACTCCTGCAGTGATGTCCTGGAGCTCAGATGATTGACCTCCAACAACCACAACCATCTTCCTTTGCACTGGGTATGACTCCAGCCAGCGGAGGGTTTTCCCCCTAATTCCCATTGACCTCAGTTTTGCTAGGGCTCCTTGATGCCATACTCGGTCAAATGCTGCCTTGATGTCAAGGGCAGTCACTCTCACCTCACCTCTTGAGTTCAGCTCTTTTGTCCATGTTTGAACCAAGGCTGTAATGAGGTCAGGAGCTGAGTGGACCTGGCAGAACCCAAACTGAGTGTCACTGAGCAGGTTATTGCGAAGCAAGTGCCGCTTGATGGCACTGTTGATGACACCTTCCATCACTTTACTGATGATTGAGAGTAGGCTGATGGGGCGGTAATTGGCCAGGTTGGACTTGTCCTGTTTTTTGAGTACATGCCATACCTGGGCAATTTTCCACATGCCAGTGTTGTAGTTGTACTGGAACAGCTTGGCTAGGGACGCGGCAAGTTCTGGAGCACAGGTCTTCAGTACTATTGCCGGAATATTGTCAGGACCCATAGCCTTTGCAGTATCTAGTGCCTTCAGTCGTTTCTTGATATCACACGGAGTGAATCGAATTGGCTGAAGTCTGGCATCTGTGATGCTGGGGACTTCAGGAGGAGGCCGAGATGGATCATCAACTCGACACTTCTGGCTGAAGATTGTTGCAAATGCTTTAGCCTTATCTTTCGCACTGATGTGCTGGGCTCCCCCATCATTGAGGATGGGGATATTTGTGGAGCCACCTCTTCCAGTTAGTTGTTTAATTGTCCACCATCATTCATGGCTGGATGTGGCAGGGCTGCAGAGCTTAGATCTGATCCGTTAGTTATGGGATCGCTTAGCTCTGTCTATCGCATGCTGCTTACACAGTTTGGCATGCAAGTAGTCCTGGGTTGTAGCTTCACCAGGTTGACACCTGATTTTGAGGTATTACTGGTGCTGCTCCTGGCATGCCCTCCTGCACTCTCCATTGAACCAGGGTTGGTCTCCTGGGTTGCTGGTAATGGTAGAGTTGGGGATTTGCCGGGCCATGAGGTTACAGATTGTGGTTGAGTACAATTCTGCTGCTGCTGATGGCCCACAGCACCTCATGGATTCCCAGTTTTGCATCCAAGTAGTTTTCTTTATTGGCGTAGATAATTAGTGTCTGTGAACAATCTGACATCCCCTCGCTCATCTTTTCTCTTTTCGCAGGTAATTTATTCCATATCGATTTTGGTCACATTCTGGGGAATACAAAGCGGATTCTGGGTGTAAACCGGGAGCGTGTCCCCTTTGTGCTGACCCCAGACTTCCTGTTTGTGATGGGACGAGTGAACAAAAGACCCAGTCTCTACTTCCAGAGGTTCAAGGTGAGGGTGTGGCTCTGGGCCACTGTTACTTCACACAGCACAATGAGTGGGTCACTCCAGACATGCCAGCTTAGCACGTACAGCACAGTCTCCCATCTCCCGTCTTCTGTCTCCCGTCTCCCATCTCCGGTACAGGCTGGGACCACTGCTGTTCTCCATTTACATTAACAATTTGGACTTGGGAATCAGTTTCAAAATTTGTGGACAACATCAAATTGGGAGATGTTGTTCATACTAAAGAGAGGGAGACATTAATAAACTGCAGAACGGGTACGTAATTGGCAAATGAATGTCAATATGGATAATTGTGAGGTGATACATTTTGATTGGAGGAATAAGGAGGGAACATACACCTGGGAAAATAAAGAGTTCAAATGGAATAGAGGAACAAGGGATCTGGAGGTGTTGATATACCAGTCACTCAGCTTAGCAACACAGGTCAACACGACCATTAAAAATAGCAACTAAAGCACTAAGGTTCATTTCTAAAGGGATAGAATTGAAAAGCAAGAGAAGTTATGATAAACTTGCATTGAACCTTGCGTAGACCACACTTGGAATACTGTGAACAGTTCCAGTCTCCATCATACAAAATAGATATGGAGCCAGTGGAGAACAGGCAAAAGAGATTTACAGAACGGAGAGGTTATCAGGAAAGACTGGGATTCTTTTCTCTGGAAAAGAGCAGGCGGAGAGGTGACTTTCTAGCTGTCTTTAGAATTATTCTAGGATTATGGTTAGTTGTTTTCAGGGTGTCTCGTTGCTGAGTTCCTTCCCTTATCCCATCTCCACCTCTCCCCCTCTGTCAACTCCATTAAGATCTTTCATAAAACCAAAACTTTTTGACCAAACTTTGAGTTACACCTGGGAATGGAAGTCTGGGACTGGACTCACAACCTCAAAGTTTGAGCATTTAAATCCCATCAGGGACAAGTTGAGAAGGTGAATTGAATAAAACTGGTTATTTGTGACCTGCCACCAGATGAAGCTGGCGGGTTGTTTCTTAAAACCCAACTAGTTCATTAATGTCCCTCCAGGGAAGAAATTCTTCCGTTCTTACCCAAGAAGTCCCACACCAGCATGTTTGACTCTTAATATAAGAGCAACTAGGAATGGGTGATAAATACTGCCTCCCCCGCATCCCCCACATGTCAAACACACGTAATAAATACTGCCTCCCCCGCATCCCCCACATGTCAAACACACGTAATAAATACTGCCTCCCCCGCATCCCCCACATGTCAAACACACGTAATAAATACTGCCTCCCCCGCATCCCCCACATGTCAAACACACGTAATAAATACTGCCTCCCCCGCATCCCCCACATGTCAAACACACGTAATAAATACTGCCTCCCCCGCATCCCCCACATGTCAAACACACGTAACAAATACTGCCTCCCCCGCATCCCCCACATGTCAAACACACGTAATAAATACTGCCTCCCCCGCATCCCCACATGTCAAACACACGCAGTAAATACTGCCTCCCCTGCATCCCCCACATGTCAAACACACGTAATAAATACTGCCTCCCCCGCATCCCCACATGTCAAACACACGTAATAAATACTGCCTCCCCCGCATCCCCACATGTCAAACACACGTAATAAATACTGCCTCCCCCGCATCCCCACATGTCAAACACACGTAATAAATACTGCCTCCCCCGCATCCCCACATGTCAAACACACGCAGTAAATACTGCCTCCCCCGCATCCCCACATGTCAAACACATGCAGTAAATACTGCCTCCCCTGCATCCCCCACATGTCAAACACACGCAGTAAATACTGCCTCACCCGCATCTCCACATGTCAAACACACGCAGTAAATACTGCCTCACCCGCATCCCCACATGTCAAACACACGCAGTAAATACTGCCTCACCCGCATCCCCACATGTCAAACACACGTAATAAATACTGCCTCCACCGCATCCCCACATGTCAAACACACGTAATAAATACTGCCTCCCCCGCATCCCCACATGTCAAACACACGCAGTAAATACTGCCTCCTCCGCATCCGCACATGTCAAACACACGTAATAAATACTGCCTCCACCGCATCCCCACATGTCAAACACACGTAATAAATACTGCCTCCCCCGCATCCCCACATGTCAAACACACGTAATAAATACTGCCTCCCCCGCATCCCCCACATGTCAAACACACGCAGTAAATACTGCCTCCCCACATCCCCCACATGTCAAACACACGCAGTAAATACTGCCTCCCCCGCATCCCCCACATGTCAAACACACGTAATAAATACTGCCTCCCCCGCATCCCCCACATGTCAAACACACGCAATAAATACTGCCTCCCCCACATCCCCCACATGTCAAACACACGTAATAAATACTGCCTCCCCCGCATCCCCACATGTCAAACACACGCAATAAATACTGCCTCCCCTGCATCCCCCACATGTCAAACACACGTAATAAATACTGCCTCCCCCGCATCCCCACATGTCAAACGCACGTAATAAATACTGCCTCCCTCGCATCCCCACATGTCAAACACACGTAATAAATACTGCCTCCCCCGCATCCCCACATGTCAAACACACGCAGTAAATACTGCCTCCCCCGCATCCCCACATGTCAAACACACGCAGTAAATACTGCCTCCCCTGCATCCCCCACATGTCAAACACACGCAGTAAATACTGCCTCACCCGCATCCTCACATGTCAAACACACGCAGTAAATACTGCCTCCCCTGCATCCCCCACATGTCAAACACACGCAGTAAATACTGCCTCACCCGCATCTCCACATGTCAAACACACGCAGTAAATACTGCCTCACCCGCATCCCCACATGTCAAACACACGTAATAAATACTGCCTCCACCGCATCCCCACATGTCAAACACACGTAATAAATACTGCCTCCCCCGCATCCCCACATGTCAAACACACGCAGTAAATACTGCCTCCTCCGCATCCCCACATGTCAAACACACGTAATAAATACTGCCTCCACCGCATCCCCACATGTCAAACACACGTAATAAATACTGCCTCCCCCGCATCCCCACATGTCAAACACACGTAATAAATACTGCCTCCCCCGCATCCCCCACATGTCAAACACACGCAGTAAATACTGCCTCCCCACATCCCCCACATGTCAAACACACGCAGTAAATACTGCCTCCCCCGCATCCCCACATGTCAAACACACGCAGTAAATACTGCCTCACCCGCATCCCCCACATGTCAAACACACGTAATAAATACTGCCTCCCCCGCATCCCCCACATGTCAAACACACGCAATAAATACTGCCTCCCCCACATCCCCCACATGTCAAACACACGTAATAGATACTGCCTCCCCCGCATCCCCCACATGTCAAACACACGTAATAAATACTGCCTCCCCCGCATCCCCACATGTCAAACACACGCAGTAAATACTGCCTCCCCTGCATCCCCCACATGTCAAACACACGTAATAAATACTGCCTCCCCCGCATCCCCACATGTCAAACACACGTAATAAATACTGCCTCCCCCGCATCCCCACATGTCAAACACACGTAATAAATACTGCCTCCCCCGCATCCCCACATGTCAAACACACGCAGTAAATACTGCCTCCCCCGCATCCCCACATGTCAAACACACGCAGTAAATACTGCCTCCCCTGCATCCCCCACATGTCAAACACACGCAGTAAATACTGCCTCACCCGCATCCTCACATGTCAAACACACGCAGTAAATACTGCCTCCCCTGCATCCCCCACATGTCAAACACACGCAGTAAATACTGCCTCACCCGCATCTCCACATGTCAAACACACGCAGTAAATACTGCCTCACCCGCATCCCCACATGTCAAACACACGTAATAAATACTGCCTCCACCGCATCCCCACATGTCAAACACACGTAATAAATACTGCCTCCCCCGCATCCCCACATGTCAAACACACGCAGTAAATACTGCCTCCTCCGCATCCCCACATGTCAAACACACGTAATAAATACTGCCTCCACCGCATCCCCACATGTCAAACACACATAATAAATACTGCCTCCCCCGCATCCCCACATGTCAAACACACGTAATAAATACTGCCTCCCCCGCATCCCCCACATGTCAAACACACGCAGTAAATACTGCCTCCCCACATCCCCCACATGTCAAACACACGCAGTAAATACTGCCTCCCCCGCATCCCCACATGTCAAACACACGCAGTAAATACTGCCTCACCCGCATCCCCCACATGTCAAACACACGTAATAAATACTGCCTCCCCCGCATCCCCCACATGTCAAACACACGCAATAAATACTGCCTCCCCCACATCCCCCACATGTCAAACACACGTAATAGATACTGCCTCCCCCGCATCCCCCACATGTCAAACACACGTAATAAATACTTCCTCCCCCGCATCCCCACATGTCAAACACACGCAGTAAATACTGCCTCCCCTGCATCCCCCACATGTCAAACACACGTAATAAATACTGCCTCCCCCGCATCCCCACATGTCAAACACACGTAATAAATACTGCCTCCCCCGCATCCCCACATGTCAAACACACGTAATAAATACTGCCTCCCCCGCATCCCCACATGTCAAACACACGTAATAAATACTGCCTCCCCTGCATCCCCACATGTCAAACACACGCAGTAAATACTGCCTCCCCCGCATCCCCACATGTCAAACACATGCAGTAAATACTGCCTCCCCTGCATCCCCCACGTCAAACACACGCAGTAAATACTGCCTCACCCGCATCTCCACATGTCAAACACACGCAGTAAATACTGCCTCACCCGCATCCCCACATGTCAAACACACGCAGTAAATACTGCCTCACCCGCATCCCCACATGTCAAACACACGTAATAAATACTGCCTCCACCGCATCCCCACATGTCAAACACACGTAATAAATACTGCCTCCCCCGCATCCCCACATGTCAAACACACGCAGTAAATACTGCCTCCTCCGCATCCCCACATGTCAAACACACGTAATAAATACTGCCTCCACCGCATCCCCACATGTCAAACACACGTAATAAATACTGCCTCCCCCGCATCCCCACATGTCAAACACACGTAATAAATACTGCCTCCCCCGCATCCCCCACATGTCAAACACACGCAGTAAATACTGCCTCCTCTCATCCCCCACATGTCAAACACACGCAGTAAATACTGCCTCCCCCGCATCCCCACATGTCAAACACACGCAGTAAATACTGCCTCACCCGCATCCCCCACATGTCAAACACACGTAATAAATACTGCCTCCCCCGCATCCCCCACATGTCAAACACACGCAATAAATACTGCCTCCCCCACATCCCCCACATGTCAAACACACGTAATAAATACTGCCTCCCCCGCATCCCCACATGTCAAACACACGCAATAAATACTGCCTCCCCTGAATCCCCCACATGTCAAACACACGTAATAAATACTGCCTCCCCCGCATCCCCACATGTCAAACGCACGTAATAAATACTGCCTCCCTCGCATCCCCACATGTCAAACACAAGTAATAAATACTGCCTCCCCCGCATCCCCCACATGTCAAACACACGCAGTAAATACTGCCTCCCCCGCATCCCCACATGTCAAACACACGCAGTAAATACTGCCTCCCCTGCATCCCCCACATGTCAAACACACGCAGTAAATACTGCCTCACCCGCATCCTCACATGTCAAACACACGCAGTAAATACTGCCTCCCCTGCATCCCCCACATGTCAAACACACGCAGTAAATACTGCCTCACCCGCATCTCCACATGTCAAACACACGTAATAAATACTGCCTCCACCGCATCCCCACATGTCAAACACACGTAATAAATACTGCCTCCCCCGCATCCCCACATGTCAAACACACGTAATAAATACTGCCTCCCCCGCATCCCCACATGTCAAACACACGTAATAAATACTGCCTCCCCCGCATCCCCACATGTCAAACACACGTAATAAATACTGCCTCCCCCGCATCCCCACATGTCAAACACACGTAATAAATACTGCCTCCCCTGCATCCCCACATGTCAAACACACGCAGTAAATACTGCCTCCCCCGCATCCCCACATGTCAAACACATGCAGTAAATACTGCCTCCCCTGCATCCCCCACATGTCAAACACACGCAGTAAATACTGCCTCACCCGCATCTCCACATGTCAAACACACGCAGTAAATACTGCCTCACCCGCATCCCCACATGTCAAACACACGCAGTAAATACTGCCTCACCCGCATCCCCACATGTCAAACACACGTAATAAATACTGCCTCCACCGCATCCCCACATGTCAAACACACGTAATAAATACTGCCTCCCCCGCATCCCCACATGTCAAACACACGCAGTAAATACTGCCTCCTCCGCATCCCCACATGTCAAACACACGTAATAAATACTGCCTCCACCGCATCCCCACATGTCAAACACACGTAATAAATACTGCCTCCCCCGCATCCCCACATGTCAAACACACGTAATAAATACTGCCTCCCCCGCATCCCCCACATGTCAAACACACGCAGTAAATACTGCCTCCTCTCATCCCCCACATGTCAAACACACGCAGTAAATACTGCCTCCCCCGCATCCCCACATGTCAAACACATGCAGTAAATACTGCCTCACCCGCATCCCCCACATGTCAAACACACGTAATAAATACTGCCTCCCCCGCATCCCCCACATGTCAAACACACGCAATAAATACTGCCTCCCCCACATCCCCCACATGTCAAACACACGTAATAAATACTGCCTCCCCCGCATCCCCACATGTCAAACACACGCAATAAATACTGCCTCCCCTGAATCCCCCACATGTCAAACACACGTAATAAATACTGCCTCCCCCGCATCCCCACATGTCAAACGCACGTAATAAATACTGCCTCACCCGCATCTCCACATGTCAAACACACGTAATAAATACTGCCTCCACCGCATCCCCACATGTCAAACACACGTAATAAATACTGCCTCCCCCGCATCCCCACATGTCAAACACACGTAATAAATACTGCCTCCCCCGCATCCCCACATGTCAAACACACGTAATAAATACTGCCTCCCCCGCATCCCCACATGTCAAACACACGTAATAAATACTGCCTCCCCCGCATCCCCACATGTCAAACACACGTAATAAATACTGCCTCCCCTGCATCCCCACATGTCAAACACACGCAGTAAATACTGCCTCCCCCGCATCCCCACATGTCAAACACATGCAGTAAATACTGCCTCCCCTGCATCCCCCACATGTCAAACACACGCAGTAAATACTGCCTCACCCGCATCTCCACATGTCAAACACACGCAGTAAATACTGCCTCACCCGCATCCCCACATGTCAAACACACGCAGTAAATACTGCCTCACCCGCATCCCCACATGTCAAACACACGTAATAAATACTGCCTCCACCGCATCCCCACATGTCAAACACACGTAATAAATACTGCCTCCCCCGCATCCCCACATGTCAAACACACGCAGTAAATACTGCCTCCTCCGCATCCCCACATGTCAAACACACGTAATAAATACTGCCTCCACCGCATCCCCACATGTCAAACACACGTAATAAATACTGCCTCCCCCGCATCCCCACATGTCAAACACACGTAATAAATACTGCCTCCCCCGCATCCCCCACATGTCAAACACACGCAGTAAATACTGCCTCCTCTCATCCCCCACATGTCAAACACACGCAGTAAATACTGCCTCCCCCGCATCCCCACATGTCAAACACATGCAGTAAATACTGCCTCACCCGCATCCCCCACATGTCAAACACACGTAATAAATACTGCCTCCCCCGCATCCCCCACATGTCAAACACACGCAATAAATACTGCCTCCCCCACATCCCCCACATGTCAAACACACGTAATAAATACTGCCTCCCCCGCATCCCCACATGTCAAACACACGCAATAAATACTGCCTCCCCTGAATCCCCCACATGTCAAACACACGTAATAAATACTGCCTCCCCCGCATCCCCACATGTCAAACGCACGTAATAAATACTGCCTCCCTCGCATCCCCACATGTCAAACACAAGTAATAAATACTGCCTCCCCCGCATCCCCCACATGTCAAACACACGCAGTAAATACTGCCTCCCCCGCATCCCCACATGTCAAACACACGCAGTAAATACTGCCTCCCCTGCATCCCCCACATGTCAAACACACGCAGTAAATACTGCCTCACCCGCATCCTCACATGTCAAACACACGCAGTAAATACTGCCTCCCCTGCATCCCCCACATGTCAAACACACGCAGTAAATACTGCCTCACCCGCATCTCCACATGTCAAACACACGTAATAAATACTGCCTCCACCGCATCCCCACATGTCAAACACACGTAATAAATACTGCCTCCCCCGCATCCCCACATGTCAAACACACGTAATAAATACTGCCTCCCCCGCATCCCCCACATGTCAAACACACGCAGTAAATACTGCCTCCCCACATCCCCCACATGTCAAACACACGCAGTAAATACTGCCTCCCCCGCATCCCCACATGTCAAACACACGCAGTAAATACTGCCTCACCCGCATCCCCCACATGTCAAACACACGTAATAAATACTGCCTCCCCCGCATCCCCCACATGTCAAACACACGCAATAAATACTGCCTCCCCCACATCCCCCACATGTCAAACACACGTAATAGATACTGCCTCCCCCGCATCCCCCACATGTCAAACACACGTAATAAATACTGCCTCCCCCGCATCCCCACATGTCAAACACACGCAGTAAATACTGCCTCCCCTGCATCCCCCACATGTCAAACACACGTAATAAATACTGCCTCCCCCGCATCCCCACATGTCAAACACACGTAATAAATACTGCCTCCCCCGCATCCCCACATGTCAAACACACGTAATAAATACTGCCTCCCCCGCATCCCCACATGTCAAACACACGTAATAAATACTGCCTCCCCTGCATCCCCACATGTCAAACACACGCAGTAAATACTGCCTCCCCCACATCCCCACATGTCAAACACATGCAGTAAATACTGCCTCCCCTGCATCCCCCACATGTCAAACACACGCAGTAAATGCTGCCTCACCCGCATCTCCACATGTCAAACACACGCAGTAAATACTGCCTCACCCGCATCCCCACATGTCAAACACACGCAGTAAATACTGCCTCACCCGCATCCCCACATGTCAAACACACGTAATAAATACTGCCTCCACCGCATCCCCACATGTCAAACACACGTAATAAATACTGCCTCCCCCGCATCCCCACATGTCAAACACACGCAGTAAATACTGCCTCCTCCGCATCCCCACATGTCAAACACACGTAATAAATACTGCCTCCACCGCATCCCCACATGTCAAACACACGTAATAAATACTGCCTCCCCCGCATCCCCACATGTCAAACACACGTAATAAATACTGCCTCCCCCGCATCCCCCACATGTCAAACACACGCAGTAAATACTGCCTCCCCTCATCCCCCACATGTCAAACACACGCAGTAAATACTGCCTCCCCCGCATCCCCACATGTCAAACACACGCAGTAAATACTGCCTCACCCGCATCCCCCACATGTCAAACACACGTAATAAATACTGCCTCCCCCGCATCCCCCACATGTCAAACACACGCAATAAATACTGCCTCCCCCACATCCCCCACATGTCAAACACACGTAATAAATACTGCCTCACCCGCATCCCCACATGTCAAACACACGCAGTAAATACTGCCTCCCCCGCATCCCCACATGTCAAACACACGCAGTAAATACTGCCTCACCCGCATCCCCCACATGTCAAACACACGTAATAAATACTGCCTCCCCCGCATCCCCACATGTCAAACACACGCAGTAAATACTGCCTCACCCGCATCCCCACATGTCAAACACACGTAATAAATACTGCCTCACCCGCATCCCCACATGTCAAACACACGCAGTAAATACTGCCTCCCCCGCATCCCCACATGTCAAACACACGCAGTAAATACTGCCTCACCCGCATCCCCCACATGTCAAACACACGTAATAAATACTGCCTCCCCCGCATCCCCACATGTCAAACACACGCAGTAAATACTGCCTCACCCGCATCCCCACATGTCAAACACACGTCATAAATACTGCCTCCCCCGCATCCCCACATGTCAAACACACGCAGTAAATACTGCCTCACCCGCATCCCCACATGTCAAACACACGCAGTAAATACTGCCTCCCCCGCATCCCCACATGTCAAACACACGCAGTAAATACTGCCTCACCCGCATCCCCACATGTCAAACACACGTAATAAATACTGCCTCCCCCGCATCCCCCACGTCAAACACATGTAATAAATACTGCCTCACCCGCATCCCCACATGTCAAACACACGCAGTAAATACTGCCTCCCCCACATCCCCACATGTCAAACACACGTATTAAATACTGCCTCCCCCGCATCCCCACATATCAAACACACGCAGTAAATACTGCCTCACCCGCATCCCCCACATGCCAAACACACACAATAAATATCTTTTGGCATGCCATCCAGTTTAGGAAGAAATACTTGCATTTTTATAGTGCTTTTCACAATCTCAGGATGTCCCAAAGCATTTACAGCCAATGAAGTCCTTCTGAATTGTAGTCACCATTGTAATGTAGGAAACAGCAAGCAATTTGCACACAGCAAGATCCCACAAACAGCAATGTGCTAAATGAGCAGCAAATCTAGTTTAGCGATGTTGGTTGAGGGATAAATATTACTCCAGACACCGGGGGGAACTCCCCAGCTCTTCGAAATAGTGCCTTGGGATCTTGCACTTCCACCCAAGAGGGCAGATGAGGCCTCGGTTTAACATCTCATCTAAGAGAAGGCACCTCCAACAGTGTAGCACTCCCTCAGTACTGCACTGGGAGTGTCAGCCTAGATTGTGTGCTGAAGTCTCCAGAACCTGAACCATCTGACTCAGAGATGAGAGGGAGAGTGCCATTCACCGTGTCACAACTGACTGCTTCTGTGAAACTCCTTGTGGCGTTTCTTGATAAAAAATTAGCAGTTGCTACTTTCATTCAGGGAGCCACTAACTTACTGATCTGAATGTCTTACTCTTTGGTTCTTAGGATATTTGCATCCAGGCCTACATGAGTCTTCGTGCCCACTCCAGCCTCCTGGTCACTCTCTTCTCACTGATGATGTTGACTGGAATCCCTGAACTGACCTGCATGAAGGACATCCAGTACCTGCAGGAAGCACTAGCAGTTGAGAAAGAGGAGAATGCAGCACATGAGCACTTCTTAAACCAGATCAATATCTGTGAGAACCTGGGCTGGACCGTTCAAGCCAGTTGGTGGATTCATATGTTCATGGGTATTAAACAGACATGAGCAGAAAAATGGGCAGAATGATCTCCTTTTGGTGCTAAAATCCTCAGTTACTTCCTATAATCCAGCCTCAAAATTTCACCCCTTAACTGTCTATCCCCAGGGAATATGTTACACTGTCCAGGTGAGGAGGTGGGGGAAGGACAAGTATTGGCCATTGGTGGCCTGCAGTTGTAACACAGAGCTGGGAGGGGCCACTCCTGCTCCAACATGTGGTCAGTGGGGAAAGTTGAAACTTGTTGTTCGGGTGGTGGTCCCTTTAAGGGGCACTAGTTTAGCTGCCAAGGAGCCTGCGTGCAGCACACATGGCACACACTGCAGTTGTGTGCAATTAGATTTTTCCAAAGGGCCTCAAAAGGCTGTTGCGTATGCAAATAAAGGGGTTAACGCCAGTTTGTTCCATAGGTGCTTATGGATAGCCACCAACATAGCGGGTGGGGCACTTTCTTTTGGGCGCGTACTGCCTGCCATGTTGGATGGTTAGGCACCCATTCTGTAACTTGTAAATCAGGTGCCACACAATCTAATTTCTAAGCCATTGGCCATCTGCATATCCAGATCTGGGACCAGTTACATGCAATCTTACAGCACAGAAGGAGGCCATTCAGCCCATTGTGTTGTGTGCTGGCCCTTTTGAAAGTTGCTATTGTATCTGCTTCCACCGCCCTTTCAGGCAACGCATTCCAGATCACAACAACTCGCTGCGTAGAATATTCTCCTCATCTCCCCTGTGGTTCTTTTACCAATTACCTTAAATCTGTGTTCTCTGGTTACTGACCCTCCTGCCACTGGTAACAGTTTCTCCTTGTTTACTCCATCAAAACCCTCATGATTTTGAACGCCTCTATCAAAACTCTAATCTTCTCTCTCTCTAAGGAGAACAATCCCAGATTCTCCGCATAACTAAAATCCCTCATCCCTGGTACCATTCTAGTTAATCTCCTCTGCACCCTCTCCCAAAGTGCAGTGGCCAGAACTGAACACAGTATTACAGCTGGGGCCTAACCAGTGATTTATAATGGATCAGCGTAGCTTGGCACAGTTTCCTTGTATTTGCACTCCATGTTTCTGTTAATAAAGCCAAACATCCTTGTTTTTTAACTGCCTTCTCAACTTATCCAGCTGTTTTCAAAAATTTGTGAATGCACACCCCCAGGTCTCTCTGTGTCTGCACCCACTTTAAAATTGTATCCCAATAGTTTATATTGCCTCTCCTCATTCTTCCTACCAAAATGAAACACATCACACTTATCCACATTAAATTGCATCTGTCCATTTCACCAGTCTGTCTATATCCTCCTGAAGTCTATTACTATCCTGCTCATCTGAGTTTCATATCATCTGCAAACTTTGAGATTGTTCCCTGTCTACCCAAATGCTGATCATTAATATGTATCAAAAAGAGCAGTGGTCCTAATACAGATTCTTGTGGAACACCAGTGTATACTCCCCTCCAATCTGAAAAACAACCAGTTCAGTCCAGGTTATTTATATATCAGAAAATGTGGTTTGGTGTGGTTGACTTTAAAGCCAGCATAGATCGGTAGGGCACGAACTCCGCCATCCCTTACCTTCACCTTTCACACACTGAAAGTCCCACATCTAGCCCAGTCTATATTTGCAGCAGCACAACAAGTCCAAAGGTTGAAGAGTGGGGTTCTCAGACTGTTATCTGCTCTCTGTGTTTATGAAAGAGTAGGGATGAGAGGCAGTGGAGTGTCTGAACCAAATGTATTATCCTGAAGAAGTTTAGTTTACAGAACTGAGATGGTCCATCATGGGGAGGACACTGACTTCAAAGTGGTTTGTGTTATCTGCACAACATAGAATCACCAAATCCCCCAGGACTTGGAGATTGATCTTCTGAACACTGCTGGGAGTAAAAAAAACCCAAAGAAAAATCAGAAGGGCATTCAAAAAATTCTCAACTTTTTCCTTTTCATAAACATATGAGAATGACGGACAGTTAAAGACCCACTAATCGATCCAACCTGTCCCACTCAGCCATGTCTCCCAATATATACACTCCCCGCCTCACCCGAAACGCTGTGACGTCCCGGGAGAGATGCAAATCCAGAAAAAAGTCCCAGTCCAATTATGGAGGAAAAACATCCGGGTCATTCCTCTCCGAACCCCTCCATCCATACAAACTTAGGTGATGGAACCCCATCCAGTAGACCACCCTGGGCCTAATTAACGCTACCAGGTCCCTCCCTCTAGGACGAGGTGATCTCTGCCCCAGACAGAACGGGGGTGGGGGGGGGAGAGGGGGTCCAGCTTACACTCACAGGGATTCAGTGAATCGACCTCCAGTGCTCCAGTCAGCCTGGTCCAGGGGCCCACTATTCCCTGGGGAAAAGAAACAGCTTGTGACTTCCAACTTAACATATTCTTTAAACATTTTAGTTTATTAGGTATTAAAATATGGGAGATGGGGGAACGGGGGCGGGGTAGTGGTGGGGGAATCGCCGATTGACTGACAGTCAAGAATAATCCAATTGGATAACTACAACAACAACAACTTGCATTCAAAAAGCACCTTATATGGTGAAACATCTCCAGGTTCTTCACAGGAGCGTTATCACCGAGGCAGATGAGATTTTACTCCAAGTGACCAAGAGGTGGGTTTTAAGGAGTGTCTTAAAGGAGGACAGAGGTTTAGGGAGGGAATTCCAGAATTTAGCAAAGTGTCCGTTGCCTTTCCCATCCGGCTGGGAAGGCGGATCATCACGAGGATGGACGTGTTGCGCGATCAATGGTGGGAGGGTGTGAGTTGGGGAGGTGGGGTGGATGGGTCAGGTTAGAGGCAGGAGATCATGTGATGAAACCTCCCAGAACATGTGCAAGCAGAGTTGGCAACTGCCAGCAATAAAGCAGCACATCCGAGCCCTGATTGTAACTGGGAGGGGGCCAGAGCTCTCCAGCATTTAACTCTGTACACAATAAACCCGGACAGGAATGGGTTAACCCAGTTCCTCGAGCTCATGTATTTATAACATAATTTTTGTCCCTGTTATCTTCTGAAAGTTTGGAAGGTCCAAATGCATTGGTTATCAACAAGAACAGTTGACCTCTCAACTTTGCCCTTCCTTTCCCATTGGGTGGTGTTTGAGATGGAGCGGGCACGTCCTCTATTACTCAGAGGGAATATATTTTCAATTGTTTTTACTCGAATGGGACAGACGGACTGGGAGTGTAAGGCTGGGGAGACAGTGGCCCCTTAGTCTGACAAATAGAGGTTCTGCTAAATGTTAGTGACCCCCCTTCCCCTTCAGGAGACCTGGGAGTCAAAACTGGGATAAGCCCCCCTCAACTCATCTGGGCCTCTGCCTCAAGCTTAAGATGCTGTGATGTCCCTTCCTCAGTTCAATGGTGACACAACCAACTACTGTAGTGTTTGACTGACCAGGTTTGATTGTGTCAGTCTGTCCATTATCTCTGTTCACTGTGTTTGATTGCTTAAGCCTCTGGGTGGAGCTAAAGAGCATAATGAACCGAAGACTGCTAGAAGCTTCCAGAAATCTCACAGCTTGAATCAGCCACAGTACACAGGCTGCTGTCAAGACATGTGCTGAAATCTGTAAGATCTTTTATCGTTAATGTTTTTGTAAATAAACCAGTTGGTTATTTAACACAAGTGTGATATCTGCATTGCCCAGAGATTAAATCAGATATCGAAACTAAACCCAATAACCCAGCATAAATAAAACTACCAAAAGGAGAAGGCAGGAGCTCACACTCAGGGCTGTCTCTGTCTCACAGACTGTATCAATTCCTCATTGTAACCTCCGTAGAGTGAAGATAGGAGATGTGTCATAGTCAAGAACGGACCTCAGCTGGTAACATGCACTCAAGTTGTCGTAACAAAATTAAGTTAGATGTTTCCACAGCCGGTGAACTCTGGGTATTGTTACAAGATAGACATTGCATTTATATAATGCCTTTCACAATCTCAGTTTTTCCCAAAATGCTTAACAGCCAATGAAGTCCTTGTTAAGATATCACTGTTGTAATGTAGGAAGCATGGCAGTCAGTTTGCACACGGCAAGCTCCCACAAACAGCAATGTGATAATGACCAGATAATCTGATTTAGCAATGTTGGTTGGGGGATAAATATTGAATTGAGGACACCAGGGAGAACTCCCCTCCTCTTTTTTGAATCATTCTGTAGGAACACTTACATCCAACTGAGAACAGACAGGGCCTCAGCAAACAGCTCCTCTGAAAGATGACATCACTGACAATGCAGCACTCCCTCAGTACTGAGCCTTCGATAGTGCAGCACACCCTCAGTACCAACGCACAAATAGTGCAGCACTCCCTCAGTACTGACCCTCCGACAGTGCAGCACTCCCTCAGTACTGACCCTCCAACAGTGCAGCACTCCCTCAGTACTGACCTTCTGACAGTGCAGCGCTCCCTCAGCACTGACCTTCTGACAGTGCAGCTCTCCCTCAGTACTGACCCTCCGACAGTGCAGCACTCCCTCAGTACTGACCTTCTGACAGTGCAACACTCCCTCAGTACTGAACCTCTGACAGTGCAGCGCTCCCTCAGTACTGACCCTCCAACAGTGCAGCATTCCCTCAGTACTGACCTTCTAACAGTGCAGCACTCCCTCAGTACTGACCCTCCGACAGTGCAGCATTCCCTCAGTACTGACCTTCTGACAGTGCAGCTCTCCCTCAGTACTGACCCTCCAACAGTGCAGCACTCCCTCAGTACTGACCTTCTGACAGTGCAGCGCTCCCTCAGTACTGACCTTCTGACAGTGCAGCTCTCCCTCAGTACTGACCCTCCGACAGTGCAGCATTCCCTCAGTACTGACCTTCTGACAGTGCAGCTCTCCCTCAGTACTGACCCTCCAACAGTGCAGTACTGACCTTCTGACAGTGCAGCACTCCCTCAGCACTGACCCTCCGACAGAGCAGCACTCCCTCAGTACTGACCCTCCGACAGTGCAGCATTCCCTCAGTACTGACCTTCTGACAGTGCAGCACTCCCTCAGTACTGACCCTCCGACAGTGCAGCACTCCCTCAGTACTGACCTTCCGACAGTGCAGCACTCCCTCAGTACTGACCTTCTGACAGTGCAGCACTCCCTCAGTACTGACCCTCCGACAGTGCATCATTCCCTCAGTACTGACCTTCTGACAGTGCAGCTCTCCCTCAGTACTGACCCTCCAACAGTGCAGCACTCCCTCAGTACTGACCTTCTGACAGTGCAGCACTCCCTCAGTACTGACCCTCTGACAGTGCAGCACTCCCTCAGTACTGACCCTCCAACAGTGCAGCACTCCCTCAGTACTGACCTTCTGACAGTGTAGCACTCCCTCAGTACTGACTCGCTGATAGTGAAGCACTCCCTCAGTACTGACTCGCTGATAGTGCAGCACTCCCTCAGTACTGACTCGCTGACAGTGCAGTGCTCGAACTCTCAACTTTCTGACTCCAACTTTCTGAGACCAAGGCGGACCTGCGAGGAGGAGATAGGCACCGGCGAGCTCACAGACTCTCACAGGGACAGCGAGAGAGTTCCATGATTGACATCACAGTTCAGGAAGTGATGCGTTGCAAGGAGAGGCAGCTGATTGGTAAGTAGGAACAGGTGGGTATTTCTGCCCTTTTTTACTACTTTCAATAGCTGAAGTAAAAGTAAAGGTAGGGATTTTAGATTGTAGTAGGTAGTTTGGAGTGGAATAAGGTCCCTATCGTAATTAGTACTCTAAATGAAAGGGAGTAACTAAGGAGCTTTTTTTTAGAACATTACAGCGCAGTACAGGCCCTTCGGCCCTCGATGTTGCGCTGAGCTGTGAAACCATCTGACCTACACTATTCCATTTTCATCCATGTGTCTATCCAATGTCCACTTAAATGCCCTTAAAGTTGGCGAATCTACTACTGCTGCAGGCAGGGCGTTCCACGCCCTTACTACTCTCCGAGTAAAGAAACTACCTCTGACATCTGTCCTATATCTATCACCCCTCAACTTAAAGCTATGTCCCCTCGTGTTTGCCATCACCATCCGAGGAAAAAGACGCTCACTATCCACCCTATCTAACCCTCTGATTATCTTATATGTCTCTATTAAGTCACCTCTCCTCCTCCTTCTCTCCAACGAAAACAACCTCAAGTCCCTCAGCCTTTCCTCGTAAGACCTTCCCTCCATACCAGGCAACATCCTAGTAAATCTCCTCTGCACCCTTTCCAAAGCTTCCACATCCTTCCTATAATGCGGTGACCAGAACTGCACGCAATACTCCAGGTGCAGTCTCACCAGAGTCTTGTACAGCTGCAGCATGACCTCGTGGCTCCGAAACTCGACCCCCCTACTAATAAAAGCTAACACACCATATGCCTTCTTGACAGCCCTATTAACCTGGTTAGCAACCTTCAGGGATTTATGCACCTGGACACCAAGATCTCTCTGCTCATCTACACTAACAAGAATCTTCCCATTAGCCCAGTACTCTGCATTCCTGTTACTCCTTCCAAAGTGAATCACCTCACACTTTTCCGCATTAAACTCCATTTGCCATCTCTCAGCCCAGCTCTGCAGCCTATCTATGTCTCTCTGTACCCTACAACATCCTTCGGCACTATCCACAACTCCACCGACCTTAGTGTCATCTGCAAATTTACTAACCCACCCTTCTACACCCTCTTCCAGGTCATTTATAAAAATGACAAACAGCAATGGCCCCAAAACAGATCCTTGCGGTACACCACTAGTAACTAAACTCAATAAGGTTTGTGAGGCACGACCTACCCGTCACAAAAGGCTAAGTCATGGCATGAGAGCTCAGCCCCATGGCATGCTCCTCCTGCATTATGTGGGAAATCAGGGACACTTCCAGTGTCCCTGGTGACCATGTATGCAGGAAGTGTGTCCAGATGCAGCTACTAGCTTGACTACATTGCACAACTGGAGCTGCAGATGGACTCCAGGTGGAGCATCCACGATGCTGAGGACGTCGTGGATAGCACGGTTAGCGAGGTGGTCACACCGCAGAAGCAGAAAAGGAATGGATGACCACCAGGAGGAGTAGTAGGCGCAGGCAGGTAGTCATAGAGTCATGCAGCACAGAAACAGGCCCTTCAGCTCATCGTGTTCATGCTGGCCATCAAGCACCTAAGTATTCTAATCCCCTGTGAGGAGTCCCCTGTACCCATCCCTCTCTCAAAAAGATATACCGCTTTGGATACTGTTGGGGGGATGGCCTCTCAAGGGAAAGCAACAACAGCCAAGTTCGTGGCACCACATATGGCTCTGCTGCATAGGAGGGGGTGAAAAAGAGTGGGACAGCCATACTGATAGGCGATTCAATTGTAAGGGGAACAGACAGGCATTTCTGTGGCCGCAAACGAGAGTCCTGGATGGTCTGTTGCCTCCCTGGTGCTAGGGTCAAGGATGTCTAGGAGCGGCTGCAGGACTTTCAGAAGGGAGAGGGTGAGCAGTCAGAGGTCGTGGTACATTGGTACCAACGACATAGGTAGAAAGAGGGATGAGGTCCGGCAACAAGAATTTAGGGAGCTTGGTAGCAGATTAAAAAGCAGGAGCTCAAAGGTTGTAATCTCTGGATTACTCCCGGTGCCACGTGCTAGTGAGTATAGGAATAGGAGGATAGAGCAGATGAATGTGTGGCTGAGGAGATGGTGCAGGAGGGAAGGCTTTAGTTTCCTGGATCACTGGGTCTGTTTCTGGCGAAGGTGGGACCTGTACAAAGTTGGACGGGTTGCACCTGAACCGGAACGGGACAAACATCCTTGCTGGGAGATTTGCTAGTGCTGTTGGGGGTGGGGTTTAAACTAATTTGGCAGGGGGATGGGATACAGAGTGGAATTACAGTAAGGGGTGATGCACAGTCAAATATAGAAGAGAAACTGAGTCAGTCTGGAAGGCAGAGCAAATATAGAGCTGTTAAGGCACAAGTGAAAAATGCAAGGCTGGATTGCATCTATTTTAATACAAGAGTCTTACTAATAAGGCAGATGAATTGAGGGCGATGATTAGCACATGGGATTATGATATTGTTGCTATCACAGAGACATGGTTGAGGGAGGGGCAGGACTGGCAGCTCAATATTCCAGGGTATAAAATCTTCAGGTGTGACGGGGAGGGGATAAAAGAGGAGGTGGTATTGCACTGTTGATCAAGGAGTCAATTACTGCAGTAAGGAGGGACGATATCTTAGAAGGTTCCTCAAATGAAGCCATATGGGTAGAACTTAAAAACAAAAAGGGGGCAATCACTTGGCTGGGAGTGTACTACAGGCCTCCAAACAGTCAGGGAGAGATAGAGGAGCAGATATGTAGGCAAATCTCAGAGAGGTGTAAAAATAATTGGGTAATAATAGTAGGGAATTTCAACTTCCCTAATATTAACTGGGATAGTCTTAGTGCAAAAGGCTTAAAGGGGGCGGAATTCTTAAAATGCGTACAGGAGAGCTTTTTGAGCCAGTACGTAGAAAGTCCTACAAGCGAAGGGGCAGTACTGGACCTAATCCTAGGGAATGAAGCTGGACAAGTGGTAGAAGTGTCAGTGGGGGAGCATTTCGGGGATAGTGACCATAACTCTGTCAGATTTAAAGTAGTTATGGAAAAGGACAAAGATGGGCTAGAAATAAAGGTACTGAATTGGGGGAAGACCGATTTCAATGTGATAAAACAGGATATTTCCAAAGTGGACTGGGAGCAGCTACTTGTAGGAAAGTCTACATCAGACCAGTGGGAGTCATTCAAAGAGGAAATAGTGAGAGTTCAGAGCCAACATGTACCCGTTAAGGTGAAGGATAGGACCAACAAGTCCTGGGAACCCTGGATGTCAAGGGATATAGAGGGTTGGATCAGGAAAAAAAAGGAGGCTTATGGCAGATTCAGAGTGCTGAAAACAGAAAGTGTAGGGGGGTACTTAAAAATGTAATTAGGAGAGCAAAGAGGGGACATGAAAAAACACTGGCGGGCAAGATAAAGGAAAATCCTAAGGCGTTTCACCCAGAGGGTGGTTGGAATCTGGAACACACTGCCTGAAGGGGTGGTAGAGGCAGGAACCCTCACAACAATTAAGAAGTATTTAGATGAGCACTTGAAATGCCATAGCATACAAGGCTACGGGCCAAGTGCTGGAAAATGGGATTAGAATAGTTAGGTGCTTGATGGCCGGCACAGACACGATGGGCCGAAGAGCCTGTTTCTGTGCTGTATAACTCTATCACTCAGAGGCAATAGATCTACTCACTGAGTCACAGTTGGTGAACAATACCTAATGCACAATCCTTGAGGCGAGTTTCAGGGAAAAACAGATTTAGAAAAGCATGGCAAAATCTCCTGGAGTGGGCTTGTGATCTGTCCAAAACTGTTTGTTAAATACTTTTGCCCAAATGTTCGGGGCAGTTTCCGTTCCACCTTTCCGGCAAGCACTGACCATGGGATTGTGTTCCACAGCCACCTTCCACACCGTACAGCTGTATAAAGCTCTGGTCAGACCCTACCGGGAGTAACCGTGTTTAGTTCCTGCACTGCACCTCAGGAAGGAGATATTGGCCTTGGAGGGGGAGCAAAACAGAGTCACCAGAATGAAACCAGGACTAAAAGGGTTAAATTATGAGGACTGGTTATATTGACTAAGCCAGCCATTCTCAACTGGGTGGGGTAGGGGGGAGGGGTGGGGTTTGTCCATGGCCTCCTGGGGCTTCACGAGACAATTTCAGGGGGTCCACTGTAGGAATGGGGGTGGAGAAGGGAGAGAAGGAGAAATCACCGTCGCCATCACCATCACAGTCGCTGTCGACGTCACCATTGCTGTCAGTTGCCGTCACTGTAACTGTCAGTGTAACCGTGTCACCGTCACCGCTGCTGTCACTGTCACTGTTACCGTCACTATCAGTGTCACCATCACTGTCGCATCACCATCACCCCGCCCTTTCGCAAAGGCTGCACTCATTAGATCCCTGTTGCCTCCTCTCCGGTGACCACAATGCTGCTTTTGCCTGGGCTTCCTATGCGTGATGCGTCATTAAAGCTGAGGCACACGGTGGGGACCAGCCGGCTCTGCGCTTTCCACCATCCCTCATTCACTCACTATTGGCTGCCTGCACCCTCCCAGGCTGCTGCGTCAGATATTGGGAGGGGAAGCAGCAGCACCGAGGCAACATTAACCACCATAACAGTGGTGGGACTCCAGCAGGGGGACTTCCAGCGGAGAACATTGAAAATAACACGGAGAATGAGCATCGAGAGAAATTAAACTTATTTTGAATTTAGAATGACACTAAAGCTGTTTTGAATATAAAACAGGGCTGGTGCGTCAAAACTGCCAAGCCCAAATAGAAAAGGGGCAGGGACTGAAAGGTCCGACCTTCCCTTTGATAGACAGTAACGTTGTCCAATCAGAATATGCATCAATTTGTGACCTGGCACAGAGGCATGCTGGCAGCAGTTGAGCACCTGACAGGTGATGTAGTCACGTGGATGTGTGGGATATGTTAACCATTGGCCACCCTGAAACTCTCACCAGTCCTCCACGTTCTGTCACAAGGAAAAGACAGCAATGCCTTGGGCGGTGCAGGCATTGCCAGAAAAACAATTCGAACTTTGGGCTCAGTCTTGCATGTGCAGGGGTCCATTTCCTGTGCACTCTCTGATCCGGACGGCTGTGAATGGTGGTGGTGTACTTTCAAACACAAAGTGTTGGTCTCACTTAGTTTTACAGTAATTAAGTAAAACAATGTATATGTTGAAATCTGGAACTCTCTCCCCCAAAAAGCTGCGGATGCTGGGGATCAATTGCAAATGTCAAAACTGAGATTGATCGATTTTTGTTAGGTGAGGGGATTAAGGGTTACAGAACCAAGGCGGGGAGATGGAGTTTTGATACGGATCAGCCGTGATCTAACTGAATGGCAGAAGAGGGTTGAGGGGTTTCTGAGAATGTAATACATACCGGAATGAGAGTCAACGGTTTAATTAGTTTCCTTTCTGCACTGCTTGGATTGTCATTGCATTAACAATTGTCATATTGTTAACATGGTTCTTACGCTATTAATTATGAGCCCTAACTTTTTGTGGTGTGTTTAATTGGAAGTTAATGTGCAAATGCAGCAAGTTGTTAAAAGTGGGCGACCAGGGGGAGATGTTGTTTGTGTGAAGCTAATGGTGAGCAAGTTCTGGAGATTGATAACCGACGATGTAACTCTTCATTCCCTGAACTTGCAGGACTCACACTTTTACATAGCACTCATTTCGTGATGTCACTGTTATTGTTTCAGCAAGATTTGGGCCCTGTTATCATGGCGATGGTTTCAGAGGTTGGGGATTTGTATTTAACCTGCGGTGCCGTCCAACCCCTAATAAAACTTTTATTACATTGGAACAACCACAGCTTTCACTTATCTGGCAACTTTAACGGAGTCAAATAGCCCAAGGCCCTACATAGGAACAAACAGAATTTGACACTGGGCCACGTAAGGAGATATTAGGAAAAAGAACCAAAAGCTCGGTCAAAGAGGTAGGTTTTAAGGAGTGTCTTAAAGAAGGAGCGAGAGGTAGAGAGGCCGAGAGGTTTAGGGAGGGAATTCCAGAGCTTGGGGCCCAGGCAGCTGAAGGCACGGCCGCCAATGGTGGAGCGATGAAAATCAGCAATGCACAAGATGCCAGAATTGGAGGAGTGTAGAGATCTCAGAGGGTTGTGAAGCTGGGAGAGGTTACAGAGATAGGGAGGGATGAGGCCATGTATGAAAACAAGGATGGGAATTTTAAATGGAGACGTTGTCAGACTGGGAGGGGAGTCAGTGTAGGTCAGCGAGCATGGTGCGGGTTGATGGCTGAAAGGGCATGAGGAATTACTGTACAAAAAAGACCAAAGTCCATCGAGTGAACTATGTGCACACCTGGGTAGCACAGGATACAACAATACAGCAGGCACAGCAGGGTCAGGGGGTGCTACTTGCACACCACCCGACCCTGCTGTGACCGCAATCCATTTTCATGGGTCAGGGTTCACCACAGATACAAGGTGGGGTCCCAACAACATTTCCGCCAAGGGTTGCCAACTTTGGTCGGCCATATTCCTGGAGGTATCATCACATGACATCTTTCCTCCACACTCCTGCCATTGGTCACCCAACACGGCCATTGTCCCGATGCCCTACCCACACACTCCCACCATTTGCCGCCCAATACGTTCAGTTTCATGATGCCCCGCCTTCCCATGGCCAACTGGAAAGTGAACAGACTCTCTGTTTCCTGATTGGATAATCCTTGATTGCCATTTTCTTCCCATGTCCAACATATTTATAACTGATCGTCAAAAGTGTTGAAAGAAAATTAAAACACTATTTTTCTTAACATCCCAGTGATTCTTCTCCTCATTGGTTTTGCACCCAGCAGCGTCTTGGAAATTAAGCTTTCATTCCTGGAGACTCCAGGGCAATCCTGGAGGGTTGGCAGCTTCTATCTCTGCTCCTCATAGAGGCGGGCCACCGTTCCCAGGGGAATGAAATGGATTACAGTGCAGTGAGATTCCCAGTGCAACATCAGAATGAGCCGGAAGCACAGATTAAAGGGGTAGGCAGCCAAAGGGTCTTCGAAGAACTGAAAGGAAAGGTCATTCCTGAGCTAAGAATTCCTTGGGAACATAACATCGGAATTACTGGATGAAGAAAGTCCAAGTTCCATCTACTTCAACAACTCCAACAACACTCAAGAAGCTCGACACCATCCAGGACAAAGCAGCTGCTTGATTGGCACCCCATCCACTACCTTCAACATTCACTCCCTTCACCACCAATGCACAGTGGCAGCAGTGTGTACCATCTACAAGATGCACTGCAGCAACTCACCAAGGCTCCTTAGACAGCACCTTCCAAACCCGCAACCTCTACCACCTCGAAGGACAAGGGCAGCAGAAGCATGGGAACACCACCACCTGCAAGTTCCTCCCCAAGTCACACACCATCCTGACTTGGAACTATATCGCCGTTCCTTCACTGTCACTGGGTCAAAATCCTGGAACTCCCTTCCTAATAGCACTGTGGATGTACCTACACCACATGGACTGCAGTGGTTCAAGAAGGCGGCTCACCACCACCTTCGCAAGGGCAATTAGGGATGGGCAATAAATACTGGCCTGGCCAGTGATGCCCAGATTCCATGAATACATTTTTTTTAAAAGTTCACTTTCTACCATCCTGGGAGTCACATGATACAATGATAATGGAGTTATTGACCAATCACAGTGATCAATCTCCATCAATGAGTCTACAACAGACCCAGACAGGAGGTGGGGGAAACCCCCAGTGGTGGAGAGTTTTGGGAGTTAAGATTTGAGTTATTTGGCAGAAAAAGCAGAGGGCAATTTGAGGAGAAATGTTTTTAATGCAGTAAGCAGTTATGATCTGAAACGCACTGCCTGAAAGGACGGTGGAATCAGACTCAATTTCAAAGGGAATTTTGATAAGGGAAGGGGAAACATTTGCAAGGATATGAGAAAAGTGCAGAGGAGTGGGACTAGTTGATTAGCTCTTTCAATGAGTCAAATGGCCTCCTTATGTGATTCTATGAAGTCACCTGTCTCTTCCAGGAATGCTACACCCAAGAGGATTCAGACAATGTCATGGGGTTTGAGAAATGATGCACAGATTTTTCAGTAAGTGAATGAATTTCCTGAGTGGTTTGACCTCACACAGTCATGTTGCTCCGCTTGGACAGTTAGCTAGAATTCCTGTGCTTTGATTGGCAGCATGATGTCACTTCCTGTGCCATTTGACCCTAACTGTGATGTCTGAATTCCTTTGGTGCTCAGAGTCCCTTATAAAGTTCTGGCACCATTTGAAATCAGTTGTGTTGAGGGGATCTCACACATGAACCAGTGGGAGGTCAAACAGACTGAAGAATAAAAATTGACATATGAACATAAGAATTAGGAGCAGGAGTAGGCCACTTGGCCCCTTGAGCCTGCTCCGCCATTCAATAATTTCATGGCTGAACTGATTTCTCCATATTACCACCTACCCCCGATAACCTTTCACCCCCATACGTCCTCAGAGGAAGATTAATGCCCCACCTGATATCACTGCAGCAACAGAGTAATGCAGCACAGGAGGACCCCAAGGGCCTCTATGGTTGGTCTGGCTACTGAGGGGAAACTCAGCCAGAGTTACCCCTCCTCATAGTCCTCCAGTGACTTGCACTGGAATTGGGTGAGTGAGTAGATATCAATGTAGGAAAGGATTGGGAAATGAGTTGAAATGGAGTGAGCAGACTGCGGAGCTCCCACCATTTCCATAGCTCAACTATTGAGACTCACACACAAAGAATTATAACTTGGGCAAGTAAATCTGTCACCCAGGATCTCAGGTGAAGGGGAGAAAGCTGGGGCTTGGGGGTTGGAGAGTAAGATTGTTAATGTGACAGATCTGGGGTATGGTGGATTGACCAAGCATGTGAAATAAATTACAGTCCGTGTTAGGACTTTCATCTCAAACCGTCACAACATCCATTCCCAGCCACTGTCCTATCCCTCTCCTTGGCCACTGTCTGAGGCTGATCCAGACTGTTTACAACTTTGGTGTCTTTTTTGACCTCGAGATGAGCTTCCAACCTCATATCCGCTCCATCACCAAGACTGCCTATTTCCACCTCTGTAACATCGCCCGACTCCATCCCTGCCTCAGCTCATTTGCTGCCGTGCTTTAATTACCTTGAAACTCAACTCCTTCCCAGCCTCCCATCTTCCACCCTCTGTAAACTCATCCAAAACCCTGCCACTCCTATCCTAAATTGTACCAATTCGCACATCACCCCTCCCTAACTCTGTAACCTCCTCCAGCTCCACAACCCTCTGAGATCTCTGCACTCCTCCAATTCAGCATCCCCAATTTTAATCGTTCCGCCATTGGTGGCCGTGCCTTCAGCTGCCTGGGCCCCAAGCTCTGGAATTCTCTCCCTAAACCTCTCCATCTCTCTCTCCTCCCTTTAAGATGCTCCTTAAAAACATCTCTTTAACCAAGCTTTTGGCCACATGTCCTGATACCTTCTTCTGTATCTCAGTGTCAAATTTTATGTGATAATCACTCCTGTGAAGTAACATGGGATGTTTTACTACATTAAAGGCGCTATATAAATGCAAGTTGTTGTTGATTAGTCTTGGTGTTGAATCTCAGACATTAATATTGGACGAAAGGATTTCTAGCACTTCCTCTATTTAATTAATCATTACTCAGAATCCAAGTGGGAGAAAAGTATGATTGTCATGACAACTGTGGGGGAGGAGAAGGGCCAGTGTTGGTGCAGGGGGGAGGTGGGTTCCAAACACACAACAAAGAGTTTCAGACACCCACGAAGAGAGGAAAATCCAACAGGGTCGGCACGGGGCTCTGCCAAGAAGGTAGATTATTGATTAGATTTCCTTCATCAAAGCAGGCAAAGAGTTTATTTCTGTTGACTAAATGGCCTTGTGGTTTTAAGAGTTAAACTTGGTTGTGAGATTTGCTCGAACGGGAAGGGCCATTCTTGGACCGAGAGTCGGGAGGGGCAACATGAAAGAAGCAGAGCGAATGTTGGAAATCTCAAATACAAAATAGAAAATGCTGGAAATATAGAGCAGGTGCCTGAATGGGGGAGTTAAAAGAAACGAGGAGAGACTTGCATTTCAATATGGCTTTATCAGCCATCTCTGGAAACAGCGACAGCTTGGATTTAGGTTAAAGAGAAAGGTACCAAGGAGTTTCACTGAGGCACAAAGATAAACATGGAGGCTGAGGCAAAGAAGGAGGTATTCGAATGTGTGTGATTTGTTTTAAGGAGCATCTTATTAAAGAGAGGTAGAGAGGACTCAAGAAAGGACTTAAAGAGAGGTAGAGAGGACTCAAGAAAGGAAGACTTGCATTTCTATAGCACCTTTCACGATCTCAGGATGTCCCAAAGCGCTTCACAGCCAATGAAGTACTTACTGAAGTGTAGTCACTTGCTGTAATGCAGGAAATGCAGCAGCCAATTTGCACACAGCAAGATCCCACAAACAGCAACGTGATATTGATAGGATCATTTGTTTTTAGTGATGTTGATTGAGCGTGAAATATTGCCCAGGACACCAGGGAGAATTTCCCTGCTCTTCTTTGAGATAGTGCCATGAGATCTTTTACCTGAGAGGGCCCACAAGGCCTCTTGTCCAAAACACAGCACCTCCAACAGTGCAGCGCTCGCTCAGTACGGCACTGGGAGTGTCAGCCTGGATTTTGTGCTCAAATCTCTGGAATGGAACTCAAACCCATGAGCTTCTGGCTTAGAGGTGAGATTAGGAGGGAATTCCAGAGCTGGAGGCCATGGTGTCTGAAGGCACATCCGCCAGTGGTAGAGTGAAGGGAGTGGGGGCGTATAGCAGGCCAGAGTCAGAGGAAAGGACAGGTCAGGGAGGGGAGGTGGGCTGTAATTTGGAGTTTTTGACTTTGGAGTGCAGCACTGTTGTTTTGGAGGCAGGTTTGTCAGCAAAGCAAGATTCTCAATCAGCAATGAGATAAATGACCAGTTAATCGGTTTTTGGTGGAATGTTGACCAGGACACTGTCTTAGATATCGGGGTTTATTGAAGGTTGCAGCTGATCCTCTGACCCGTCTTCCTCATTTGTATCCTCTGCCCATTTCCAGCTTGTCCAGGTGAATCGGATTGGCTGAAGTATGGCATCTGTGATAAAAGCAAAATACTGCGGATGCTGGAAATCTGAAACAAAAACAAGAAATGCTGGATTCACTCAGCAGGTCTGGCAGCATCTGTGGAAAGAGAAGCAGAGTTAACGTTTCGGGTCAGTGACCCTTCTTCGGAACTGACAAATATTAGAAAAGTCACAGATTATAAACAAGTGAGGTGGGGGTTGGGCAAGAGATAACAAAGGAGAAGGTGCAGATTGGACCAGGCCACATAGCTGACCAAAAGGTCACAGAGCAAAGGCAAACAATATGTTAATGGTGTTTTGAAAGACAAAGCATTAGTACAGATTAGGTGTGAATATACTGAATATAGAACATCAGCAAGTGCAAACCTGAAGAAAAACAACCTGAAAAAAACAGTGGGTAAGCAAACTGAACAAACTAAGATGAAATGAAATAAATGCAAAAAATGTAAAAAGGAATGCAAAAAAATAAAAGGAAGAAAAAATAACTAAAAATGACTAAAAATGAAAGTAAAGTGGGGGGCTGTCATGCTCTGAAATTATTGAACTCAATGTTCAGTCCGGCAGGCTGTAGTGTGCCTAATCGGTAGATGAGATGCTGTTCCTCGAGCTTGTGTTGATGTTCACTGGAACACTGCAGCAATCCCAGGACAGAGATGTGAGCATGAGAGCAGGGGGGAGTGTTGAAATGGCAAGCAACCGGAAGCTCAGGGTCCTGCTTGCGGACTGAGCGGAGATGTTCCGCAAAGCGGTCACCCAGTCTGCGCTTGGTCTCCCCAATGTAGAGGAGACCACACTGTGAGCAGCGAATACAGTATACTACATTGAAAGAAGTACAAGTAAAGCGCTGCTTCACCTGAAAGGAGTGTTTGGGGCCTGGGATAGTGAGGAGAGAGGAGGTAAATGGGCAGGTATTACACCTCCTGCGATTGCAAGGGAAGGTGCCCTGGGACGGGGACGAGGTGGTGGGGGTAATGGAGGAGTGGACCAGGGTGTCGCGGAGGGAATGATCCCTTCGGAATGCTGACAGGGGAAGGGAGGGGAAGATGCGACTGGTAGTGGCATCACGCTGGAGGTGGCGAAAATGGCGGAGGATGATCCTTTGGATATGGAGGCTGGTGGGATGAAAAGTGAGGACAAGGGGAACCCTGTCACGGTTCTGGGAGGGAGGGGAAGGGGTGAGGGTAGAGGTGCGGGGAATGGGTCGGACACGGTTGAGGGCCCTGTCAACCACAGTGGGGGGAAATCCTCGGTTGAGGAAAAAGGAGGTCATATCAGAAGCACCGTCATGGAAGGTAGCATCATCAGAGCAGATGCGTCGGAGACGGAGAAACTGGGAGAATGGAATGGAGTCCTTACAGGAGGTAGGGTGTGAAGAAGTGTAGTCGAGGTAGCTGTGGGAGTCAGTGGGCTTATAATGGATATTGGTAGACAACCTATCCCCAGAGTTGGAGACAGAGAAGTCGAGGAAGGGAAGGGAAGTGTCAGAGATGGACCATGTAAAGGTGAGAGAAGGGTGGAAATTGGAAGCAAAGTTGATAAAGTTTTCGAGTTCGGGGCGGGAGCAGGAAACGGCACCGATACAGTCATCAATGTACCGGAAAAAGAGTTGGGGGAGGGGGCCTGAGTAGGACTGGCATCTGTGATGCTGGGGACTTCAGGAGGAGGCCAAGATGGATCATTGATTCGGCACTTCTGGCTGAAGATTGTTGCAAATGCTTCAGCCTTATCTTTCGCACTGATGTGCTGGGCTCTCCCATCATTGAGGATGGGGATATTTGTGGAGCCACCTCTTCCAGTTAGTTGTTTAATTGTCCACCACCATTCACGGCTGGATGTGGCAGGACTACAGAGCTTAGATCTGATCCGTTAGTTATGGGATCGCTTAGCTCTGTCTATCGCATGCTGCTTACGCAGTTTGGCACGCAAGTAGTCCTGGGCTGTAGCTTCACCAGGCTGACATCTCATTGAGGTATGCCTGGTGCTGCTCCTGGCATGCCCTCCTGCACTCTTCATTGAACCAGGGTTAATTTCTCAGCTTGATGGTAATGGTAGAGTGAATCTGAACGCGAGACTCTGCCTTGGCTTCTCTTGAGTTCCTTGCAAGGCTCCATTAATGATCAGGCGTTCAAACTCTCCCAGTCCTTCACAAGCACAAACTTAGGAACCATCAACGAGCTCTTTCTGCAGATAATTAAGCTGCAGTCGGTGTGAGGTGAACACAGACACTAGAACTGAGAGATTATAACCATCAGGAAAGATTGAACAGGTTGAGGTCTTTTCACTAAAAAAAAGGCTGAGGGGTGAACTGATAGAGGTCTTTAACATTATGTAAGGGTTTGATAGGGTAGACATAGAGAAGATGTTTCCATTTGTGGGGGAGACCGCAATTGGGGTCATAAATATGAGACCGTCACTAATAAACCCAATAGGGGATTCGGGAGAAACTTCTTTACCCAGAGAATGGTGGGAAGGTGGAATCACTTCCACAGGGAGTGGTTGAGGTGAAAAATATGTTGCCCTCAGAGGGAGTTCAGCAGAGATTGACCAGAATGATACCTGGTCTCCAAGGGTTGGATTACAAGGCGTGATTAGTGCTGCTTTCCCTGGATTGCAGAAGGTTACAGGGTGATTTGATCAAAGTTTTCAAGATATTGAGGGGAACTGATAGGGTAGATGGAGAGAAACTATTTCCATTGGTTGGGGAGACTGGGACTTGGGGGCAGAGTCTAAAGAGTAGAGCCAGACCCTTCAGGAGTGAAATTAGGAAACACTTCTACACACAAAGGGCAGAATTTTACAGACCCCCCCCCCTGATGTCAGGGGTTGTGGCAGTGGATGGCGGGGGGTGGCTAGAAAATGCCTCCGGGAGAGGGCCGTCACGCACCCCGATGCCGGGAGGGCCCAGCCCAATATTGCCAGTGGCTGCAAGGCCTCGTGGCAGCCCCATGCCCCAGCCACATGGCAACAGGACCCCCATTTACATATGCAAATAAATTAAAATTAATGCATTAATTATACTTATGTTCCTGCCTTCCATTCTGGTGCGATCTTCTGGCCGTTGGCCGGCACTCCCATGCCTTCGGATCCCCATCTGGGGAAACAAGGCACCACGCTGGTGGGGATGGGGGGGAAGTGTTTTGCATGAAAGTTGATGCACTTTGGGGGCTGGGAGTGGAGGAAAAGGCCAGGTGGACAAGGTAGGTGTTTGAGGGGGGGGGGGGGAGAGGGGGGAAGAAGGCAAGTAATTAATTTTATGGTTATTGGGGGTGGGGGGGAGAGGGGCAAAATTAGTGTATTTAGTTTTATTATTAACGGTACCTTTAACACTTTAAATTGAACGGCAGGGCTCAAAGCCCTTTAAAATGGCGTCAGCTCCTGCGCACAGGCAACTGATGCCATTGCCGGGGATGGACAGCCCACCCACTCCACGTCAGCGGTGGGGAGGGGGGACTGCCCTGGCTATTTAAATGAGCCGCCGCACTTAGGATCGCGGAGGCTCCATGACGTGTGGCCCACATGGGTGGGCTGCCGTTGTTTTCGCCCGTCACTGATTTTGACGGGGTGACTGTAAAATTCAGCCCAAAGGGTGGTCGAAGTTTAGAACTCTCTTCCTCAAACGACAATTGACACTGGGTCAATTGTTAATTTAAAATCTGAGATAGATCATCTTTGTTATCCAAATGTGTTAAGGGATATGTGGCAAAGGTGGTAATTATAGACTAACGTCACAGATCAGCCTTCATCTCGTTAAATGGTGGAACAGGCTCACGGGGCTGAATGGCCTCCTCCTGTTGTAATGTAACAGGATCGAGGGGCTGAATGGCCTCCTCCTGTTCATACATTCTCATGGATACTGCAGATGCATTTAAGGGGAAGCTAGATAAGCACAGGAGGGAGAAAGGACTCGAAGGATATGTTAATAGAGGGAGATGAAGTTGAGTGGGAAAAACCTCATGTCGAGCATGAAGACCAGTTCTGTGCTCTACATTCTATGCAAGATTCTGAGATGAGCAGGCTTTAAAAGCAACACAAAACCTGCTGTTCATTGTTCTACTGAGTGATCCCAGCGAGTGCTGTGACACAACACACCCTCGAAAATCCCAGGAGAAAGCAATTGTGAGAGCCGGAATATTACTGAGACAGAATGATACTGGGGCTTAAAGGGTTAAATGAGAAGGACCAGTTGCATCGACTAGACTTGTATTGCCTTTAGTTTAGAAGATTGAGGGCTGATCGAATCAAGGTGTTTAAAATGTTAAAAGGATTCAACAGGGTCGATAGAGAGAAACTATTTCCTCTGGTGGGGGGAGTCCAGAACAAGGGGGCAGAACCTTACAATTAGAGCCAGGCCATTCAGGGGCGATGTCACAAAGCAGTTCCCTCACACAAAGGGGAGTGGGAATCTGGAACTCGCTCCCCCAAAAAGCTGTTGTGTTCGAAAATTTCAAAACTGAGATTGATAGATTTTTTGTTGGGTAAGGATATTGACAGATATGGAGCAAAAACAGGGAAATGCAGTTGAGTTGGGAGCCCCCGAGGGGCTGAATGGCCTCCTCCTGTTCTTATGTAACAGGATCGAGGGGCTGCACGGCCTCCTCCTGTTCTTATGTAACAGGATCAAGGGGCTGAATGGCCTCCTCCTGTTGTAATGTAACAGGATTGAGGGGCTGAATGGCCTCCTCCTGTTGTAATGTAACAGGATTGAGGGGCTGAACGGCCTCCTCCTGTTGTAATGTAACAGGATTGAGGGGCTGAATGGCCTCCTCCTGTTGTAATGTAACAGGATTGAGGGGCTGAACGGCCTCCTCCTGTTGTAATGTAACAGGATCAAGGGGCTGAACGGCCTCCTCCTGTTGTAATGTAAGGATCGTGGGGCTGAACGACCTCCTCCTGTTGTAATGTAACAGGATCAAGGGGCTGAATGGCCTCCTCCTGTTGTAATGTAACAGGATTGAGGGGCTGAAGGGCCTCCTCCTGTTGTAATGTCACAGGATTGAGGGGCTGAATGGCCACCTCCTGTTGTAATGTAACAGGATTGAGGGGCTGAATGGCCTCCTCCTGTTGTAATGTAAGGATCGTGGGGCTGAATGGCCTCCTCCTGTTGTAATGTAAGGATCATGGGGCTGAATGGCCTCCTCCTGTTGTAATGTAACAGGATTGAGGGGCTGAACGGCCTCCTCCTGTTGTAATGTAACAGGATTGAGGGGCTGAATGGCCTCCTCCTGTTGTAATGTAACAGGATCAAGGGGCTGAACGGCCTCCTCCTGTTGTAATGTAAGGATCGTGGGGCTGAACGGCCTCCTCCTGTTGTAATGTAACAGGATTGAGGGGCTGAATGGCCACCTCCTGTTGTAATGTAAGGATCGTGAGGCTGAATGGCCTCCTCCTGTTGTAATGTAAGGATCGTGAGGCTGAATGGCCTCCTCCTGTTGTAATGTAACAGGATTGAGGGGATGAATGGCCTCCTCCTGTTGTAATGTAACAGGATTGAGGGGCTGAACGGCCTCCTCCTGTTGTAATGTAACAGGATCGTGGGGCTGAATGGCCTCCTCCTGTTGTAATGTAACAGGATTGAGGGGCTGAATGGCCTCCTCCTGTTGTAATGTAACAGGATCAAGGGGCTGAATGGCCTCCTCCTGTTGTAATGTAACAGGATTGAGGGGCTGAATGGCCTCCTCCTGTTGTAATGTAACAGGATTGAGGGGCTGAACGGCCTCCTCCTGTTGTAATGTAAGGATCGTGAGGCTGAATGGCCTCCTCCTGTTGTAATGTAAGGATCGTGGGGCTGAACGGCCTCTTCCTGTTGTAATGTAACAGGATTGAGGGGCTGAATGGCCTCCTCCTGTTGTAATGTAACAGGATCGTGGGGCTGAATGGCCTCCTCCTGTTGTAATGTAACAGGATTGAGGGGCTGAATGGCCTCCTCCTGTTGTAATGTAAAAGGATCGAGGGGCTGAATGGCCTCCTCCTGTTGTAATGTCAGGATCGAGGGGCTGAATGGCCTCCACCTGTTCTAATGTAACAGGATTGAGGGGCTGAATGGCCTCCTCCTGTTGTAATGTAACAGGATCGAGGGGCTGAATGGCCTCCTCCTGTTGTAATGTAACAGGATTGAGGGGCTGAATGGCCTCCTCCTGTTGTAATGTAAGGATCGTGAGGCTGAATGGCCTCCTCCTGTTGTAATGTAAGGATCATGGGGCTGAATGGCCTCCTCCTGTTGTAATGTAAGGATCATGGGGCTGAATGGCCTCCTCCTGTTGTAATGTAACAGGATTGAGGGTCTGAATGGCCTCCTCCTGTTGTAATGTAACAGGATTGAGGGGCTGAACGGCCTCCTCCTGTTGTAATGTAAGGATCGTGAGGCTGAATGGCCTTCTCCTGGTAATGTAACAAGATCAAGGGGCTGAATGGCCTCCTCCTGTTCTAATGTAACAGGATCGTGGGGCTGAATGGCCTCCTCCTGTTGTAATGTAACAGGATTGAGGGGCTGAATGGCCTCCTCCTGTTGTAATGTAAGGATCGTGGGGCTGAACGGCCTCTTCCTGTTGTAATGTAAGGACCGTGAGGCTGAATGGCCTCCTCCTGTTGTAATGTAACAGGATCAAGGGGCTGAATGGCCTCCTCCTGTTGTAATGTAAGGATCATGGGGCTGAATGGCCTCCTCCTGTTGTAATGTAACAGGATTGAGGGTCTGAATGGCCTCCTCCTGTTGTAATGTAACAGGATTGAGGGGCTGAACGGCCTCCTCCTGTTGTAATGTAAGGATCGTGAGGCTGAATGGCCTCCTCCTGGTAATGTAACAAGATCAAGGGGCTGAATGGCCTCCTCCTGTTCTAATGTAACAGGATCGTGGGGCTGAATGGCCTCCTCCTGTTGTAATGTAACAGGATTGAGGGGCTGAATGGCCTCCTCCTGTTGTAATGTAAGGATCGTGGGGCTGAACGGCCTCTTCCTGTTGTAATGTAAGGACCGTGAGGCTGAATGGCCTCCTCCTGTTGTAATGTAACAGGATCAAGGGGCTGAATGGCCTCCTCCTGTTGTAATATAACAGGATCGAGGGGCTGAATGGCCTCCTCCTGTTGTAATGTAACAGGATCGAGGGGCTGAATGGCCTCCTCCTGTTCTAATGTAACAGGATCGAAGGGCTGAATGGCCTCCTGCTCCTATATCTGTGAGTTGCACACTAATGGATGCCAAGACTGAGCTAACGTTGGACAATTGTGGGTAAATTGTATTTACAAATCGCCAGAGATATCTCCTGTGTCGAGCCTTGCGATGTTTTTACTATGTTAACGGCACAATATACAATGTTTTCAAATCCCTCCATGATCGCACCCCCCTCCCTATCTCTGTAACCTCTTCCAGCCCTACAACCCTCCCTAAATCTGTAATCTCCTCCAGCCCTACAACCCTCCCTATCTCTGTAACCTCTTCCAGCTCTACAACCCTCCCTATCTCTGTAATCTCCTCCAGCCCCTACAACCCTCCCTATCTCTGTAATCTCTTCCAGCCCCTACAACCCTCCCTATCTCTGTAACCTCTTCCAGCCCCTACAACCCTCCCTATCTCTGTAACCTCTTCCAGCCCCTACAACCCTCCCTATCTCTGTAACCTCCTCCAGCCCTACAACCCTCCCTATCTCTGTAACCTCCTCCAGCCCTACAACCCTCCCTATCTCTGTAACCTCCTCCAGCCCTACAACCCTCCCTATCTCTGTAACCTCCTCCAGCCCTACAACCCTCCCTATCTCTGTAACCTCTTCCAGCCCCTACAACCCTCCCTATCTCTGTAACCTCCTCCAGCCCTACAACCCTCCCTATCTCTGTAACCTCTTCCAGCCCCTACAACCCTCCCTATCTCTGTAACCTCTTCCAGCCCTACAACTCTCCCTATCTCTGTAACCTCCTCCAGCCCTACAACCCTCCCTATCTCTGTAACCTCTTCCAGCCCCTACAACCCTCCCTATCTCTGTAACCTCTTCCAGCCCCTACAACCCTCCCTATCTCTGTAACCTCTTCCAGCCCCTACAACCCTCCCTATCTCTGTAACCTCTTCCAGCCCCTACAACCCTCTGAGATCTCTGCATTCCGCTAATTCTGGCCTCTTGAACATCCCCAATTTTAATTGCTCCACCATTGGCGGCCGTGACTTCAGCTGCCTGGGCCCCAAGCTCTGGAATTCCCTCCCTAAACCTCTCCTCCTCTCCCTCCTCCTTTAAAACGCTGCTTAAAACCGACCTCTTTGACCGAGCTTTTATTCGCCTGTCCCCAATATCTCCTTACGTGGCTTGGTGACAAATATTGTTTGATAATTGCTCCTGTGAAGCATCTTGGGACACTTTACTACATTAAAGGCGCTTTATAAATACAAGCTGTTGTTATTGTTAGGTGGACAGACTTTCCAGCTCTCTAGAACCTTCCAGAACTGGCCTGAATGAAGAACAACAACAAGGTGTGGCAGAGGGGCAGTGAATCCCCCCCAGATGCAGGGTCACAGAGCTGGGCCTCGACAGAGGATCCTGACAGGCAACAAGAGTTCGACAATGAACCCGAGTACAAGAAGCAGCTCTACAGGCAAGTCCCGGGGAGTCAGTGACACAGAAACATTGGCTCATTCATTATTAGATGGCTTTGATAGTGTTTTGATTACGGCAGCCCCTGTCTGCCCTCTCAGGTGGACAGAAAAGATCCCACAGCCACTATTTCAAAGAAAAGCAGGGGAGTCTCCCCAGTATCCTGGGGCCAATATTTTTCCCTCAATCAACATCACCCAAAGCAGATTATCTGGTCATTGGCACATTGCTGTTTGTGGGATCTTGCTGTGCACAAATTGGCTGCCGCAGTTCCTACACTACAACAGTGACGACACTTTAAATAGGGGTTCATCAGCTGTAAAACACTCTGGGATGAACTGAGGATGTGAAAAGTGCTATAGTAAGTTCATTCTTCATTCTTTTCTGGGCTGCTGTATATTTGCCTAATATGGGGTGCCTCTAGGAATAGACCCCAGCTACCTAAATCCACAGAAATTAGGCATTGATTGGCAAAAGCCAGAGTTCAGGGACCCCTTCCTCCCCTACACTGCTGTACTGCTGGAATTGAACTGGACGTCGCGACCTCCCTCTCAACGCTCTGAACTTCCCGTCCAGGGGCTCGAGCACTCAGTGCCCATCAGATGGTTCCTCCTGGACCTTGCTTCCATCAGCAGCATCTCTATTGATGTAACAGAGAATCTAGGGGTTTGGGTGGTTTAGCTACTTATACCCTCCCCACCTCCCCCTCCTCGCCCACCACCCCCTCCCCTCTCGTCCCAGGGCGGCTTCTCCTCCTGCCATCCTGCTGAGGAGTGCTGCAGCCCTTTTAATGCAGCAGCACAGACAATTTTCCCTCCCTCCCAACGAGCAGTAAGTCAATCAAAAGGGCGGCTTCCTGTAATTCAGTCCCACCCCTCGAAGCTAACGAGCATTCTGAGAAGGTTTCAGTTTCGCGCTGGTGGGTTCAGGGTGGCAGTTGTTCAGAGCAACCGATCATGCACCCACCAATGGGAGGAGAACCCAGGCCGTGCTCTCTGTCTGGCTCATCTCTCTCCTCATACAAAGAATTATTTTGCAATGCGTTCTTATATGTGCTCTATGAGATCTTATATTTACAGTTCTGGTCTCCCTGCAAGAGGAGACATCTTCTTTAACCCTTTCATCATCATAAAGACCTCTATCAGATCACCCCTCAGTCTTCTCTTTTCTAGAGAAAAGAGCCCCAGATTTTCCTGAAGGATATAACCTCTCAGTTCCGGAGAATGGATTCTGTTAGCGTCTAACTTTCTTTTTGTTTTTCCAAAGGCTTTTCAGCCCCCATGTAGCCAAATCCTTTCTTCAACCACAACACGTAAACTCACTGACTAACCCACGGGGTCAGCAGCTGCTGGAGAGCATGGGAGGTGAGTGGGGGGCATTCTGCAAGTACTGACCCTTCCAATGAGTAAAATTCATTCATGGGATGTGGGAGTCGCTGGCCAGGCCAGCATTTATTGCCCATCCCTAATTGCCCTTGAGAAGGTGGTGGTGAGCTGCCTTCTTGAACCACTGCAGTCCATGTGGGGTAGGTATACCCACAGTGCTGTTAGGAAGGGAGTTCCAGGATTTTGACCCAGCGACAGTGAAGGAACGGCGATATAGTTCCAAGTCAGGATGGTGTGTAGCTTGGAGGGGGACGTGTAGGTGATGGTGTTCCCATGTATTTGCTGCCCTTGTCCTTCTCGGTGGTAGAGGTCGCAGGTTTGGAAGGTGCTATATGATAACATCTGTTTCAGAACATTCTAGACTCCTGTAACGGGGACTCTGTTTATTATAGTCCACGCCGTAACCTGTTGTTACAAATTGTAAAGATACAGACCGGAGAGCTTGTGATTAACTTTAAAATAGACTTGCAACGTCCTTACTGAAAATCCTCTAACACTCTCCCTGTTCCCCAATGACAATAAAGAACAAAGAACAAAGTACAGCACAGGAACAGCCCATTCAGCCTTCCAAGCCTGCGCCGATCTTGATGCCTGCCTAAACTAAAACCTTCTGCACTTCCGGGGTCCGTATCCCTCTATTCCCATCCTATTCATGTATTTATCAAGATGCCTCTTAAACGTCACTATCGTACCTGCTTCCACCACCTCCCCCAGCAGCAAGTTCCAGGCACTCACGACCCTCTGTGTAAAGAATGGGTTCATTTGCCCCAGCTCATTGCAAAGATTCCTTATGGATAGGGTTCCATGTACAGCTGTGGTGCTCTGGTACCCAACCTGCCTTCCCATTCTTCACGGATAGACAGTAACTGGAAACAGGGACAGCCCAATCCTGCAACATTCACAGAGGAGTGTCGGGATAGCGAGACGATAAAACACCAAGGATCGCCTTCTATCATCCTGGCACTCACATGATAGAATGATAATGAAGAAGAGCAGGGCGGGTGCGTTCTCCCCCTGGCCTGGGATCAATATTTATCCCTCAACCAAAACAGGTTATCTGCTCATTATCACATTGCTGTTTCTGGGATCTTGCTGCGCACATGTGCAATGCTGTGTTTCCTACATTACAACAGTGATTACACTTCCAAAGCACAATCCTGAGGTTGTGAAAGGTGCTATAGAAATGTAAGTCTGTTTTTCTCCCTTTTACACAGTGAGTGATAATGACCTGGAACTCACTGCCCATGGGGGTGGTGGAAGTGGAGGTGATCAGTGAGTTCAAAAGGAAGTTGAATGGCCACTTGAAAGAAATAGATTTTAAGGGCTACGGGAATCGAGAAGGGGAGTGGGATTGATTGGATAGTTCTTTCCAAGAGCCAGCACAGGCACGATGGGCCGAATGGGCTCATTCTGTGTGGTATCATTCTATGTTTCTCGTGTGCCTAAGTTGAGATCAGCTAACTTGGTTCTAAATCAGGTTTGTGTTAATATATTTGAACCATTCCTGTTGGAGGTGTTGACAGCACACAGAGCAGAGAGTTTAGGCTAAGTCATGGTTTGACATACAACGGCTGGTCCTGTATCTTGTGATGTTTAATTTATTCGAAGCTGTTCAACTCTCGATGAGTCAGGCCTCTCGGCACTGTCACCTCTTGTCTCATCCATTTACCTCTTCAGGGCACATGACTGCTGCGGAACTGTGGCGAACCATTAGAGAAGATTCCAGAAGCCAATGGTGTCCGGCCTACTCACAACAACTGCAGGTAAAAGAACAATACAGGAACGAGGAAGGCCATTCAGCCCATCAATCGCCCCCTTCTCCAAATCATCCATCATGGAATCTCCCCAGCTATTCCCACTTACCCCCTCTCCTGACGATACTGACTATTGTTGGGGTACAGCTCCGTGACCACCCGTCTCCTGTACAGCTTCAGTTCCAGTACTTCAGCCAAGTGGCTATCCTTCATGTGAGAGCCGAGACACTCTCAGAAAGCTATTGAACGAGGTGGGAATCACAGTCGTCTGATCCTGCCTCACCCACCATCCACACCCACGACGTCTGACAGAGGGTAGTTATCAGAAAGCTACTGGTACCAGCTGCAGCTCAGTAGGTAGCGTGTTCGCTCTCTCTCTCTCTCACCTTGAAGTCAGAAGGTTTGTGGGTTCAAGCCCCATTCCAGAGACTTGAGCTCATAATCCAGGCCGACACGCCCAGTGCAGTACAGAGGGAGTGCTGCACTGTCAGAGCAGCTGTCTCTCAGTATGAGACATTAAACCGAGGCCCTGTCTGCCCTCTCAGGTGGATGTAAAAGACCCCAGGTCTCTCTTTGAGGAGGAGCAGGGGAGATCTCCTTGGGTCAATATTTATCCCTCAACTAACATCATTAAAACGGATGATCTAGTCATTCTCACATTGCTGTTTGTATGAGCTCTGTGATCGATTATAACTCCCCCCTGGTATGAGTTTGCCTCCTCTCAGTAACACACACTCAGCCGGCTGGAGTTCTGCTGAGGTCAAGAGATCGAAGGTTGAAAAGGTTGGAACTCCCAGGGTAAAGCCACAAACTCTTTGACACCCCTCAGCATTGCTGATCCATCCTGGGCCCCCAATCCACACCACCGTGTACACAGCAAGGGTTATGTTCCTAACTTCATAATCCGGAGAACGCGAGTTCAAATCCCATCCGTGCAGATTGAGATTCAGTTCAAAACAATCTGGGAATGAGAAGGTGTTGAATTTAAAAGTGACCCTAAGCTGTCGGATTATCAGAAAAACCCAGCTGGTTCATGAATGTCCCTTCATACGGAAACCTGCCGTCCTCACCTGGTCTGGGCCGACCCCTGTCCCACACCAACATGACAGGTGCTTAACTGCCCTTAGAAATGGCATGAAGTTGTATCAAAAACCACAACCAGTGCCACAAGAAGGATGTCCACCACCACCTTCTCAGGGAAACCGGCGATGAGCAATAAACGTTGGTCTTGCCAGCGATGTCACATCTCAAGAATTTATTTTTTTTGAAAATGGGATGAAAACGCAGCTTTTAATTCCCATCATCCCAGGTGGAAATCAGCCATTTTGTCCTCACCAGGAACCCAGAATGTTGGAAGAGGTTGCGCTCTGGCACAGATTAATTGAAGAGTGTTTTGGCTTTAATGAAGACTCCAGTTGTGTTTCATTGCTCTCATGTCAGGATGATGGCCTGGACAAGGGAACGGGAGCTGGGGTTATTAAACACTCGCACCCCAGGGTTAACGGATTGCGGAGGGCAGCAGAGCTGCAGCAAGGACACGCCATTGCGATACTCAGTGCCAACCCATTGCACGACTTAAACGACAACGCAGGCCAAGAAGGGCCGAGGAGATTCCTGGCACCAGGACACATGAGCATTCTGACCCAGCACCGCAGCAGGAAGAATGAGGTAAAGTGAGGGGCTTCCAGGGTGAGGGTGGGGGTTCAATTAACATCACCTTCTTTAAAAAAGACTAAGTTAGATTTGTGTGAAAGTGTCAGCCTAACCTCAGGAGGTTGCATCCTCTCTCACCTGTAAGTCAAAAGATCATAAATTCAAGCCCCACTCCAGAGAATTGAGCAGATAATTCAGGCAGACACTCCCAGTGCAGTACTGAGGGAGTGTCGCACTGTCAGAGGGTCAGTACTGAGGGAGTGCTGCACTGTCAGAGGGTCAGTACTGAGGGAGTGCTGCACCGTTAGAGGGTCAGTACTGAGGGAGCGCTGCACTGGCAGAGGGTCAGTACTGAGGGAGTGCTGCACCATCGGAGGGTCAGTACTGAGGGAGTGCCGCACTGGCAGAGGGTCAGTACTGAGGGAGCGCTGCACCATCGGAGGGTCAGTACTGAGGGAGCGCTGCACGGTCGGAGGGTCAGTACTGAGGGAGCGCTGCACCATCGGAGGGTCAGTACTGAATGAGTGCCGCACTGGCAGAGGGTCAGTACTGAGGGAGTGCTGCACCGTCGGAGGGTCAGTACTGAGGGAGCGCTGCACCATCGGAGGGTCAGTACTGAGGGAGCGCCGCACTGTCAGAGGGTCAGTACTGAGGGAGCGCCGCACTGTCAGAGGGTCAGTACTGAGGGAGCGCCGCACTGTCAGAGGGTCAGTACTGAGGGAGCGCCGCACTGTCAGAGGGTCAGTACTGAGGGAGCGCTGCACCATCGGAGGGTCAGTACTGAGGGAGTGCCGCACTGGCAGAGGATCAGTACTGAGGGAGTGCCGCACTGTCAGAGGGTCAGTACTGAGGGAGTGCTGCACTGTCAGAGGGTCAGTACTGAGGGAGCGCCGCACTGGCAGAGGGTCAGTACTGAGGGAGTGCCGCACTGTCAGAGGATCAGTACTGAGGGAGTGCCGCACTGTCAGAGGGTCAGTACTGAGGGAGCGCCGCACTGTCAGAAGGTCAGTACTGAGGGAGCGCCGCACTGTCAGAGGGTCAGTACTGAGGGAGCGCCGCACTGTCAGAGGGTCAGTACTGAGGGAGCGCCGCACTGTCAGAAGGTCAGTACTGAGGGAGCGCCGCACTGTCAGAGGGTCAGTACTGAGGGAGTGCTGCACTGTCAGAGAGTCAGTACTGAGGGAGCGCCGCACTGTCAGAGGGTCAGTACTGAGGGAGCGCTGCACTGTCAGAAGGTCAGTACTGAGGGAGCGCCGCACTGTCAGAGGGTCAGTACTGAGGGAGTGCTGCACTGTCAGAGGGTCAGTACTGAGGGAGTGCTGCACTGTCAGAGGGTCAGTACTGAAGGAGTGCTGCACTGTCAGAGGGTCAGTACTGAGGGAGCGCCGCACTGTCAGAGGGTCAGTACTGAGTGAGTGCTGCACTGTCAGATGTGCCGCCTTATGGATGAGACATAAAACTGAGGTCCTGCCCGCACTTTCACATTGTTATAAAAGATCCCAAGGCCACTGTTTAAAAGTAGAGCAGGGGGGTTCTGCCTGGTGTTCAGGCCAATATATATTCCTCAACCTACATCACTAAAAAATCATTATCACATTTGTGGGATCTTGCTGTGTGAAACTTGACTCCTGCATTTCCTACATTGCAACAGTGACTACACGTCAAAAAAGTTCTTCATTGGCTGCAAAGCACTTTGGGACATAATGAAGTGAGGTATGGTGCTATAAAAATGCAAGTCTTTCTTTTAAGAGACACATGTCCCCTTGATTGAACAGCCTTTGTGTGGTGTGGTGTGACCGCAGTTGACCCTGGGGGTCAAATCCCACTGCAGCAATTTATGAAATTGAATTAATAAAATCTCAACTATGAAAGAGCTTGTAATTAAATGGTAAAGTTCACAGTCTCTGGTGACCTCTCCTGCTCTTCTTCAATAATGTGGGCATGGGATCTTTTCGATCCACCTGAAACATTACATTTGGAGGGAAGGAAATATCTTGGTGTCTTGTTTACACAGACAAATGTCAAGTGACAGGAGATCTTTGCACCCAGCACCTGCATGATGTGCTGTAGACTTTCGTTTGGTTGAATGTCATGAGACAATCCCTTAACTCACTGATATTTCCTCCCTCTCCCTCCACCAGGAATTCAATCGAGACCCCAAATGTGACAAGTTGACACTACAGTTATTGACATCGGCTCCACAATGGATCAAAAGAAGAGGCAAAACCTACCGGTATGGAAAGAGAAAAGGGGAAAGATTAGAATTACCCCTGACCCCAGAAAATCTCCCAACTGCAATCAAATAATTTTCAACAGGCTTCCCAGTTTTTGCTGTACATGTCCTGGGAGTGTTTGATGGGACAGTGTAGAGGGAGCTTTACTCTGTATCTAACCCCTGTTTTTTTTTTAATAAACAAAAAACTCAAATTAAAATACCATTCATTTTTTTTTCTAACCCCGTTTTTTTTTTCTCTTTACTCTGTATCTAACCCTGTTTTTTTTTCTAGGTGACCTTTATACCCCAGGCCCCTTTTATATAATCTATGTCGAGGGGGCCTTTATTCCTCAGGCCCCCTTTAGACACATAATTTTAAAATAACTTTATTAAAACCAGATAAATAAACAAAACTCAAATTAAAATGCCATTCTCGGCATCAACGATGCACTCCAGTCCCTGCGGTGCCCACCGGTCACGGAAGGCCTCAAGCGTACCGGCGGACACCGCATGCTCCTTCTCCAGGGACACCCGGGCGCGAACGTAACCGTGGAAGAGGGGCAGGCAATCGGGGAGGACGGACCCCCCGACGGCCCGCAACCTGGACCTGTGAATTGCCACCTTGGCCAGGCCCAGGAGCAGACCGACGAGGAGATCCTCCTCCCGGCCCAAGCCCCTCCGCACCGGGTGCCCAAAGATCAGGAGCGTGGGACTGAAGTGCAGACAGAATTTGAGGAGCAGCCCCTTCAGATACTCAAATAGGGGCTGCAACCTCGCACACTCCGTATAAATGTGGAACACGGACTCGTCCAGGCCGCAGAAAGTACAGCTGGCCTGGGAGTCCGTGAACCTACTTAAAAGCCTATTGCACGGGACTGCTCTGTGCAGCACCCTCCACCCCAGGTCCCCGATTTAAAGGGGGAAGACTCCCGCGTAGAGAGACCTCCATCGGGGTTTCCCCTCGCCGCCAGATGGCAACGCGGACCGCCAGGGCGTGTCCGGCCGGCTGACGAGGGCGAGGAAGTGGAGGGTGTGCAGGAGCAGCCCGTACAGGAAACCCCTCCGCGCCGATTGGAATGGCACGGAGGGCATTTCCGAGAGGCGGCTCGGGTTGTGCGGGACCGGCTCCCGAGGAGGGTTTCGGGGCCTGGGTCCGATGAGCAGTTCCGGCCGAGCGGGGGTCAGCTCGGCCGGGATCGCTCCGCACTCCCGAGCCCCCTCGCCACCCGCAGTGAGGGGCGTCCCGGGGGTTTCGGCTACTCCTCCGCCCGCCGGACCGTCCCCGGAGTCGGCCGCCCGGACAGCCGAGGCGCTCCCCTCCGCCGGCGGGGGAGCGCCCTGACTGGAGGCGACCATGTTCCAGACTCGGAAAAGATCCCGGTAAAAGACAGGCAACTCCCTCAGAGAGGCGCGGCTAACGGACTCCACCGGGAGCTGCGTGTCGTCTTGAAGGCAGTGACACTGGCGGAAAAAATACGTCGCCAGCGCACACCATCTGGGAGGACGCTCGACGTACAGGTATCTCTGCAGGGTCCGAAGGCGGAGAGTCGCAGCCTGGGTGCGGACGCACACCAGCGACTGACCGCCCTCCTCGATCGGGAGACTCAGGACCGCGGCAGAGACCCAGTGTTTCCTCTTGCCCCAGAAGAAATCGACGAGTTTCTTCTGGATCTTGGTGGCAAATACAGGGGGCGGGGCCAAAGTGACCAACCGGTACCACAGCATGGAGGCCACCAGTTGGTTTATGACCAACGCTCGGCCCCTGTAGGAAAGCACTCGGAGCAGTCCTGTCCAGCGCCCCAGCCGAGCGGTGACTTTCGCCTCCAACTCCTGCCAGTTTGCCGGCCAGGCTTCCTCAGCGGGGCTAAGGTGGACTCCCAGATAGAGGAGGTGCGTGGTGCTCCACGCGAAAGGTGTCATCTCCTCCGGCAGGGAGTCCACCCGCCACTGACCAACCAGGAGTCCGGAACATTTCTCCCAATTGATCCTCGCGGAGGACACGGCAGAAAAGGTCTGCTGGCAGTCGCGCATCCTCCGCAAGTCAACGGGATCTGTGATTGCGAGGAGCACGTCGTCGGCGTAAGCCGAGAGGACGACCCGCATGGCCGGCTCGCGCAGAGCCAATCCCGTCAACCTCCTGCGAAGCAGGCACAGGAAGGGCTCCACGCAGATGGTATACAATTGGCCGGACATGGGGCACCCCTGACGCACTCCTCTCCCAAATCGAAGGGGCGCCGTCAAGGACCCGTTAACTTTGACTAGACACTCTGCGGCGGCGTATAAAAGTCGGACCCGGGCCACGAAATGCGGCCCGAGTCCGAAAGCGCGCAGAGTCCCGAAAAGGTAATCGTGATCCACCCTGTCGAACGCCTTCTCCTGATCGAGGGAGAGAAAGGCGACCGACTGACCAGTCCTCTGGGAAAGATGGATCAGGTCCCGGACCAGGTGGATGTTGTCCTGGATGGACCGGCCCGGGACCGTGTAGGACTGGTCGGGGTGGATCATGTGGGCCAGCACGAAGCCCAGGCGGGTAGACATAGCCCGGGCAAAGATCTTATAATCCGTGCTGAGGAGGGAGACCGGACGCCAGTTTTTAAGCAGGCGGAGATCGCCCCTCTTCGGCAGCAGGACGATGACCGCCCTGCGCCACGAGAGGGGCATCTCCCCGGTCGCCAGGCTTTCCCCCAGGACCCGCGCGTAATCGTCCCCCAGGACGTCCCAGAACGCCCTGAGGAACTCCACAGTCAACCCATCCAGCCCTGGGGATTTGCCCCTCGAGAGCTGGTGGAGGGCGCCAGTCAGCTCCGCCAACGTGAGCGGAGCCTCCAATCCTTCGGCGCCCTCCGGGCTGACCTGCGGCAGGTCCTCCCACAAAACTCTGCGCGCATCCTCGCTGGACGGATCCGGAGAGAACAACGCACTGTAATAAGTCCGGACCAGGAGGCCCATTCCCTCCGAATCCGTGATGGAGGATCCGTCGTGGGCCAGCAGCTCGACGAGCTGCTTACGGACCCCCCGCCATTTTTCCAGCGAGTAGAAGAAGGGTGAGGCGCGGTCCAAATCTTCCAGGATCTGGATCCGCGACCTCACGCACGCGCCTCGGGACCCTATGAGCTGCAGGTTCCTCAGCGCGCCCTTCTTCTCTTTGTACGCCTGCCACAGGGCCGGGTCCGCGACGGCATGACCGAGGCGGGATTCCAAGTCGAGCACCTCCCTCTCAAGGCGCCCGACCTCGGCTTCCCGCCTCTTGGTCGACCCCTTCGCGTACTCCTGACAGAAGACGCGGATGTGAGTCTTGCCCACATCCCACCATAGCCTCAAGGAGGGGAAGCCCCCCTGCTTCCTTCTCCAGTCGGCCCAGAATCGACAGAACGAGTCCCGAAATCGCACGTCCTCCAGCAGCCGGTTGTTAAAGTGCCAGTACGCGGACCCCGCCCGCATGCGGAGCGGAGTGAACTCCGCCCACACCAGGCGGTGGTCCGAGCACGGCACCAGCCGCATGGAGGCCGCCGAAACGCGGGAGACGTACGCCTGCGAAATGTAGAGGCGGTCGATTCGCGACCCCCCTCCTCCAGACCTCCACGTGAAGGCGCTGGAGTCGGGATGGAGATTCCGCCAGACGTCCACCAAGTTAAGGGAGCTGATGAGTCCCCTCAACTTCTCCACCGACGCTTGGCCGCGCTGGGGACCGGAGCGATCCCCCACCTCAAGGGTGCAGTTAAAATCCCCCCCGAGGATGATGCACTCGCCGCTATCGATGGAGCTCAAGAGAGCGGACACTTCTTCAAAGAAGCGCGCTTGCAACGCGCCGGGCCTGGGCGCGTACACGTTCACAAAGTGGAGCGGCACGCTACCCAGGCGAACGGCGAGGTGGAGCAAGCGGCCCGGCACTAGCTCCTTGACCCCCAAGATCTCCGGCTGAAAAGTCAGGGCCAACAAGATAGCCACCCCACTAGAAATAGGGGTGAGGTGACTCATGTAGACCCCACCCTGCCACTCCAGGATCCAGGTGGCTTCGTCTCCCGGAACGGTGTGGGTTTCCTGCAGAAAGCTCACCGCGTATCTCCCTTCCCTAAGGACTGAGAGATTGTGAAATCTGCGGTGAGCCCCTCTGCTGCCGTTGATGTTGAGGCTGGCTATGGTTATCTTCATGTCAAAGGTACTTAAAACCCGTCACCAACAGCTCACTGTGAGGAGGGAGTGGAAGTGCACCTGGCCCTCCACTCCCCCAGCAACCCATTGAGGAACACATTAAAACGGCGCCTCTCAACCAGTTTCACGTCCGCGCGCTTGCCCGCTATCTTAAGGGCGGCACGGACGGACTGTATGATCAGCGCCAGATTCGACCAACGGTCGAGGGCCAGCTGAACTTTATTGCGGCAACCCCTGCAAGCCGCGAGGAAATCCCGGAGTTCCGCCGTGGGGATGAGAGGAGATTCGGTGGGAGGCACGAGGGACTCCACCACCTCACTGGCGATGGAATCAAGATCATCCTCCGTGCCCCGCACCGAATCCCCATCCTCCTCCGGGTCGTCACCGCCAGCGGCCGACACATCTACCACACACTGTGGGGCGGACGTCCCGGCCGCGCCAGCTGGTCCTGCCTCCATCACGATCCCACCCCCAGGATCGATGGCGGAGGAGTCCTCTCTGGGTTCTATTGTGAAACTGGAGCCTGTAGGCACCAGCGGTTCAGGACCCCCATCCACCTCCGTCCCCAGGGCAATGAGTGGTCCAGGGGAGACAGAAGTTCCCGACTCCGGGAAACCAGCCGGAGCCGAGACTGGAGGCGGAGGGAGGAGGCTATCTCCCGCTCCGCCAGCACCCACAGGCCCAGCAGGTGGGGCAGCATTCTCGGTTATAACTGGGTCGGGTGTCTCCTGGTTGGTGGTGGACTCCGGCTGGGAGGCCCAACCCTCTGGGGCCTCGCCCTCCCCTTCATTCAGGACACCCGACCCAGTGGCAGTGGCAGAATGGGCGGCTTCCCCAGGCTCCCCCACCACAAGCAGGGCCCCACTTACTCCTTCAGGAGGGGCCTCATGTACCGGGGCCATCCCCTCCCCTCCATCCTGAGGAATAGGGAGCTCCTGCCCAGACTTTGCAGCCTTGGTGGTGGCGGTAGGGGGAACCTGAGGACCAGAAACAGGAGGCAGCTCCCCTCCAACAGATGGGCCCTGCACCTCAGGGCCCTGTGTTATTTCTGTGGAGGGGTGCCTTCTCCTCTTTTTCGCACTTGGGCGCGGAGACTCAGAGACCTCCATGTCATCAGAGGCCTCCGCACCCTTATTTCCCTTTTTAGTCACCCTGGGCCTGAGCCCAGCCCTGGGACAGGTGGATTCCATGGGAATGGGCTTTGGGCTGAGCTCAGGCTCGGGTTGAGTCAAAGTGTCCAGGGGACGCGCCTCATGATGTTTCTTTTTTCCCCGCGTCTTCCTTCCGCTCGGACGGACGCTCCCCTCCCCGCCGGAGGCTGTGAAAACCACAGCCTCCGGAACCGACTGAGCGGTGTTTATTGGATGTGTTGGGGGAGTGGGAGGAGGTGCTGTGGAACCACTCTGGGCCGCCGAGGTGGAGCTGGCGGCCGGGAGGTTGGGGCAATTCTTACGAACATGCCCCACCCCCTTGCAGACGTGGCACCGCGCTCCATCCGAGGTCCAGAAGACGCGGTAGGCCGTCCCCTGAAACTCTATACTGAAGTGGCCCTCCAAGACCTCCTCCCGCGCCAGCTGCATGAATAGCTGGCGGCGGAAGGAGTAGACATGTCAGAGGCTGTGCTCCCGAAGACCGAGCGGGACTGGGGTGATCCCTGACCTCACCTCCCCCAGATGGTGTAGGTGGGGGAGGAGGAGCTCATCACGAATGAAGGGTGGGACGTTCGACAAGGTTACCCGATGTGCAGTGGCCCCCAGAGGGTCCACTGGCAGGAAAATCCCACCCACTGTGAGCCCCGTACTTAGGGCGAGGGACACAGCCCGCTCGGTCCTCAGGAAGAACACAGCCTTCCCATACATCTTTGAGGCTGCAACAATGGCCGAGGGGCCGAGAACCACGGCCATTGCCTTAACACAAGCCTCAATAGTCATATTAGGATGGGTGGAACTCTTCACCCCATGCTTTGATGTTAAGATTTTAAATGGTGACGGGGCCACAGGAGCAGCTGTCGCAGCTGCTGCAGCATAGGAGGGCCCCGCCACCGGAGAGGACTGAGAAGTCATGGGGTGGAAGAGTTACAGGCACTTTGCTGAGAGAAAAAAAAAGAAAAGAGCAAATACAATAAATCAAAAATGTAACACTTAAAGGATGTAGCACAGGGGAAGAGGCTGAGGGAGAGGAAGGCCAAGAGGAATCAGTCTTTGTTAGTATTGCACAAGTCTTGTAGCTGGTCTTCCAGTTGGGAGGGTGGGGTGATGTCTTCACCTGGGTCAGCTGTAAGCTGCCCAGGCACACGCCTCCTTTGATGTTCAGATAATAAGTCTCTTCACCTGGGCAGCTCCAGCTGTCCCAGGCTTAGTAGTTGGGGTGGGGAGGGAGCTCCCTATCCAAAGATGTTAAACACAGGAGCTCCCTATTGAACAATACAGCCCCACCCAAGGTCTTCAGGTCTCTTCTTTCCCCACCCCCAACAATCAATGAAAAAGACTTTCAGTACAAAACAAACTCACAAAAGAGCTTCCAGTTCTTCCAGTTCTTCCAGTTCTCTGCCTTCCTTCCTTTGTTAAAAATGTGGAAAAACCCTTCTTTCAGTCTCAGTCTCTCCCTCTTGCAGCAGCCTGCAGCCTCCAACCTGTGCACACAGCAACAGTCAGCTGCACCTCGTTGATGCACTCAGGCTCCCAAATCAGAGAGCAGCCAATCCCCGTTTTTTTTTTTTGTTTTCACAAGGTGACCTTTATACCCCAGGCCCCTTTTATTTTTTTCACATCGAGGGGGCCTTTATCCCTCAGGCCCCCTTTATGTACATATTTACAGTTTTAAAATAACTTTATTAAAACAGATAAATAAACAAAAAAAAAACTCAAATTAAAATGCCATTCTCGGCGTCGACAATGCACTCCAGTCCCTGCGGTGCCCACCGGTCGCGGAAGGCCTCAAGCGTACCGGCGGACACCGCATGCTCCTTTTCCAGGGACACCCGGGCGCGAACGTAACCGCGGAAGAGGGGCAGGCAATCGGGGAGGACGGACCCCCCGACGGCCCGCAACCTGGACCTGTGAATTGCCACCTTGGCCAGGCCCAGGAGCAGACCGACGAGGAGATCCTCCTCCCGGCCCGAGCCCCTCCGCACCGGGTGCCCAAAGATCAGGAGCGTGGGACTGAAGAGCAGCCAATCCCCGTGCTGTACCTGTCCTGGGAGTCTTTGATGGGGACAGTGTCGAGGGAGCTTTCCTCTGTATCTAACCCCTTTTTTTTTGTATAAGGTGGCCTTTATACCCCAGGCCCCTTTTATATTTTTCACGTCGAGGGGGCCTTTATTCCTCAGGCCCCCTTTATATACATATTTACAGTTTTAAAATAACTTTATTAAAACTAGATAAATAAACAAAAAACTCAAATTAAAATGCCATTCTCGGCATCAACGATGCACTCCAGTCCCTGCGGTGCCCACCGGTCACGGAAGGCCTCAAGCGTACCGGCGGACACCGCATGCTCCTTCTCCAGGGACACCCGGGCGCGAACGTAACCGTGGAAGAGGGGCAGGCAATCGGGGAGGACGGACCCCCCGACGGCCCGCAACCTGGACCTGTGAATTGCCACCTTGGCCAGGCCCAGGAGCAGACCGACGAGGAGATAGTGTTTGATGGGGACAGTATAGAGGGAGCTTTACTCTGTATCTAACCCCCGTGCTGTACTTGCCCTGGGAGTGTTTGATGGGGACAGTATCGAGGGAGCTTTACTCTGTATCTAACCCCGTGCTGTACCTGTCCTGGGAGTGTTTGATGGAACAGTATTTGCTGATTGTTTCCTGACTATTGTCAATTTTCTGTTCTGTAGTTTTCTAACGGATGGTGATTTTACTGCTGTTCCACCTTCAGTCTGCTGCAGACACATTACAGGAGAGAAATGTTCGGAGCCCACACCAGACAAGACGACACAATTCCCCTCGCACTCTAGCCATAGAAGAAGGGCTGAGATACACAAAGCCTCAATTAAAATCCATCCACTTAAAAAGAATTAGCATCAGGTCTTCTGGTAACCAACAGCAATGCCTGCTTTTACCTTACTGGAGATTGTCAGTGATCAGAACTTATGTCCAAAGTACAGTTTTAACAGTGACTGAGTGTCAGCACCATGAATCTTGGAAGGAGTGTGAATATTGCTGATGGTAATGGTGTCGAGATTCCATGTTCCCAGTTGTGCCCACAGTTCCATTAAATTTTGCCGGTTAGTTTAGGCTTCAAGTTTCTGCTAAAATTAATTTGCATAATCAAAATTGTTCAGCAGCAGAATATAATGGAATCATTTCTGCATTTTTTTTCTTTCCATTATAAAGTATTCCATGATCTATTCAAGAACAGTGACCTGGGGCAGTTTTACTAATTCAGCAGAAAATTAGTTTATTGCAAAAATAAGCATTTTAAATCGTGTGACCAGTCCTCAGTGTCTGAGTAATCACAAGAAGGCAGCTCACCACCACCTTCTCAAGGGCAATTTGGGATGGGCAATAAATGCTGGCCTGGCCAGTGACACCCACATCCCGTGAAAGAATAAAAAAAGATTTTAAATCTCTGAAAATAACTTAAGAAAACTATATAGCTTCATTGGTGTACACCAATCAGTTTCTTAATAAATTACATATTTTCTGGTACGATAAATCGCAGACACAAAGGGCCAAGCGGCCTCTTTCTGTGCCGTAAACTTTCTATGATTCTATGTGTCACGTGCCAGTGCAATGAATGAGCAAAACTGGAGAGCCGTCCCATACCAGGGCAATAAGCGGAATCTCGCCTGGGAGCATGGCTGGGTGTGTGGGTGGGCCCAATTCAAGCAAATTTATTTTTTCATGGGATGTGGGTATGGCTGGCAAGGCCAGCATTTGTTGCCCACCCTAATTGCCCTTGATAACTCAATGACTTACTAGGCCATTTCAGAGGGCAGTTAAGAGTCAACCACATTGCTGTGGGTCTGGAGTCACATGTAGGCCAGACCAGGTAAGGACGGCAGATTTCCTTCCCTAAAGGGCAATAGTGAACCAGATGGGTTTTTACAGCAATCGATGATAGTTTCATGATCACCATTACAGAGACTCCAGATTTCCAGACTCCAGAACTCAGTTCTGATGAAAGGTCACTGACCTGAAACGTTAACTCTGCTTCTCTCACCACAGATGCTGTCAGACATGCTGAGTATTTCCAGCATTTCTTGTTTTTATTTCAGATTTCCAGCATCTGCAGAATTTTGCTTTAATTTCTGGTTAGTTCGATGCTGAGAAGCTAAATTAGAAAAAAAGAATACTTGCATTTCTATAGCGTCTTTCATGCCTCAGGACGTCCCAAAGCACTTTAGAGCCAATGGAGTACTTTGGAAGTGTAGTCACTGTTGTAAAGTAGGAAACATAGCAGCGAATTGCGCACAGCAAGATCCCACAAACAGCAATGAGATAAATGACCAGATCATCTGTTTTTGGTCGGCTGAGGGATAAATATTGGCCAGGACACCGGGGAGAACTCCCCTGCTCTTCTTCAAAATAGTAGCAATGGGATCAATTACATCCAGCTGATATGGCAGACGTAGCCACAGTTTCTACAGGACCACAGTGTCCTAGGCCCATCCATCTTCAGCTGCTTCATCAATGACCTTCCTTCAATCATAAGGTCAGAAGTGGGGATGTTCACTGATGATTGCACAATGTTCAGCACCATTCGCAACTCCTCAGATATTGAAGCAGTCCATGTAGAAATGCAGCAAGACCTGGACAATATCTAGACTTGGGCTGATAAGTGGCAAGTAACATTCGTGCCACACAAGTGCCAGGCAATGACCATCTCCAACAAGCGAGAATCTAACCATCTCCCCTTGACATTCAATGGCATTACCATCGCTGAATACCCCACTATCAACATCCTAGGGGCTACCATTGACCAGAAACTGAACTGGAGTAGCCATATAAATACCGTGGCTACAAGAGCAGGTCAGAGGCTAGGCATCCTGAGGCGAGTAACTCACCTCCTGACTCCCCAAAGCCTGTCCACCATCTACAAGGCACAAGTCAGGAGCGTGATGGAATACTCTCCACTTGCCTGGATAGATGCAGCTCCAACAACACTCAAGAAGCTTGACACCATCCAGGATAAAGCAGCCCACTTGATTGGCACCCCATCCACAAACATTCACTCCCTCCACCACCGACGCACAGTAGCAGCAGTGTGTACCATCTACAAGATGCACTGCAACAATGCACCAAGGCTCCTTAGACAGCACCTTCCAAACCCGCGACCTCTACCAACTAGAAGGACAATGGCAGCAAATGAATGGGAACACGACCACCTGCAAGTTCCCTCCAAGTCACACACCATCCTGACTTGGAACTATATCGTCGTTCCTTCACTGTCGCTGGGTCAAAATCCTGGAACTCCCTTCCTAACAGCACTGTGGGTGTACCTACCCCACATGGACTGCAGCAGTTCAAGAAGGCAGCTCACCACCACCTTCTCAAGGACAATTAGGGATGGGCAAGAAATGCTGGCCTGGCCAGTGACACTCACATTGCTGAATGAATAAAAAAAAAGTTTAACATCCCATCTGAAAGACGGGATGCCTCAATACTGCACAGGGAGTATCGGCCTCAATTTTGTGCTCAAGTGTTTGGAGTGGGACTCCCCTCGGGGACTTCCTATTGTTCCACTAGCAATATGCAAATACACTATATAATTAATGTGTATCTGGGAGGACACACTGTGAGCACTGCATGGCTGATGAGCCACCAACACTCAGCCTGTGAAAATCATACCACCCACATCAATCAACGCCTTCCGGAGAGGGAGAGGGAGAAAAACCTGGAGTGAGGATTGCCCGCTAAGACATGAGCGAAAGGGACTGGCCCTTTAAAAACTGCACCGAGCAATATGGTCCATCATCTTAAGTGTCTTCAGGGTTTTATGGAAACCCAAGTTAGAAATATGCAAACTGGGCTGTAACCTGAAACTGGAAACTCAGTAACTGAAATAAAAATAACCCGTGTGCTATCACACTGGGCTTGTCAATCGGCGTGAGCTGGGTGCTAGGTGGGTGTCTGACAATCCAACTCCCGTGCCAGCCTGTTAGAAATCCAAAAATCCACCAAAAGGTATTTAAAGTTTTCCTTTTCTAAAAAGAAATTATGTTATCACCTTGTTAAATCTCCCTAATTAGTTTGGATTATGTTTCAAACCTGACAGTGCAGCAAAGACTGAGCAAAGCCCTGGTCGGCCATTTAAAGAACTCTTTATTTCATTAAAGGAAAAACAAACTTGTATTCATATAGCGCCTTTCACCACCTTCAGGACATCCCAACACGCTTTATGTCTCCAGATCAATAGTTGAGGCCTCCAGTCCATAGGAACTTTTATGTCTGCCTGAGAGGACAGATGAGGCCTCAGTTTAATGTCTCATACGAAAGACAGCACCTCGGATTCTGTGCTCAGGCCTCTGGAGTGGGGGTCATACCCAAGGCCTCCTGACTCAGGAATGTGGGTAAAGGACCCAGAGCCGCAGTGCAGGGTCAAGGCTGTGCAGGGTCAAGGCAGTGCAGGGTCAAGGCTGTGCAGGGTCAAGGCAGTGCAGGATCAAGGCTGTGCAGGGTCAAGGCAGTGCAGGGTCAAGGCAGTGCAGGGTCAAGGCTGTGCAGGGTAGGAGAGGAGAGTTGAATACGCCAACTTTGGGTTGTGAAAGCTTGGAGGGGGAAGGGAAGGCTGGAGGAGCGGAGGAGGTTCTTGCTGTGAAGTCTTGGGAAAGAGTGAGTCAGGAGGAGCCTCCAAGTCATCCCTCAATTTAAACAGTGAGGAGGAAGACCATGTAGGATGGGAGGGTGGAATTTGAAGTTTAGGAGGGACAAGAGAGGACATTTCATGGAGTACTTACCAGAGTAACATAAAGGAAATAGAGAGTAAAAGGGCAGTGACAACTGAGAGATGCAAATTAGTTAAAACTAAAAGATTTAAGAGAACCAGAGGGGAAATGAGGAGAATTTTTTTTTACACAGTGAGTTGTTGTGATCTGGAACGCGCTGCCTGAAAGGGCGGTGGAAGCAGATTCAATAGTAACTTTCAAAAGGGAATTGGAGAAATACTTGATGGGGAAAAATTGCAGAGCTGTGTGGGGGGGGGGGGGGGGGGCAGTCAGAAGGAGTGGGATTAATTGGATAGTGTCTCCAAAGAACCAGCACAGGCACAATGGGCCGAATGGCCTCCTTCGTTACTGTATCATTCTATAACCTTGATCTTTTGTGCTGTTGTGTGTGTAGTAGCAGGAAGGGGACGAGAGAACAATTTGGTGGATTTCAAAATGTTAGAAGTGGAACAGACACTGGGAGAGATCTTTGTAAAAGTGTTAGCAGTTTTAAGGCTCAGATTGTCAAAGTTTGCCAACAATTTGCAGAGGTGCTTTGCTGCAGTTTTGCTGAGAGTTTGCTGACAATTTTCAGAGGTATTTTGCTGAGAGTTTGCTGACAATTTTCAGAGGTGTTTTTCTGAGAGTTTGCTGATAATTTTCAGAGGTGTTTTTCTGAGAGTTTGCTGACAATTTTCAGAGGTATTTTTCTGAGAGTTTGCTGACAATTTTCAGAGGTGTTTTTCTGAGAGTTTGCTGACAATTTTCAGAGGTATTTTTCTGAGAGTTTGCTGACAATTTTCAGAGGTGTTTTTCTGAGAGTTTGCTGATAATTTTCAGAGGTGTTTTTCTGAGAGTTTGCTGACAATTTTCAGAGGTGTTTTGCTGAGAGTTTGCTGACAATTTTCAGAGGTATTTTGCTGAGAGTTTGCTGATAATTTTCAGAGGTGTTTTGCTGAGAGTTTGCTGACAATTTTCAGAGGTGTTTTGCTGAGAGTTTGCTGACAATTTTCAGAGGTGTTTTTCTGAGAGTTTGCTGACAATTTTCAGAGGTGTTTTGCTGAGAGTTTGCTGACAATTTTCAGAGGTATTTTGCTGAGAGTTTGCTGACAATTTTCAGAGGTGTTTTGCTGAGAGTTTGCTGACAATTTTCAGAGGTGTTTTGCTGAGAGTTTGCTGACAATTTTCAGAGGTGTTTTTCTGAGAGTTTGCTGACAATTTTCAGAGGTGTTTTGCTGAGAGTTTGCTGACAATTTTCAGAGGTATTTTGCTGAGAGTTTGCTGATAATTTTCAGAGGTGTTTTGCTGAGAGTTTGCTGACAATTTTCAGAGGTGTTTTGCTGAGAGTTTGCTGACAATTTTCAGACGTGTTTTGCTGAGAGTTTGCTGACAATTTTCAGAGGCATTTTGCTGAGAGTTTGCTGACAACTTGCGGAATGTTTTGCTGGAACTGATGGCACAGGTTTAAAGAGCCGGAGCCGGAAGGGGCGGGTGATGTCCCGGAACCCGAGGAACTTATCCCGAAGTTTAGAAAGTTTTTCTGAAGTTCTGGAGCCTTTCGTCCCTGTGATTCTCTCTGTCTGACTCTGCTCCTCCTCTCTCACTCTTATT